>NC_083225.1:76979286-77281786 GCF_032191835.1 Heteronotia binoei | reverse complement strand
CACAGGGTATTAACTCCTAATATAGCATATAGCACCATGAATGAAATATGAGCAGGCAGAGCCAGAGCACTAATTACCCTGTAGTACACAGAAAGCAATAATTCCATTGGCAGCACCGGACCTTTTCAGGTGTAAACAGTAGCATGCAATCAGTATTCTGTCAGTAGAAGACATAAAGAGAGATGAAGTTAATGTATCTAACTTTATCATGTATTTCATCATCAGTACAGAGAATATCACTAAAAACTGAACTCCATTCACAGTTGTAACACATTTCAACTAAACTTTACTGAAATTGAGCAGTCAGGGGCTCTAGACTGTCAGGCAATGTTTGCCTGTTCATGAAATGCTGTAACAAACTTTGACAATTATCTAGATTCCACATTAACAGTCCTCTTTGTATCTGAAAAAAATCCAGAGCAGATATCTCAGAGTCACAGTGGAATATATTTATGTATGTGTTATGTACTGCCTCTTTAAGAGGCTATTACAGTAAGCCTCAGAGCAAGCAGGAAAGCAGGAAGGACTCAGTGCTCCTCTTCTGAATCGCCTTGTTAGCAGCCTGCAGGAGTAGAGGCAGCGCTGGTGGTGGGGAGCTAGTGCAAGGCTGGTGTTCCAGGCCAAGTGTCCCCTGCCACCCCTCACTTCCTTAGCGAGGGTGAGCTCAGCAGTGGCCGCAGTGGGGCTTTTGTCATCAGAGTGCATGCACACACACATGCTGTCACTCTGCTCCTTGTGTCTGTGCTTGGAAGGGACGGAGCGACAGCAAATAAGCGGCATGCATGCATGCTGAGGTTGGAAGCCCTGTGGCAGCTGCCGAGCTCACTATTTCCCTCTCTGAGGAAGTGAAGGTGGGTGAGAACGCCGATACTGGCGCCCTCCCCTCAGAGCAGCACTCTGGGCATCCACCTCATGCTGCCTAATGGACATGCTAGCTCTGAGTGCAGGGCCTACTAAGAGTCTGCAGAACTGGGCCAGGACAACCCTGGCCTAGAACTCTAGAACCTGCTTAGTTAAGTATTGTTATTACTTATTCCAGGGGTGGCCAACGGTAACTCTCCAGATGTTTTTTGCCTACAACTCCCATCAGCCCCAGCCAGCACGGCCAATGGCTGGGTCTGATGGGAGTTGTAGGCAAAAAACATCTGGAGAGCTACCATTGGCCACCCCGACTTATTCCAATAGCCTCACCTATGATGCCTTGTGTAATGCCTCAACATCTGTTGTTGAGTCTGTCCTCAGTCACATACTACCAGATGATACAGAAGCTCCAACTGTTTTTAAATTCTAGACCTCCACTGAAAGGAGCTACACTCTAATTGTCAAAGAGGCATTGATTATTGTGGTAGGAGTTAATTATGTATATCGACATCCTTTTCAACATAACTTTTGTAGTCTGTACCATTGGCTCTGCTTTTTGCCCTGACATTTGACTAGGTCCACCTTCAAAAGAGATTTTATTTTTCTGAGCCTGCCATTTACTTATTGTGAAATCGTAGCTACTACTTCATCTTGCAAGAGACTATATTCAGGACCATGAGTGTAACATAATACCATAAGAACACAGAAAGGACGCAGAAGAGAAGGCTGAATTCAGCTCCCTAAATTGTTCATTTTAACTAAAGAACAAGTTGCTATCACTTAGGGCTGTACAAATATTTTTGGAAGAGTGTGGATTAGGGATTAGCTGTCAATAAAAAAAAATTTGGTAATATCCAGATCCGGAAATATTCGGAAATAATTTTTTTAGTATTCCGGATATTTCCGAATAGTAGTATCCAGATATACCCTAATATACTGAGATATCCGGATATATCCAGATATATTCAGCTCCATTATACCCTATGAGCCATTGAAGTCAGTGGCAACATAGGGTATATTGGAAGCCACCTGGAGGGGAGGGGGTGTGGGGGAGAGCCCCCAAAATTGCAGTGGAGCTTCAGGCGACTCTCCCCCAAGTAACCCCAAAATCTCAAAAATATTGGACCAGGGGGTCCCATTCTAGGGGTACCTGAAGAGGGTGCCCCTATCCCACCATTATACCCTATGGGCCATTGAAGTCAATGGCACAACATAGGGCATAATGGAAGCCACCTGGAGAGGAGGGTTTGGGGGGAAAGCCCCCAACACTGCAATGGAGCTTCAGGGGACTCTCCCCCAAAGACCCCCAAGTCCCAAAATGTTTGGACCAAGGGGTCCCATTCCAGGGGCACCCAAAGAGGGTGCCCCTATCCCACCATTATACCGTATGGGCCATTGAAGTCAATGGCACAACATTGGGCATAATGGAAGCTACCTGGAGGGAAGGGGGTTTGCAGGAGAGCTGCAGGCAATTCTCTCCCAAGGCCCAAAAAGGCTGGACCTTACTGCGGGCACCCCAAAAGGCTTTATAAAGACACACAGATCCCCAACTCAACCAGAAAAACAGTAAAACACCTGCAGTTCAACAGGTCAGTAAGCCACCACAGCCTGCCCAGGGAAAAACAGAGGAAGAAATCATCAGACCCCATACAACCAGGTCAACCAAGGCCTGGCATAATTTTAACAGGCAACTCCAAAAAACAAAAACAAAAATTAACAGGCAATTCCAAAACATTTTTAAGATTCTCAGAAAAGATTATAAAAATAATACAGATTAAATTAAACACTTTAAGCCAGGTCATGCCAAAGCCACCCTCCCCCAAGCAACCCAGCCCCCAACAGAAGACCAACCATCCCCATAAACACACAAAAAAGGAGTCATTTTACCAGATGCAGATCAGTCTAGCCAGAAACACCAGCAGCTAAGCCCAGGTCACAGAGAGCAGAGCACAGCAAAGGGCACAGAAGCTCACTCACAATCTCTCCATGGTAATTGGCAACACAGCAGCAGCTTTCTTGCTGGAGCACACAACAGCCCTGAGTCATTTGCAAAATGCATGGTTGTGATTGGATCAGGGGCCTCCTCCTTCCCCTCTCTCCAGCCAGAGGCGGGAAAAGCCAAGCGAACAGCAGGAAAGGCAATCACAGTCTGCGTTTTGCTTTGCCCCATTGCTTTCTATGGACAACAGGGCTTTACAGAAAATTTCTGAATACAACTGATATTATTCAGAATTCAACTATTCAGAATTCCAGAAATAGGCTCTGATGTCTATCCAGAATCCCCTAATTCCGAATTTTACCAAAAAGGCAGTTTTCGACAAATAATTGTTAAACCCTATACCAAATTGACAGCCCTAGTGTGGATAGCATCTGATCTCAGGAAACAGAATAAGACTGAATAGGCTTTTCAGTGTTTGGGGGGATTAGACTTCAGTGTGATAAATTATATCATAAACAACAAAGTAATGGTAAATGCAGAATAAATTATGTAAATAAAAGAGACTAAATTTGCATTAATTATACAGGTTACAGAATTCAGATGTTCTTGGTGCTGAATTTAGGCTCCCTGGATGAAGATTTTTTTTGAAATTTTGTAATGTAGAATACATATAATATTGACTATATCTTGGATTAACAGAAGAATTTGGATTAGTTTAGATGACTAGGGCAAATTCACATTAGGGATACTTCCAAATCTTCCCTAGTGGAGAAAATGCCATTTCAATCTATTTCATTATTTCATTGAACAGATCCTTTCCCCCATTTTGTTGGAGTATCTGGGATTTTTAAAAAAATGTATTTGAAATGCATTTGAAATATACATTATTGTCATGAAAGTACTGTGCAATTATGGATTCTATAGAATGTGGCTCCCATCCAGAGGCAGGCTGCACAGCCTTGCATCTGGGGGCCATTTTGCCTCCTCGCAAGGAGGAGGAGTAGGCAGGGCATCAGAGGAGGAGGGGGCGGAGCAGGCATGCCCTAAAGGTGGGCTCCACTCCCTCCTCTCATTCTTCGCCTCGTGCTCAGGGAAGGCAGAGCGCAGCTTGTGTGCTCTTTCCCTGCACAAGGCCTGTTGCCAGTCACCATGACTTTTTGGGCCACGGTGGTTGGCACATCAGACTTTGCCATGGATGCTTGTAGCGAGCCACGGTGGTCTTCAGGAGGAGTCTCATTGCATCAGGAGCATCTTCGGGAGCATCTTTGACGCGGCGGTTTGTCGCTGGCCGCAGCGTTTTTGCACAGCCGGCGTTTTTGCGCAGCTGGCGTTTTTGCGCAGCTGGCGTTTTTGTGCATCCTCTTTTTGGTTTAGGGTATCTTGTGGTGCCTTTCCCTTTTTGAGGGTGCTGTTTGTCCCCCCCCTTTTTTCCTTCTGTTAAGCCAGCTGAGGAACCAACTCCCCCCCCACCCCCGTTTATATAATCTTCTGGGGGAGTGCATGGTTACTTCACAGTGTATGGGGCTGTTCTTCCAGACAGTGCAGTTTGGAAGGAGGCCTTAACTAATCGTGGGTTTAATCGGGAAGCCATTTTATTGGAGCTGTTCGATTCTTCCTCCCTGTTGCTGGGCAGAAGACTGGCCATTTTGTGGATAGCTTGGGGTGGCCATTTCAAGGACAGCCTTTTTATTCTTCCACCCTGTTGTCGGGGAGAAGAGTCGACATTGTGTGGATTGCTTGGGGCGGCCATTTTATTGGGATTCTTCCTCCCTGTTGCTGGGGAAAAGAGTAGCCGTTTTGTGGATAGCTTGGGGTGGCCATTTCAAGGATAGCTTTAACATTCATCACCTGCCTCTGGCAGGGCAGGGGCCACATCAGTGAGGGCAGTAGATGGGCTTGTCATTGTTATTGGGCACATTATCATGCCTAAGGGACAGGGCAAATCCAAGGGCAAGTGCCCTGCACCGAGACCGCAGCAGCCTGTTACTAAGTAGTCAGCACCTTTGCCTTCATCATCTGATGAGGAGGATGGCACTTTCGAGCAGTCTGTGTTAGCCAGAATAGCCGCTTTGGAGAGTCTAGTAGTAGGCAGCCGGTCGTATTGGGTGTAACGGGCCTGACTTCCAAGGCAGACAAGCGGGCTGCAAAGAAGCACTTCCAGGAAGAAATCCTTAATCATTTGTCTTCCCTTGAAAGCAGGTCTTCTACAGACAAAACAGAGGGTGTGTCGCCTCTTCAAGCGGAGGTGCCCGATGCAGATGCTTCGCAGAGTTTGCAGTTGGGTAGGGGTGAGTTTGCATAACACACTACCACAGCTTGGCCCTGGGGACCGAATAGCCAGCCTGCAGCTTTTAATAATTCCCAGCCTTGGGCTTGGGGCTTTAACCTGGCTAACCCTTGGGGTCCTTGGGGAGGCCTGCCCAGCCAGTTCCCAGGAGCGTCCGTGGCACCCTATGGTAGTTGGGGTGTTTCTTATCCTTGGGGTCCATCATACTCTTCTGTGCCAGCTAAGGCGTTACCTTTTGGTGATCTGGCCTTACCTCTTGGGGATCACTTGTTGCCGGCAACCAAGGATAAGATACTGAAAGGGAAATTCATGGACCTATTCTCTCTGCTCTATAGGGAACTGGAGAAAAGGGATAAAGAGGATTTGGATGATAGGGAAAAGGAGAAAATCAAGAAGCGGAAAGTTGACAGGACATGGGCGAACTGGGTGCCTGAGTTCATTATTTACGCCGGAATTATCGCCAGGTTACAGCCATGGAGGGCCACGTCACTTCTCCAGTATTTCGACATCATTTACAAAAGCTATACTAGCTTTATCGGTGTGGCCTGGCTTCAATATGATAAGGAGTTCAGAAAGAGGGCGGCTTTGAACCCAGCCCTTTAATGGGATCAGATTCAGCCACAGCTGCGGCTGCAGGTTATGTCTCCAGCACAACCTAACCTGGGTGATAGGTCAGACAGTGGACATGTTGTTCAGTGCACAGCCACTGCTTCTGGTGCCCGCAGCAGTGCAGGGCAGGTGGTTCAACCCCGCCTGCTTTGTTGGGAGTTTGGGTCCCAGGGGGTGTGTGGTAAAAAGCACTGCCCAAAGTGCCCTAGTGAGCCATAAAAAAACCTATAAAGGCATTATTCAAAGGAAGAAGAAAGAGTATACTCGGAAACTATGGGAGGAACTTATACAGGCTGTAAAACTAAAAAATTCTGCGCTTTTTTGGAAATTAACAAAGATTGGGGGGTTTAAGATAGCCTCTCCCCTGGACATGTTTATTCCGGCAGAAACATGGACTGTTTTCTTCCAGAATTTATATGATGACAATGTCCAACCCTCTTTTCCAGGTAACATAGAGAACTTCCCTCAGTGGCCACCAGTTAGTACGCAAGAAATAAAAGCCCATATAATGCAACTGGAAAATAGGAAGGCTCCAGGTATAGATGGCATACCAGCTGAGATGCTTAAAGAGAATGTAAATTGGTGGGCACAATTTCTGGCATCTTTTTTCACTTATGTTGATCAAACAGGCCGAATCCCAAAGCAGTGGGGGACAGCTATAGTTGTCCCTATTTTTAAAAAAGGCAATCGAAATAATCCCGCCAATTATAGGCCCATAAGTCTTTTAAATATAATAAGTAAGATCTATACAAGACATCTTTTAGAAAAACTAGAAATATGGATAGAACAAGAAGAAATTATTCCCCTGGAACAGGCTGGATTTAGGAAAGGAAGGTCGACAATCGAGCACTGCCTGATATTGCAACAGCTAATTGGGAAGTACTCTGCCAGAGGTACAACTGCTCTATATGCTGCTTTTATTGATTTAAAGGCAGCATTTGATTCCATTTCAAGGCAACGATTGTGGCAAAAACTAGCGGCTTCTAATATTGATAAAAGGCTGCTATTTCTTATTCGTGGACTCCATGAAGAATCATTTCTTAGAGTGAGATGTAATATGCAGGGATTACTTACAGAACCAATAAAAACTCAGAAGGGTGTAAGACAGGGTTGCCTTTTGGCCCCCATCCTATTTAACTACTATATCAGTGATATGGTGGAACATATGACTGATACTAAATTTCACCCCCCAAAGCTGGCTCTTCGCCATCTTCCAGTACTGCTATATGCAGACGATGTGGTACTGTTATCTAGAACACCTATTGGGTTGCGGAGAGCATTAGACAGCTTTGTTAAGTACTGCGAAAATGAACGGTTGGTAATAAACTTTGAAAAAACAAAAGTGATGGCATTTGGCAAAAAAGCCAAGAAGAGGTATTGGACTATGAAAGGGAAGAAAATAGAACAAGTAACAAAATTTACTTATCTGGGAATGGTAATTCAGAATACAGGTGCCTATACTGAACATTGTAATATGAGGGTGGAGAAAGCTGAGAAAACAATGTACGCTATCCTGAGATTTTTTCGCTCTAAGGGGGCCTTCTATGTTCCGGCAGCACTGAAACTGTTCCAATACAAAGTGTTAACATAATTGCTCTATGGTATTAACCTGGGCATTTCGGCTAAAAAACTGAAGGCTCTCGAGAAAGTGCAATCTAAATTTCTTCGTAACGTTTTGCAGCTTCCGCCAGGTGTGTCAAATGCCCTTTTGCGTTTAGAAACTGGGCAAATGAGAATTGAGGCCAGAATTATGTTATCTTCGGCATGTCAATGGCTAAGGATCCATAAAAACAAAAAAGGCCTCTTCCCTTTAATAACTCAAGACCCCTATAGGCCAAGGTGGCTGCAATTGGTCAGAAGCAACTTAGAAAGTATAGGATTCTCACTTGAAAACCTCTTGGCGCAGAGCTATGCCAAAGCAAAAAGTATTATCAAACAAAGAATCTGCGATATAGAGAGACAAAGGGATCTAGAACAGGCCCCCTCTTTTTTAGCAGCTACTGAGACCAAATATGTTATGAGGACGGCCAAGTACTTTTTTTATTTGGAGGTACCAGCCCACAGAAGAGCCTTTACGTTGGCTCGATGCGCAGCCATGCCCTCAAAGGTGCTAGAAGGGAAATATAGAAAAGTCCCGTATGAAGACCGATGCTGTCCTTGTGCTATGGGGGAGGTGGAGTCGATGACTCATATGTTTTTTCGATGCCCTTTCCACCAGGTACAGAGGGATAGGTTTGTTTCCCCGTTTGTAGTTAAACCAATGGCAGACGCGGACGAGGCATGTTTGGAGAAACTTTTGGTGGATGCAAGTCCAACTATCTCTAGACAGATAGCCAAATTTTGCCATTATCTTGTGAAGTTCCATACTAAGAAACAAGAAACTGCATGTCTTGTATGATCTCCTGGAATTTTAGTTTATAAATGTTTTTATATACTCTGATTTAAAGGATTTATATAAATTGGAACTGACTTGAATTTTAAAATTGGTTCAATTATGTTTTAGTTATCTTGGATTGTATAGGTGGGGAAATGTTTATGTATATTATTGTATTTTATGTTTTTTTAGGAGGGTATTTTATACTATCTTAGGTATTTTAGGAGGGTTTTATATGATGTGTTATAGTTTTAATATTGGTCTATGACTGTAATAAAGTTCATTCATTCATTCAACTGCCCATACAAACATGAGTGCCCTCTTTGTAGGGTGTCTCATTCTTTCACAAATTGTTCCAGGAGTAGATTCAGGTGGGGACAGTGCAAGCAGGGCCCGGGCAGCACAGATAAGCCATTTGGTAAAGGGTCCCAGCCCAATAAGGGCGACAGTGCTTGAGGCATGGCTCCGTGATTATCCAAGTGATGAAGATCGGCTTTATTTGTTAAATGGTTTTAAGTTTGGGTTTAGAATTCCTTTTCAGGGCCCCAGAAAGCTGATTATGGCCAATAATTTGAAGTTGGTTGTAGGGATGGAGCGCACAGTTCTTCAGAAGATTGAGAAGGAATTAGCTGAGGGTAGGGTGATTGGCCCATTTTCCACACCCCTGTGAGTACCTTGAGAGTCTCCCCATTGGGCCTGGTGCCTAAAAAGGCCCCAGGTGAGTTCAGATTAATTCATCATTTATCTTACCCCCATGGGGAATTGGTGAATGATGCCATACCAGAAAATTTGTGTACTATGCAGTACACATCTTTTGACCAAGCGGTGCAGATGGTAAGGCGTTGTGGGGTAGGGGCTGAGTTGGCAAAGTGTGACATAAAGTCCACCTTTCTCCACCTACCGGTTCACCCTTTAGATTTTGAATTGCTGGGTTTTCAGTTTGAAGGGCAGTTTTATATGGACAGGGCCCTGCCCATGGGGTGCTCTGTTTCTTGTGCGGCCTTCAAGCGCTTTAGCTCCTTTTTAGACTGGGCGGTGCATCGCTGGGCTCATTTGAGCAATGTGGTGCATTATCTGGATGACTTAGGCTCCAGCCAGTGCGCCCATTTGCAGCGCAGTCGGCAGAGCTGGGCGTTCCTCTAGCCCATGAGAAGATGGAGGGCCCTACCCAGTGATTGACGTTCCTGCATGTTAAACTTGATTAATTCCAACAAACTTCACGCCTCCCAAGGGACAAAATTCTAGGTCTGCAAGAAATGGTTGCTCAGTTTTTGCTGCGGCGAAAGGCGACCTTGAGGGAGCTGCAGCAGTTGGTGGGTTACTTAAATTTTGTGTGTAAGGTGGTAGCTCCTGGTTGCCCCTTTTTGAGGAGGTTGTGTGATGCAATGGCTGGATTACGCCAGCCGCATCACCGAATCAGGATTTCATGCAGCATGCGGGAGGACCTTTTAATCTGGAAGGAGTTTTTAACCTCCTTTAATTGTGTCTCCTTTTGGAGGGCTGAGTTACCACTGAAAGCTGAGCTGCAAATTACATCAGATGCAGCGGGGTCCCTTGGCTTTGGCGTCTACTTTCTGGGCACTGGTACGCAGAGGAATGGCCCCAGGAATGGGTAGATGCGGGGTGGAACAGAGATTTGACTTTCTTGGAGTTCTTCCTGATCTTGGTAGCTGTTTGGTTGTGGGGGAATGAGTGGGCAGACCACACAGTCCACTTTTGGTGTGACAATTTAGCCGTGGTGCATGTTATCAATTCCCTCACTTCCAAATCCCCCAGGATGATGAGGCTGGTGCAGGCCTTCACTCTCTGTTGCCTGAGGCTTAATATATTATTTTTCACCAGGCATGTGCCTGGGGTGGCTAATGGGGTGGCTGACGCTCTCTCCTGCAAAAAGATGCAGAGGTTTCTCCAGCTGGCCCCAGACACAGATCTTCTTCTGACAATGATATGGATGATTGGTGGGTTGAGGTTGGCAGAGCAATAAATCTCGCCATTACTCCTAGTACCAGAAAATCGTACAACAGGGCAGTATGCCAGTTCAAAAGTTTTAGAAGCAAAGTTGGTTACCAAAAGGGATGGCCCCTTCCGGTGGAGCAATTACACCACTATAGTGTATCTTTAAGGCACAGGGGATTAGCAGTTCGATCTATTCGGGGCCGGCTGTCTGCGTTGGCTCTCGCTAGTATGGCTTTGGGCTTCCAGGAGAATATTGGTGACTTCCGCATTAAGAAAATGTTGGAAGGTTGATCTAGAGAGGTTGGGCCCAGGCAGGATCCTAGGCAACCGATTTCCCCTGCAGTTCTTAGGGGTTTACAATCAGTCTGGGGCCAGGTGTGCGTGTCGCAGTACGAAACGCTGCTCTTTCATGCCGCCTCTCTCATGGCATTCTACGGGGCTATCTGGGTGAGTGAGCTGGTGGCTCAGTCCAAAGGGGACATTTCAGAGAGGGCCTTGATGGCCCGGGACATTAATCTGGCTGGCGAATCTGTATATGTTACAGTTCATCGTTCCAAGACTATCAACTGCAACGGGGGGATACTATTAGTTTGGGTTCCTGTTCTGTTGTCAAGATCTGTCCCATAGTGGCTTTAACGCGATACATGATTGCTCGTGGTTTGGGTGCTGGCCTGTTGTTCCGTCACGGGGACTGCAGTTCCCTGACAAAGCATCAATTTTGGACAGTGATGTGCAAGGTCCTTGCTATGCTGGGCCTGTCAGGAGTTAAGTTCAGTACCTATTCCTTCTGTATTGGAGCAGCATATACGGCTGCTGCCCTGGGGTATTCCCCGCCTTCCATTCAAAAGCTTTATAGGTGGCGTTCGTCAGCCTATAAGGGTTATGTTCGCCCTCTTGCACTGCAGTAACTGGCATCATGTTATTAGGGGGCTATGATATTCGTTGTTTCTTCTTTTCTCAGGTGCTGTGGTCCGTGGAGAGAGACGATGCATCCTCATATGTCGACACAGCTTCGTGTTTTGGGCTTCGTGTTTTGGGCCAGGAGGACTTTGACCAGGTCACAGCTGGGGCTCAGCAAGTGGGCCACCATTGAATGGCATGGATGGTGGGGTCTCCATTGGTTGGGCCTCTTGCCCCTCTTGTTCGAAGATGTGCACGTGTTGCCGTCACATGTTGTGGTGATATATCTGGGTGGTAATGATTTAGGCCTGCTCAAGGGAAAAGCCCTTGTGTTGCAGGCCAAAGATGACTTTAGAGACATCAAGAGGCATTGGCCGCAGGCTTTGATCGTGTGGTCGGCCATGATCCCATGCCGGGTATGGCAATTGAGAAAGCTCGCTGCAAAGTCAATTTGGAACTTAAAAGAGCTCTCGAGGGGGGTTTGGGCCACTTTCTTCCTCACCCTGGGATCTGGGCTGATTGCGCGAAGTTATACAGGAGCGATGGAGTACTTCTTCTACGAATCCCTTGACTACGGGAGGCCAGACTGAAAACAACGAGGGAGCAGGCCTTCTCTACAATTGCTCCCCAATGGTGGAATCAACTACCAGAGGAGGTGCGAGCCCTGCGAGACCTAAATCAGTTTCGCAGGGCTTGCAAAACCATCCTCTACCAACTTGCGTTTAAGATGGAACCCGGGTAATGACACCTAGCCATCCTATACATATATCGAACTGTAGCACTTTAATTTGTAACCTATAATATTTTAATTGCTTATTTAACTTAATTTGAATGTAATATTACTATGTTTTAATTGTCTTTTATAGTAATGATTGTATTTTATTGTAATCATGGTATATGCCATGTCCTGTGAGCCGCCCTGAGCCCGCTTCGGCGGGGGAGGGCGGGATATAAGAATAAATTTATTATCATCATCATCATCATCATCATCATCATCATCATCATTATTATTATTATTATTATTTCGGACAAGGGTAATGATGCCTTTTTAGAGGACTTGAAACATGGGCTTAAGGAAGTGTTGGGCGTTTAGTGGGCGCAACTGCCTAAGCAGAGGCTTGGCCTTGCGGTGGCTGGGTTTTTGCCTAAACTTCTGTTATGCAGCTCGGTGAGCACCTTTAGCACCCCAGTTTTGGAGCACGGGGGTCTCACTAAATCATTCCTGGACTGTGCAGGACGGTTGAGTGATGAAGCGGACTGCCTTGGGTTTGCATGGATTGATTCGCTCGTTAGCTGTGTGACGGGGGATTGGAACTCCAGGGCATAACCTTTGCTAGGCTGCCCGGGTACGAGCCATGTATTTTGGCTATACCTAGGGGCAGGGTGGCTCACCTGTCATGCGGCAGGGGAGGGGTATTTCGTCCCCTGGCCCTGCCATGCTGCCTGTTAGGTTATAGACCTTGTGTTAATGTAATGAATAAAGAAAGTGGCCCTTTAGTTACCCAAATACTTGTGTTCGTCTCTTCCTTCTGTCTGGGGGGGGGGGGCAATGCGGCTCCTATCCAGAGGCAGGCTGCACAGCCTTGTGTCTGGGGGCCGTTTTGCCTCCTCGCAAGGATGAGGAGTGGGCAGGGCATCATCAGAGGTGGGGGTGGAGCAGGCACACCCTAAAGGCAGGCTTCGCTCCCTCCTCTCATTCTTCGCCTCGTGCTCAGCCCTCCCTCCCGCCCTTGATGCAGTGTGGGTGATTGCTGGTTGCTCTAAGTTTTGGGGGACTGGGTAGGAATTTTTTCGCCACTTCTGTTTTGGCTGTAGGAAATGATGTTTTTTGCCTACCTCACACTGCTTGTAGAAGGGATTGTGGAATTGGCTGGGGTGTGGCTGGTTAAATAGGTCAGTCACTTTTTAGGTTGGCTGGGTTTTGGCCTAAACTTTCATTATGCAGCTTGGTGAGCACCTGTAGCACCCCAGTTTTGGGGCACGGGGTCTCGCTAAATCATTCCTGGACCATGCAGGATGGTTGCGTGATGAAGCGGACTGCCTTGGGTTTGCATGGATTGATTCGCCCGTTAGCTGTGCGGCTGGGGGTTGGAACTCCAGGGCATAACCTTTGCTAGGCCGCTCAGGTATGAGCCATGTATTTTGGCTATACCTAGGAGCAGGGTGGCTCGCCCATTATGTGGCAGGGGAGGGGTATTTCGTCCCCTGGCTCTGCCATGCTACCTGTTAGGTTATAGCTCTTGTGTTAATGTAATAAATAAAGTGGCCCTTTAGTTACCCAAACCCTTGTGTCCGTCTCTTCCTTCCGTCTGGGGGCGGGCAATGGAATCCATAGCAAATATGCATAATTTAGACATGCATACAAAATTAACAGAAATTTTCAGTAGATTATTAGATGCATAAAAGAACACTTGCTGCAAGCCATGCTACACCACAAAATACAGAATGAAACAACTGACATTCATCAGCCCTAATTCACACTACACCTCCCTCTACAAATTAATTTCTTGCATATATAGTTCTATCATTTGAATTGAATGTGGATGTTTCCTACATTCCATCATCGTTTGTGACATTAACTTCTCTCTCTCTCTCTTACACACACAGATATATAATTATACAGATTAAATTAAACACTTTAATTTTTTTTTTAACCATTTGGAATGCTTTATTGAGTTAAGAAGTGCAATACAGATATAACAAACGAAAACCATGAGTATGCATCAAATATCAAAACATGACACCATGAAACATTACAGAGTGCAGTTACGAAAGTAATTGACAGGACATCAATATAGCATGGTATGAGGCATTGGGGATTCTATTATCAGCATAAACTTTATCAATGAAGGGTCGCCATTTTTCTATAAAATTCGAGGAAGCAGTTTGTTGGGAACAATGAGGGCCTAAGTCATAAGTGAGCTTATCCAGTGCAAAATAATCCCACAATTTTAACCACCAAGTTTGTCGTGAGGGGGGAGAGTGTTGTTTCCAAACTAGAGCTATTGCAAATTTAGCAGCCACAAACATGAGCGAGATCAATTCCTCTGCAAATTCGGAGATATTTGAGTTATCTAGTAGATTTAAAAGGGCAAATTCGGGCGTAAATGGAGGAGAGTATGATGTGAGTTCTTGTACTTCTTGATAGATTTGTCTCCAAAAGCTATTTATGATTGGGCAATGCCACCAGGAGTGGAGAAAAGTACCCCTCTGTCCACAGTTCTTGAAACAGAGGGGCGAGATGGAAGACGAGTGCGCTAGCTGCACTGGGGTCCGGTACCATCGTGTGAGGACTTTAAGAGCTTGAAGTTGGACATTCATTGCTTTCGTTTTATATATGGAAGAACCCCAGATGGCTCGCCATTGCTCCTCAGTTAGTTCTATCTGCAAATCTCGAGCCCAGGCACCTTGATAGGAGTGCGGCTTTGCATTAAGGGGGCTGAGTAGCAATTGATATATTTTTGAGATCAGTCCTTTGATCGGGATTGAATCACCGAATAGGATCTTTTCAAAGCCAGCAAGGTGGACGCGCAGAGGGGGACTGAAGGAATGTGTATCTAATAAATGTTTAAGTTGAAGGTATTCAAACCAGGGTAGTCAGAGGTCAGAGTCAGCCTCCAGAGTCACTTTATCTTTCAGTACCCCCTTAAGAAGAACATCAGCAAATCGGGTCAGTCCTAGACGTTTCCATTGCATAAACGAGTCTTTACTCAGCGCCGGAGCGAACCAGGGCTGTCTAACAAAAGTGGTTAAGGAGGAGGTCGGGGGAGCTAACTTATTACGGTGTTTACGCCAAACCTGCAGCATGGAGGCCAAAAAAGGGTTCGGAGAAGAAGAAGTTTTGACGCGCTTAGACACACACCAGAGTTCCTCCTGGAAAGAGGGGGCCCTGAGATAAAAATCCTCAATCGACTTCCAGTCCGCCACGTAGGAGGACCTATAATATTTCACCAAATTAGTGAGGATAATAGCATCATGGTAGTTTGAAATATCTGGGACAGCTAATCCACCCAGCGAAATAGGCCGTCTACTTGAGGCAAAATTGAGCCTTGGCTTCCGATGCTGCCACACAAATTCATTTATTTGGGATTGCCATTTATGCAGCAGAGAGGCTGGAACACACAGAGGGACCGCCCGTAAATAGAACACAATCTTAGGTAGAATTAATGATTTAATTAGATAGATGCGCTCCAAAAGGGTGAAAAAATTTTTCCCCGAGTGGGATAGGAGAGAATTGATAGATTTGGAAATTTCTGTCTGGTTAACGGTTGGGAGAGTAGTGAAGTCTAACGGGATGTGAACACCAAGGTGTTTCCAAGATTTTGTAACCCATTTGTATCGGTAGTGCTTGCTGATAAAAGAAATAGAGGTAGAAGATAGAGTAATGGGGTGCAAGAGAGATTTATCAAAGTTTATGGTGAGGCCTGAGGCGATAGCGAAGTCCGAAAGATGAGAGTGAGTTGCTGGAAGTGACGAGGAAGGGTTGGTAAGATACAAGGTTATATCATCTGCGAAGAGACTAACTTTAAAAGCTTCGGTCCCCACGAGAATACCATGGATGCGAGCATCGTTCCTGATTTTGATGGCCAACGGCTCAATTGCAAGAGCGAATAGTAGGGGCGAGAGAGGGCAGCCTTGCCGTGTGCCTCTAGACAGACTGAAAATAGCTGAGTTTAAGTTGTTAATCCGAAGTAGTGCTGAAGGAGAGAGATAGAGGGAGTCAATAAGAGTACGAAATTTGGGACCAAAATTCATTCTTTCTAGTAAGGAGTGCAGGTAGAGAGGTTCGACCGAGTCAAAGGCCTTCTCTATGTCTATAGATAGGATACAGGCATCCTGAACAGCTTTGGTTTTGCAATGATGAATCAAATTCAGTGTTTTTTGGGTGACATCAGTTAAGTCACGACCAGGGATAAAACCCGACTGATCAGAGGCAATATAATTTGCCATAAAACTATTCAGTCGCCTTGTTAAGATGCTAGTAAAAAGTTTGTAGTCGGTGTTTAAAAGAGATATCGGTCGGTAAGACTTGGGGTCTAATTCATCTCTCTCTTTTTTGTGTAAAACAATAATTTTGGCAAGACTCCAAGACTGAGGGACTGAGCCAGAATCGAGAATATAGTTAAAAAGAGATAGTAAGTAGGAAGATAATGTAGAAGTATAAGCTTTATAAAATTCAGAAGTGAAGCCATCCAGACCCGGCGATTTGTTTGTGCGCAATGATTTGATGGCTTCAGCAAGTTCCAGCTCATCAATGGGGCGGTCAAGACACTTTCTGTGGGCTTCTAGCAAAGTGGGGAGTGTAGTAACGGATTGAAAAAACTCAGAGATCGCTTCAGGTGGTGGGTTCATGGATTGGTATAGAGAAGAGTAGAATTGACTAAAAATATCTAAAATAGACTTTGAAGAAGTGCATACAATGCCTTCGCGATTTCTGAGACCCTTCACATTCAGGTTGGTGGCTTGCTGTTTGGCTTTCCACGCTAGAAGCCTATGAAATTTTGGGCCCCGATAACAAAAGGCTTGTTTGGTAAATAGCAGATTACGTTTGATTTTTTGAGTATCCAGGGCCTCTAACCTTTTCCTTTCTTCTTGCAAGTGCTGAAATGTTTTTTTGTTGCAAGTGCGTTTATGTTGGAGTTCAAGATCTTTGATTTTCGCAGTCAAGAGGTTAATAAGATGTTGTTTTTTCTTTTTTTGGGTGGCAGCCAATGCAATAATTTTGCCTCTTAGGAAGGCTTTGCACGCATCCCAGACTGTTTGGGGAGGGATGTCGTCAGAAAGATTGTGGCTAAAAAATTCCTTAATTTCCTGTTCGATTAGGTTGAAAAGTTCTTTATCTAATAATAAATAATTGTCAAGTCTCCAGGAAAAGCTATGGTCATATTGTACAGTTTTCTTAATAGAGCAGGTAACTGGCGCGTGATCAGACCAGAGTTTTGGTTCAATTGAGGCATCTACAAGAGCATTACAAAGAGAATCAGAAATAAAGATATAATCAATGCGCGTGTGAGTTTGATGCTGCGAAGAAAAGTAGGTAAAGTCCCGCTCATTTTGATGGAGAAACCTCCAGGAGTCTGCAAGCCCCATTTCTGACATTATTTTATGCAAGCCTGAGGGGGAAAAGCCTCGTCTGGGTGGGGAGTGGAGAGGTGAATGTTCCGATTTTCTGTCTAGCCGAGTGTCCATAAGGAAATTAAAGTCAGCTCCGATAATTAAAGGGCCTTCCTGAAAAGCTTTTAATTTGTTCATAATCTCCCGGATAAATTCTAGTTGTCCCTAATTAGGCGCATAAATGGCAGCTAGGGTTGTGATTTCGTCATTGAGTCTACCCTTAACAAAAAGAAATCTACCACGTTCATCTATCTCAGAGGCCAAGCAAGAAAATTGAACTGAACGTGAGAGTAAAATGGCAACCCCCCTGGCATGAGAGGAACCAGAGGCTGTGAAAGACACAGGAAAATGGGCAGAGCGGAATAGGGGATTAATGTCATTTCGTAAGTGTGTCTCTTGTAGAAAGATAATGTCTAGAGCACGTTTCTTTAACCCTGTGAAGATACGTCTAGATTTGATTTTGCTATTAAGCCCTCGACAGTTCAGCGAAAAGATTTTTAGGTCTGGGGCCATTTAGGTCAAAATATATGGATTATAAATTAGATCTCCCGTCGGGGACAAAGGACGGAGACGATAGACAATTACAATGTAAGATCCATAGCAGGGAAATGCAGTATGAGACCTCATGACTATGAAAAAGGATGGTTTGTATGTGAGTGAATGTAGGACAATGTCCCAATCTATGATTACTGCGGGAATATAATGGGATATTGGAAAGGTACTAATTGCTATAGCAGGGCTAAATAGTAATATTAGTTTAAGCCAACTTGGTGGGCCTTTGAGAAAGAAAAATGACGAGCACAGGCGAAAAAGGGCCACTGATCCAAAAAGCAAGCCCATAAAACATGAAGGCATATACATTTTGTTCCTAGGACAAATGAACTGCATCAGTGTCAAGTCAAACAAACAAGAACTAGAAAAAAGGCAAAGAAACCTGTACAGAACTAATAGACAATCATGTGGTATCCCTAGTTGAACAGCAGATGGCGTACTAGAGTAGCAACATAAGTGGTAACCAGCATATCTAACACTATAATACAAGTAACAGCAATAAGTGTACCGCATCCCCACCCCGCTCCCCCCTTCCCCTTTCTCTGTCCCCTCTGTATATAAATGATGGTCAAAGATAGATTGGAAAGATGTCTGCAGGGGGACAGAACTCCCATCGGATACATTAAATAACAGAACCAGTAACCAGCACATGGGGAAAACCCGTGGGTCCCAGGAAACCACCCGAGACCGGGGACCTTGTACCCTTCCACTACACATTCCCCTCATTCTTGAGAGCTGGAGAGCCAAGCCCCACTCTACCCTCACCCCCCCCACCCTCCCTCAGATGTTAATTAACATATAAGACAAAGCTTTAAAGTAAGATAACATAAGATAATAACGCAGGTTTATGATGAGTTTACTGATTGCAGTGACTGTATAGAGTCCGGAGCCTGGGCTGGTTCATGCGAACGGGCTGAGATTTTACGATCCTTAGGCGGTGACACGAAGGTCCATTTTCGCTTTTGTGACTTACGATCCAGCTCCATCGGAACATCTATGTTGAGCGACTGAAGTAGATACAAACCAGCTTCAGGGTCTTCAATAGTCCAGCTTTTCCCTTGGTGATGTACGACAAGTCTGCCTGGGGGCAACCATCTATAGCGGATGCTTGCTGCAGCCAGCTTTTGAGCAATAGGTTTGAGGAAATGCCTGTTCTGCAGGGTTTCTGCTGATAGATCTGGGAAAGCAAGTATTTTCTTATCCTTATAGGGAAGACCATTAAGGTTTCTGGCAGTGTCTAGGATCTTTTTCTTAACTCGTATGTCAGCCAGTTCAATGATGACATCTCAGGAGCTGTGGGAGCGGGAGGAGAAGGTTGAACCCAGTCGATAAGCATGAACAATGTATGGAGCGATGCCATCCTCCAGCTGAAGGGCTGTAGAAAACCACGATGCTAGGAAGCTGGCCAGGTCTGAGGTTCCTTCCTCGTGTTCTTCAAAGCCTCTCAGCTTAACATGTCGTTCCCGCCCTTTGTTATCTAGTGCCAGAATTTTGTCTGTGGCCCAGCGTTCTTGCCTCTTAAGATGTTGGATTTCCTCTTGATTAGTAAGGCCTGTTTCTAACGCTGAGTTAGCTGTGGCTGTGGCTTCTTGTAAAGTGATTTGTAAGGAGCTGATCTGATCTGTAATTGGCTTGAGTATAGCCACCATGTTGTCTAGCATTTCTGACTGAAATGAGCTCAGGGTATTATGGAATTCTTTCACTGTGAGGAGATCTGCTGAGGGAAGCAGACTAGCAGCACCATCTGCCATATTTGACGTTTCGTGCGGCCTTGACAGGGAGCGATCAGATTGTGAGCTGGAGTCCAGAAAGGATTTAAGAAGCCGAGCGCTAGCTAAAGATGAGTTATTCTTTTTATGGGACGATTTTCCCATAGTCTGATAAGAAATAGGATATAAAAACCTGCGTCGATGAGGGAGGGTGAGGAGATCGGGTCGGGAGCTAAAGCCTCACGCGTCTGTCGCCATTCACGCCGACGCCACGCCCCCAAATTAAACACTTTAAGTCAGGTCATGCCAAAGCCACCCTCCCCCAAGCAACCCAGCCCCCAGCAGAAAACCAACCATATATATATATATATATATATATATATATATATATATATATATATATAGAGAGAGAGAGAGAGAGAGAGAGAGAGAGAGAGAGAGAGAGCTTAAACTGGCTGAAGTTACTGTCATTTTTTCCATTAGTCTTGCTATCTAACAAGTGTGCTGGACTTGCAGCTTTAAAGTGTTTTCAAATAATAGTAAAGTGGGAAGAAACATGAGTGAATAAAGTTTTCTGTCCCCGTGCTTCTGTGTTTCATATGAATTGCAGATATCTTCTGTACAGCAGGAGAATGCATATCACTATGCTTTGAATAAGACAGGGAAGAAAGACAAGGAGAACAATTAGTCATTCACATGTCACCTCACATCCAAAGTACCCTTTGTCTCCCTTGTTAAAAAGGCCTCTGATGGGAATGATTGCCCAGATCTTTCTGTGCTGTAGAATGTCAGCAATGCAACTCCCATCACATTAGTAATTCATCTAATTGTGGCTTCTTTCCATATCAACTATTATTCTTATAATTGTTGCCAAGTTAAAAAGCAACCCACCCACCATGGAAATGCTACATAATTTGATCACAAAGTCAGCTTTCACAGCCAATGAACTCAGAAAAATACCAACTGAATATTAGTAGAGTCCAGTAGTATGTTTTAGACTAACAAATTTTATTGCAGCATGAGCTTTCGAGAAACACAGCTTTCTTTCTCAGATGCTAACTCCTCTGCATCTGAATATTGTATATTATTGTTCATCAGATTTATCCCAACGCATAACATGATAGAAAATGTTTGCAAAACCTTAAATATACTTAATCTAGGTTGTCAAAAGAAATTGCCTTTGGTGATTCTTTCACTATACATAGAAAAGGCATTTGATTCTTTGGCGTCTATATAAGCTTTTAGAATGTATCAGATTTGGCTTCAGAAGAACCATAGCTTCTCTATATAGACTCCAAAAGCAGGGTAAAAATCAATAACATGTATTCTGAAACATTCTGTCCTCAAAGGGGTACAAGACAAGGCTGCCTTTTGTCACCAATGCTATTTGCATTTGCATTAGAACCACTGGCCAGGTCCTCAATGCTCTTCCAATCCAGGAGGATAACCATCAGAATTAAACTCTTATCTAGGTGGTATCTCACTTCACAGAAGCTACGTTATATGTCATCAACACTCTCACCAACTTTTTGGAGAGGTTGTAGGAATATAGGATTGTATTGGCATTGCTGCTGGAGTTGTAAATTTATACAGTCATTTTGGTCTATATTCATAAAGCAAATATATATTATATCAGAATTCAGAATACCACTGGAAGCTGATTTATTGCTTTTAAACTCATGGCATAATTATCATACCTGGCCAATCAATAAAGATTTGATTGAGATTCTGTGTGCTTCAGCTAGGTTTATAATAGCCAAATCTTGGGAAAGCAATACATAATTGATATAATCTGAATGGTTAAACAAGGCATGTAAATTTTGCATAATGGATAAAATTACTGCTATATTCTTTTTAAAAGATTCAGTCTCATATACCTCAAGCTTTGTTCCAATATGGTGTCCTTTTCTAAATTATTTATTGACTAGAGAAGAATAGACCTCACTATTAGATCTGGTTAATGTATTATACAAAAGTAAAGTTGGGTATAAGTAGTTTGTCATGTACTGTATTGTATTAAGTATTGCAGCACATATTATGTGCCAGAATGTAAATAATTACCTGTTCTGTATTGTTTATGATTTGTAATTGTTTGAAAATAAATTTTAAAAAGGAAAAAAGAGAAAGATTTCACCTAAATTGTCTTGTGTTTATGAGAAGTTGTGATATTACATAGGGACTAACTTTGTTTGGAGTGCCTGTAAATATTAAATGTGTAGATTAGAAAGTATGCTACTGCATTTTCCAGGTTATATATCTGATGCTGAATTTTCTTTGGGAAAAGAATGTGCAAAGGATTAACTGGAAGCAGGTACAACAGAAATGCAAATGTGGAGGGTGTGTGATTCCCAATGTATTGTATTATCATTAAATGTTTACGGATGTGGTTGGATGGTTCAATAAGCAACTAGATCCTGTAATACTGATTGAACAAACATTGATATCTATTCCTTTAAAATATGTGATCTGTGTGAAAAAAATCTGATAGAGAGAGGTTGTACCTGGAAAAGTCCTTTGTGATAGATGCTATAAGAAGAGAATGGGACAAAATGGAGGGAGAGAGTACTATACATCTCCCTTTTAACATTAGTTATAGTGGAGTTTAGACAAGATCAGCTGGACTAGGCAGCAGTGTAAATGTTGGATGGATATGACTGGATAATTTCTATCAGATAATCAGTGTTATCCCTTTTGAAGTACTAACATCACAGTAATTATACTATTCCTTTATTTCAATATCTGCAGTTCCATAGTTTGGTAAATCAAAAATTGCATAATAGAGAATTAAGAGCCAAGATGAGTAAATAAGAAACTTTTGTGTTACAAAATCAAAGTACAGTGTCAATGTATTTATTTATTGGCCTCTAACTACATTAAGAAATGGAAGAAGTAATTAGATCATGACATCAGTTCAATAGTTTGGTCTTATACATGTACCTGCAGTTCCTCCTTCTCCATTTCTTTTATGTTTAAAGAAAACATTTGTTAGATGGTACATTAGTAACATCTTTTATGAGTTTAGAATGCTAGAATCTATGGAAACAGTGAAGACTGTTGATGGTTCTGTGATCAACCAAATACTAACCTTTTATACCTGTGGTAGTACTGTAATAAGCAGAATCCTTTTGAGAATAATTTAATCAGTGTCTGCTGCATAAGGGGTGAATCTGAGGAAATCTGTTGAGTTTTGCTTAATTATGCAGCCATCTTACATTATTTATATTTATTGACAACAGCAAGTGGTAAATTTAAAAAGTATGCAACCGGGATGTAAAGTTGCTTTATGTTCACTTTCAAATGCTGTTATTACTTGATACTACTTGATTTCTATTTGATACTTGATAGTGAGATATTAAGCAGCCCCATGGCGCAGAGTGGTAAAGCTGCAGTACTACAGTCTGAACTCTCTGCTCACAACCTGAGTTCAATCCCGGTGGCAGCTGGGATTCAGGTAGCCGGCTCAAGGTTGACTCAGCCTTCCATCCTTCCAAGGTCGGTAAAATGAGTACCCAGCTTGCTGGGGGGAAAGTGTAGATGACTGGGGAAGGCAATGGCAAACCACCCTGTAAAGTCTGCCACGAAAATGTCACCCCAGAATTGGAAACGACTGGTGCTTGCACCTTTACCTTTAGTGAGATATTATACCCTACATATTTTTCTTTCCAAAAATTTAACTAATTAGTTTTTTGAAGTTTAATTCTTACAAGCCGGAGAAAAATATTGCAACAGTAGCTTCCCATTGATTGCAACTGAACTGTTATCAAAGTAAACATAATTATGATCGTAACCTTACACAACTTTTCCAGCTATTACATTATTGACTAACCTAAACTCTTCTCTCAATAGCATACAATAGGTCTGAAGCAACATATTGTCTAAAAATGTTGGGTGACAATTGGATTTAGAGGCCAAAATTGTGAGGCCCCTCCTGCTCACTCCTGGCACCCCTCTCCTCTGCTGTGGTCACAGGGACACTGAGGTCTCAGAATTGGGATGGCTTAAGGATGGTTTCTCCCCCCAAGTAGCCTATTCCCAGTCAGTCTATCCTCTTTAGCACAGACTTAAGACCAATACTCCTCCTTGACCTCAGTTGCTTGTCCTTTTATCCTCAACTCCACCTGTTTGTGCCTCCCCCTTCTCTCCCTCTTGTGAATGTATAGTGTATTCTGTTGTCTGTCCTCCTGTTTCCCTTCTCCACTGGTATCCTTGTGTTTTCCTATTTCCCTTTCCCTAGCTTCTCCCCTGTTGCCTGCAAAACCAGGGGGATCCCTCGCTCAGACCTGGGGACTGGCAAGCCTATTCTTGACACTTTTAGAATTTATTTCTAACACATGAATATTCAAGACCCTATGGGATTTCACACACATGAAGCTGCTGTTGTCTCTTCTGAGCCATGCCCATTTTCAATACAGATCTCTGTGCAGGAAGGAAGTCAACTACAATGCTGTGGCTTTGCCATTGTTTGCCTAGTCTTCCTTATTCTCTTGGGTTTGGAGCTTTTTATGCTACCCCTGGTTTGCACAGCTATTTCTAGTGCTGCTGTCTGAGTTTATTTAGATATGAGGAGACAAAGCATCTTACAACATCATTCACCCTCCTCTATTAGGCTGCACATGAGTACTGATCTATAGTAATCTAGCAAGATTCCATTGTAGGGTGGATATTCTAGTCCAGGGTGGCCAAACTTGCTTAATGTAAGAGCCATATAGAATAAATGTCAGGTGTCTGAGAGCCACAAGACATGAAAGTCAGATGCTTGAGAGCCGCAAGAAAGGGAGGGAAGGAATTATTATTATTACCACCTTTAATTTATATCCCGCCCTCTCCGCAAGCGGACTCAGGGCAGCTAACAATCAGTTCAAACTTCAAAAAATAAATACAATTAAACAGTTCAAAACTTCAAACAGTAAATACAATTAAAACATTTTATGGTGCTGTTAATGTAAATAGAAGGAGGGAGAGGTGGAAAGAAAGCAATTTTAACTTTAAATGAATTCTCCAAGCTACTGGCTGGCTTGGCTTGGAGAAGTGATTTAAAGAAAAAATGCCTTCTCTATGCAGTGGTAGGGGCTTCAAGAGCCACAGTTTGGCCACCCCTGTTCTAATCTGACACTCTAACTACTTTACACTGTTTATGCTGCAACACTTCTAGCAAATGGAGATTATAAGAAAAGAAACATCTTGGGGTGGGGGGGAGGTCTCTGCCCCAGCCCTGCCTCTACAAAGAAGAGAGGGAAATGAAGCCAGCCTGCACCTGGTTCACTGGGGCCAAAGTCGGCCTTCCCCAGGTAAGGCAAGGCTCACAACAGCCAAGAGCAGCTTCCCCCGGGCCAGACAAGCTTTATGCAAGCCAGGAGCTATGTTCCTGAGTTCAGGGATGGCTCACCCAAGCAAGACCTGCTTTCTGCAGATGAGACACAGTTCACTCAGGCTGGGAGCTGCCTTCTTTAGGCCTCACATAGATTACATAGACTGGGAACACCCTTCCCTTGGCTGTGTGCAACTCACACTAGCAGGGCCATGTCTTCCCAAGGCCAGAAGCCACCTTCCTCAGTACAGCATGGTTCTTCTACTTTAGGGCAGGCCATTTGTCCACCAGGAAATTTCTTGTTTCTATAATGGTGAATCCATCCATGACTTCTGGTTCAGATTCTTAATCCATCAACTGCTGCACCACATGGCAACCCATTTGTGGCCACTTAGGGTTGCCAATTTCAAGTTGGAGGCAGGGCATCCTCTGGTTTGGAGGTCCTTCCCCTCACTTCAGGGTTATCATAATGCAGTGGGGAGGAAATGTCCACTGGCACTCCATTATACCCTTTGGAGACCAGTTCCAATAGGGTATAATGGAGAATCAATCTGTCAGTATCTGGGGCACGGAGGGGGGGGGGAGGACTGTTTTTTGAGGTAAAATCACCACATTTTCAGCATAGCATCTGATGCTTCTTCTTAAAAAAAAGCCCCAAGTTTCAAAAAGATTGGACTGGGGAGTTCAATTCTATGATCCCCAGAAAGGTGCCCCATCCTCCATTATTTCCAATGGAGGGAAGGCATTTAAAAGGAATGTGGTCCCTTTAAATGTGATGCCTAGAACTGCCTTCAGAGTTCAACTGTGCTTGTTACAACCTTGATCTTGCCCCCCCCCCCCAATTCTCCTGGATCCACCCCCAAAGTCCTCAGCTATTTCCTGAGTCAGACCTGGAGCACGGGGGGGGGGGGGGGGGCTGTTTTTTTTAGGTAGAGGCACCACATTTTCAGCATAGCATCTGGTGCTTCTCCTTAAAAAAAACCCCCCAAGTTTCAAAAAGACTGGACTGGGGAGTCCAGTTCTATGAGCCCCAAAAAGGTTCCCCATCCTCCATTATTTCCCATGGAGGGCAGGCATTTAAAAGGAATGTGTTCCCTTTAAATGTGATGGCTAGAACTGCCTTCGGGGTTCAACTGGGCTTGTTACAACCTTGATCCTGACTCCCCCCCCCCAAGTCCCCTGGATCCACCCCCAAAGTCCTCAGCTATTTCCTGAGTCAGACCTGGCAACCCTATGGCAACTTCCTAACTGTTTCCCTTGTAATTATCAAGCAAACTATAGTGGAAGAAAATTGGCACCCTTAGTAGGAGCAAAATCCTGTATCACACTTCCCAAAACAGCTGTGTTAAACCTTTTGAGATCCTTGCAAGGTCCCCTACCACCCTAACCTATTTCAGCACAGCTAACTCCAGGTACAAGCTATCAGCTGGTTTTGCAAATCTGAATCCACATTAAAACTCAACAAAACTATTACCATACTCTGTCCTTCCAGCTAGATAAAAGGTGCTCACTTCCAAAAGCTGGAGACTTATTCCAGGGCTCCAAGGAAAATGTCCAAAGTCATTAGTTTATGTTGGAAAAAATACCCAGGAGTGTAGCACACATACCCAGATACAGAAATAACCCCTTATTAACAACACGAACACAGGAGATGAATAAAGCACCTTTCAAATCATCTATCATGTTAGATGGACTTGAAGACTGGGATGATGCAACCCTGTGAAAACTGCAGGCAAGAAGCATTTTCCTGCTCTTTTCTAAATGAATTCTACTTCAGCAACCCTCTGGTGAATAATACAAACTAAACTGCGCTGCATTTCATCTCTTTAGTTATAAGAATAAGCTGAGAATACTGAATTGTCAGCAAATCTTTGATGTAAATCAGCAGTCACAGGAGACTTCTCAAGAAGATAGAAGAACAAAATAATGTAACAATCAGCTCATCAAAGAAAAGCTTTCTGACTGAAAAAAAAGCTAACTTTTAACAAGCAGTTTTGGTATCATAATCCTATGCCCTCATTATTGAAGGATACAATTGTTTTGTTCAGCATAGCTTTTTAAAACATTGTAATGAGCTTTAATTTACTTCAGGAAGTGGCTCCAGCAATAAAATGCATAAATTAATAATGGGCATATTTCTGCTCTGCTTCTCCCCACCCTTCCCATACACACACACCTTTGCTTGTTAGCTAACTTGCTTTTACTGTCCTTGGCTTTTATTTAAACAACCCGACCACAGAATCTACATGATCATTAGTACTTCAATATACCAAGGGCAGATTAGAGTCGCCTTTTGCATAGTAATCTGCACATGCATTCTTGTAATTTAGCTAAATATACTCCAGAAAAAACAACTGCAGCTATTATTTATTGAAAGATGGAAACATCCCCAGATCTATGTCATCCCTAAACTGCCAGTCTTCTAATGCTAGTCATATATTTTTTGACAAGGGCTTTTTTTGAGCAGGAATGTATAGGAACACAGTTCTGGTTGGCTTGGTGTCAGAGAGTATGGCCTATTATGCAAATGAGCTCCTGCTGCACTTTTTATACAAAAAAGCCCTGTCTTTGACCATTCAAGAATCAGGTAGGCTTAGTAGAAAGCAATGAGAAAGCAGCAAGCTTAGGACTTAACTAAGGCTACCATAAATCAACTTTAGTCACATTCATTGCATAGCATACATTAAGTTGACTGTGGCTCTGTGAATTGACACCATTAGACCAGACATGCATGTCATTGGGCAAAGTTAGTAGTTCACTTAATGACAACTAGCTATCTGAGTGTGTACACAGCATGGTGGGGAAGTACGTCATGTTCCTGACACTTTATGTTCTTCATATCCATGATTGATTAGCTACAGGAATATGAGGTTTTGGTTTCTTTAGAACACATATATGGGGAGAGCATGACTGAATTGGATATCTGTCTATGTCATTCTAATTTAGGATGGCAATGGGAGATTTAATTCCAGAATTAAAACTTTTGCATTATTCAAGGATTATTGGTCAGGAATATTTCTTCTAAGGGTGATCATCTTAGGTGGACTCTTGGCAGGAAGAAAATCAATAGGTGCAGTTCTTTCTTATTTGATCTTTTGAATTTTTTCCTTACATACACGATCAAAGACCAAAAAAAAGAGGGGGGGCATCCTGAATAGGGTTGCCAGGTCTGGGTTGGAAAATACCTGAAGACTTTGGGGGTGAATCCAGGAGGGTCTTCAGTATGGTACAATGCCTTACAATCCATCCTTCAAAGCAGCCATTTTCTCCAGGTTCTACACAAAAGAAATTCACGGTACAAATATGCTAGCCAAAAATAAAATGCTGTGTTTCATGGTTTGGGGTTTTGGCTACCATTTCCTCCAGGGGAGCTAATCTCTGCCAGCAGGAGATAAGTTGTAAAAGTGAGAGATCTCCAGGCCCCTCCTCAAAGCTTAGCAAAACATGAAACTACAGTGTACAGGTTGAGCAACCACAAAATAAACAACACTGTATTTTACTTAAGCTAGCACGTTATAATTGTTATTTGCCCCCCAAGGATGAAATAATGAGACAGACACCAAGTGTTGGAATAAAATTGGGCCACTTTATTAATTAACTTCATCAACAGCAAGGGTACCCCACCAGAGGCGGCCTGGTCAGGGCTAGGGGTCACCGCGACCACTCCCCTGCCATATCGGGCGAGAGACCCAGCCCTCCGGCCAGAGCTGAGCGCCTCAGCTCCCTCCGGGCAGGCCCAGCAGGGAGGCCCACACCAGAGGGCCCAAACCCAGACGCACGTCTCGCCAGAAAGCACCCTCTAGCCGAGTCTCCCAGCAGTCTGCATTCTCCACCTGGGTCTTCAAACCCCAGGGTTGATCATGCCAGACCCCAAAGTCCCCAAAAGGGGGATGCTTCACAGTCCTTCCCGGGCCGCATAGTGCCCTAAACCCCAAAAACCTGCCACTAAAGTGACCGCCTATTTAACAGCACCTCCCAATAGCCAAATCCACAATCCACTGCAATGCTATGTAGGGTAGGCGAAAAACACAACCTGAGCAGTGCCAATCAGCCAGGATGCGAAAAAATTCCTACCCAGCTCCTCAAAGAAGCAACCAGCAAAAGCCTACATAACATACAGGGTGGGAGGGAGGGCCGAAGATGCGCCTGACGCAGACTGAGAGGAGCGCTGGTCTGGCTGTCAATCAACCAGACCTCGCTCCCCAGCCTGTGCGCCAGAACGGGCGCTCTCTGTCTCTCCCCATCCAGGGAGGCAACCTCATGCCTTTGCAGCCCAGCCACTGCGCAGCGGGCTGCAGGCACCCGATTGCCCCCCAAGGATGAAATAACGAGACAGACACCAAGTGTTGGAATAAAATTGGGCCACTTTATTAATTAACTTAATCAACAGAAAGGGTACCCCACCAGAGGCAGCCTGGCCAGCGCTAGGGGTCACCGCGACCACTCCCTTGCCGTATCGGGCGAGAGACCCAGCCCCCCGGCCAGAGCTGAGCGCCTTAGCTCCCTCCGAGCAGGCCCAGCAGGGAGGCCTGCACCAAAGGGCCCAAACCCAGACGCACGTCTTGCCAGAAAGCACCCTCTAGCCGAGTCTCCGGGCAGTCTGCATTCTCCACCTGGGTCTTCAAACCCCAGGGTTGATCATGCCAGACCCCAAAGTCCCCAAAAGGGGGATGCTTCACAGTCCTCCCCGGGCCGCATAGTGCCCTAAACCCCCAAAACCTGCCACTACTAAGGCCAAGTCTCTACTTAGGGCTTAGAGCCCACCGGGAGGCCCAAAGCCACCCACAACTCTTGCTGCAAATCTCTCAGGAAATGCATATTACCCTTTTCTGAGAGATGGACCCCATCCCCTCTGTAGAGGTCAAGACATCTCACCAGAATGTCCGGATGGGGCAAATAGTGGCCCAACCCCTTCTCGAGCAACTTTCTAAGCTCCTTATTAGCGTTGTACCTGGCCCTTTCTACAGCTGCGGGGTCCAAAGCACAACGCCATACCAGGCGGGGCAGCATGGCTGACCACACTATGATGGTCCCTGGCCATCGCTCCCAAATGTGCAAAATATCATCACGGGCCTGCCAAACCAAGGCCTTGCCCTTCAGCAACCCCAGATCATTACCTCCCAGGTGAACTATTAAGACCTGAGGAGGAGGACCCACTCTATCACGAAACAATAAAGGCAGCAGGCCCGCCCATTGGAGGCCACGGTACCCCTGCCACTCAATAACAGCGTGCTGGCTGAGTCCCAGTTGAGAGCCCACCGCAGTTCTCCGTGCTTGCAGAGCGGCCCAAAACTCATGGCTGTGGCCTCAGATGAGAACTCGGCTCCGGCTCTTCTGGCCAGAAACAACAGCATCTAAAAAGAAAAAACAGTTAAACACTAACCAAACAGAACATTCCCCGAAACCCAACTCATTCACGGCCTAAGCAAAGGCCACACATAGGCCTTATAGGCCAATGAATGCCAAAGCCCCAACCACTGAATAGCGGTGGAGGGCTGCCCCAAAGTCCTCAAACTGCTGCACAGCCCGTTCATAAGACCTCCGAGTACTAGGCGCAATGGCTAGACCTATCGCTCTGCACGCCTTGGCTCTCCAATCAGCCATAGCTCCTGGGGCATTGCAACCGGCTCTCTGTCGGCCTCCGGAGCCAGCTGACGAAACCTCTCCATCTGTGTACGAGATAGAGCATCAGCCACCCCGTTACTCACACCCTGAACATGCTTGGCTAAAAACAAAATGTTAAGCCGCAAACAGCGCAGAGTGAAGGCCCTAACCAACCGCATAACCTGCCCGGATTTGGATGTAAGGGAATTAATGACGTGGACAACTGCCATATTATCACACCAAAAATGCACCATGTGATTGGCCATATCCTTCCCCCACAGCCAAACCGCGACTAAAATGGGGAAGAGATCTCGGTTCACACCCATCAGTGCCCAGGAGTCAGGCCAACTATCCGCACACCAATGTCCACGAAAGTAGACCCCAAAACCTAATGATCCCGCAGCATCAGACATGACCTGGAGCGCAGCTTCAAGCCTCAAATTGTCCCTCCAAAAAGAGACTCCATTAAACGACTCCAAAAATTCCTGCCAAACCTCCAAATCATCCCACATGCTGCGTGTGACCCTAGTTCTATGCTGAAGCAAGCGTAACCCTGCCATAGCATCGCACAACCTTCTAAGAAAAGCCCTACCAGGAGCAACCACCTTGCAAGCAAAGTTGAGGTGCCCAACCAGCTGCTGCAGCTCCAACAACGTAACTTTCTTTTTAAGAAGAAAGCTGAAATCCTAGCCCTTAGCTCAACTATTTTCTGAAGGGGCACCCCTGACAACTGCGCAACAGTGTCGATCTCAATCCCCAAAAAGGTCAGCCTCTGGGTTGGTCCCTCAGTCTTCTCAGGTGCTAGCAGAACCCCCCAGCTCCTCAGCCAGCTCAACAAAGCTAAATGCTGATTTAAAATTGGCAAAGCAATCCAAATTTCCCCAGTCCCCATCCACACATGCCTAATAATACTGAAAGGGCCAATGCAGCCCCCAACTGTAACTGACAGCACCCACAGGCCCAGCCAGGATAACCCAGGTTTTTTTTTCAGGGGCAGGAGTAAGAAAGAGAGAGGTGCCAGTGATGATGACAGGCAGCCAGCAGCCATACCAATGCTGAGGTCCCTCAAATGGGACAGTGATAACCGGTGTGTTGCTGCTGAGCTGAGAGAGAAGGAACGGTTCCCTTCCTCTCACACAATCTGAAGCCCTCCCAGTGATCTTCCTCATTTGGGGTGTAACTCTTGCTCACCTCCTCATGGTGCACCCTGGGTAATGCAAAAAAGCCTGGACCAGCCAACCATCCATCACTCAAGGTAAGTCTAAATGCTTCTTGCTTTGTGTCAGATACAGAATGATGTGGAACTAGGTGTGGTCCAGCGCTTCTCTTGTTTGAGAGTTGTGTTGTTTGGGGCAGGGCTGGAGAGCTGGCATCTGTAGATTGCGTGTTCTGTGGCAGGGAAGCTGGCATCTGGGTGAGAGACCCAGAACCAGCATGCTTGTTGTGCTTGGCCAGCTCTCCCCACGTTGTTTGGGGCAGGGCTGGAGAGCTGGCATCTGGGTTTGCTGCAGCCAGGTCTGCAGAGCAGACCTTAAGCAGATTGTGTTTTGTGTGGCAGTGACATTGGCAACTGGGTTTATATTGGTTCCAGTCCAGCAGGGTTCATAGAGTAGATAGATGGAAGTAATGCATTTGGGTCCTATAGAGATTCTCTGGTGTGAAGTTAGGTTTGGCTTTGGGTGCCCCAGGAATTGGACCCCCTAGTCCAATTTTTTTTTTGGCCTTGTGGGTTTTGTGTGGAACAGTTTGGGGGGCTCTCCTCAAACCCCCCTGCTCCCTACAGCCACTTTTCCCATGATAATTACAGTGGGGGAAGTGGCTCTAATTGTTTTTTTCTCACCATTGGGAACAGTGTTCCTTTTGGGGTGCCCACAGATGGGTGCAATCTTTTTGGGCCAGGGAGGTTGCATGCAGGGGAGTCCCTTGAAGCTGCCCTGCAGTTTTGGGGCCTCTCCCTCAAACCCCCCTCTGGCCAGAGCCACTTTCCCCACAGCAGGTATAGTGGAGGAAGTGGCTAATTGGACTTTCCCCAGCATTGGTGGAAATGGGCCTTTTGGGGAGCCCAAAGACAGGGACCCCCTGGCCCAATCTTTTTTGGGACTTGGGGGTTTTGTAGGGGAGAGTCCCCTTCGGGTTCCCTGCAGTTTGGGGGCTCTCCCTCAAACCCCCTGCCCCCTGGTAGCCTCTGATTATGCCCTATGTTGCCACTGATTCCAATGGCCCATAGGGTATAATGGTGGGATAGGGGCACCCTCTTTGGGTGTCCCAGGAATAGGAACCCCTGGCCCAATCTTTTTGGGACTTGGGGGGCTCATAGGGAAGAGTCCCCTGCAAATTTGGGGGCTCTCTTTCAAACCCCCTTCCCTCCAGGTGGCTTCCAATATACCCTATTTTGCCATTGATTTCAGTGGCCCATAGGGTATAATGGGGCGTATATTTTTGGAATTAGCCATATATCTCCAGTATATACAGCTATTCCGAGTACCGGTATTCGGAAATATATGGTATTTTGAATATTTTGGCCCCGTATATTTCCGAATCCAATTAATTCTGATTTTTTTTTTTTTTTTGCACACCCCTACTCTGGGGTTCTTGGGAAGAATTGACTCCCTGTGTTTCATGAGCATTATTCCCCACTCTAGGAAATGCATGTCAACGCCATTTTTGGTGATTTTTTTTTTGTATCCAATTGCAAAAGATTATAAAACTATTTTACAGAGGTGTGTTGTAAATACCCCAAGCTGTGCTGCTTCACTGTGGTTCAGCTGCATGTAACTTATAAATTGTTGGAATAGATTGTTATAGGTCTGCACATTTGGATGTGTATACCCATCAACAATCTGCCTAAACAGCCATGTATCATTATAGTGAATAAAACTTTGGCATGAAACTCTAGCTGTACCGTGCTGGTGGGCAATAAAAAGTTAGCAGTTTTACTTGAGAAGCAGAGAAAGTGTTTAGGGCCAAGCCAGGTGGCTCCCTAGCTGCTCCAAACAAAAAAATGCAGCTGTGGGCCCCACCAAACATGAAATCCTGGCTATAGCCCTCTGGTGAGTCCAGGAACATTAGCTCAGGTGCCTGGCTAGCAAGGATTAATTTCTCCCAACCATCAGCACATTGGACAAACTATGGCTACAATAAGGTATGGAGGAAGGGGTTTCATGGGCAGGTTTCCATTTCCCACAACAGCAGTGTCCAACAAAGCAGTCTTCTTGATCCTCATGAATATTCATTATGGCCTTTATAGAGACCAAAAGAACACGGAACTCTGGAGATGCTTACCTCATACCCAATATAGCAAAACCCCTGGTCCAAGATATATCAGTAGATTACCATAATCAGCTTTTAACACTATGGTTATGTTATCAATTTGAATTGATATTTCATTAAAAACCCTTTAGCATTGTGTATTTGTCTAGCTTTTTCAAGTACAATTGTTTGCATGCCAGGTATACTTCATTCATTAACTGCTGAAAACAACTGGTCACAAGTGAGAGTGGGAGGAAACTCTCAGAAGATTTGCTGGCATTTTTGAAGTTTTGATTAAATTGGAATTTTTTTTCTTAAGGAATTAATTTTACAGAGCACCGAAGAGAATTGCATTTCTCAAGCCAATCAGAACACACTCTCATACTATTATCGATGTACACTGTCTTCTTCTCTAGCAAACATTTTTAAAAAAAAACACTTGTGAAAGGTAGTCTGAGAAAATAAAACAATTATGCATCTGTCTTTGCCTGTAGTTTTGTGGTAATCTTGACCACTGGTGCTTGAGGTGCTATCCTCAAAGAGAAGAAAAATTAGCACATAAATCTATTTTTTTATTTTATTTATAATTTCAAGGAAGAAAATAAAAAATGCCATGGATCATATGGGAATATTTGCAAAATAACTCTTTTATGATATCCAGGTATAAACTAATGATAATAGTTAGTGGATCACTGACAAGGAGAGGCAGTTTGGTGTAGTGGTTAAGTGTGCGGACTCTTATCTGGGAGAACCGGGTTTGATTCCCCACTGCTCCACTTGCACCTGCTGGAATGGCCTTGGGTCAGCCATAGCTTTGGCAGAGGTTGTCCTTGAAAGGGCAGCTGCTGTGAGAGCCCTCTCCAGCCCCACCCACCTCACAGGGTGTCTGTTGTGGGGGAGGAAGGTAAAGGAGATTGTGAGCCACTCTGAGACTCTTCGGAGTGGAGGGCGGGATATAAATCCAATATCTTCTTCTTCTTCTGACAAGATAGCTACGTATAAATGATAGCCAGTGTCCCAGATATATTAGATGGCAAGTATTACAAGCTGTCAGGTGTTTCCATTCTTATCCACATATTCACATTCCGAGCACAGATGTGTATATTCTTGGGTTAATTTTCATGTCATTGTTTATCTCTCCTCCCCTCTCCACAACAGGGTGGCACTTTTACGACACCTACATAACAAGCAACAGTGACAATTTTTGATAACTTCCCACTAATTATATACCCTTTAAAGTGCTGGTGTTCAGACTCCAAAGATAGTTCTCCTAGCCCGAGTGTGAATCTTGTCTCCTCTAAGGTTGGCACATAGTTATTAACTTTACCTTTGCTGACAGTTGTAGTGGGCGATAGAAGAATAAGGAAAAAATAGCAGACAATGAACCAATAGTTTAAAACTAAGTAGAAAAGAGAAGAGAAGAGAAAGATTATAATGGGGGTTGCTTTTATAGATACAGAGATCAGTTTAAGTAGATCATTTATTTGTATATACATGTATTATTTTGTTCAGGGTGTACATATTTTCTCATTGAATGAAACTCTATGTAAATGATTGCAGCAAGATTCTCTCTGAATGCATTTAGAGTATTTCTTTTCGTTACGGGGGAAGTTTCTTTTATTAAGAGTCACGTTGGCATGAAATGCTGATATATTACAAGAGTTTCATTCTTGGTTTCATCTCCAGAACAAAATGTGTGCAGTACCACTTTTAGTTTTTTCTCTTACCAATCACCTCCTAAGGAAACACAGCATGTGCCCAGCATCCAGCTTGAAGGAGGTAGCAGGTGGTAGCACCTTTGTCTAAGTGTCACTGACATTTAAAAGGAAAATCAATGGTTTCAGTAATTAAGTGGGGAGAGAGGGGCCATAATGATAAGGTTGTTGAAAGCTCCAGCTTGCATGCTTGAAGATATCCCCAGCACCTTCTAAACATTCTGGATCTCATATCGAAAAGACAGCACAGTTACAGTCTGATCCATTAATAAATGACTGGGAAGAAACATTTACTGTAGGCAGCAACAGATAATATCAAGAATGTTAGGCTGCACTCCTTTATGTGTTAAGTTATTTGTCTTGTCTGATATTAAAGTATTCTTCAGAAATAATAAATGTTAAGATTTTTTTTTTAATGTAGAATATTCAACAGCCCTTTCACCTAAAGTCTTTTAGACATTCTTGGATCTCAACCAAAATGAAATCCATTATTTTATGAACTAATGAACTATTCCTAATATAAATATGGAATGAGAGTTAGTCAGTTATTTTTTCCTCTAATAAATTCCAGGCCAACTAACTAAATGTTACAGGGGGGATGTGGAGCTCACTCTGTTCACCCTCACAGTGGCAGCTAGTTAAAATAGGTGATATGATGTTATCATGTTTAAAAACATCTCCACCCACCACCCACCCAACAAGTGGCTGCCAAAAAATGGAAAGTTTAAAGGATGCTGAATTGGGTTGCCATCCTCCAGAATTCTCCCAGAATCAGAACATCTCCAGAGTACAGTGATCAGTTTCCTTGGAGAAAATGGCAGTTCTGGAGGTGAAATCTATGGCATCACATCCTTGCTAAACTCCTTAACCTCCCCAGTCTCTTTCCTAGGCCCTGTCTCTCAAATCTCCAGGAATTTCCCAACATGGAGCTGATGGCCCTAGCTGCTGAAGGTAGTAACATTGCATCTTTAACTAAGCTGGGAGATTGGGATAAGAGACACACAGTGATGTGACTCTAATTTCTAGCTGTGCACTGCCTTAGTCCCAAACAAATTTTGATGGCATTGTGAGCATATTGACCCAGAACATTTAAACAGCTTTAACAATCACTTCCATTTTTAACAAAAAAACCCCACTGAGGATTCTTGTTCTATTTGCTCCATTACTGTGTTTCACTGCGAGGTAAGGGGTTGGCTGTGCAATCCATTAGGGGGCACCTCTCTGCATTGGCTTTTGTCAGTAAGGCGCTGGGTTATAGGGAAGAAACAGCTGACTTTCATATTTGAAAGATGCTGGAGGGGTGGGCCAGAGAGGCCAGTCCCAGGGTTGATACACGGAATCCTGTGTCTCCTTTGATTCTGTGGGGTTTGAAGAGGGTTTGGGACGTGGTGTGTGCTTCGTCATTTGAAGCATGTTTGTTTCATGCTGTGTCTTTGTTAGCTTTTGGGGGGGCTCTTAGAGTAAGTGAGCTGGTGGCACAGTCTAGAAACGATGTTTCTGGTAAGGCTCTGTTGTTAAGGGATCTGCAGCTATTTGCGGGTAAGGCAGTCATCACTGTCCGTCGCTCTAAGACGGATCAGTTGCAGAAGGGTACGGTGCTCGAGTTGGGTAGTTGTTCAGAGCTTGAGCTGTGTCCAGTTACTGCGTTGGCTGCTTAATTGGCAGTTAGGGGGCTCATGGAGGAGTTTCTGTTTATACATTCGAATGGTAGCCCGTTGATGAAGCATCAGTTTTGGGCAGTAACGTCACGGGCTCTGGGTGAGTTGGCATTGTCTGGGGTGCGGTTTGGGACCCACTCCTTTAGAATTAGGGCAGCCTCAACAGCGGCTGTCATGGGGTATCCTTCCACTTCCATTCAGAGATTGGGCAGGTGGTGTTCCTCGGCCTGTAAGGCTTACGTGTGACCTTTTATTAGGCCATGAGTGACTTGGTGTCCTTTAGAATTGGGGCAGCCTCAACAGCTGCCACCATGGAGTATCCTTCCTCCTCCATTCAGCGCTTGGGCCGTAGGCGTTCATCGGCCTACAAGTCTTATGTTCAACCTTTCCTCAGGCCTTAAGTAGCTTGTTTGTTGGACTGTTATTGGTTCTGTTCTTGTTTAACTGTTTTTTCTCTTTAGATGCTGTTGTTCCTGGCCAGAGGAGCCGAGTTCTCGTATGCGGCCATAGCCACGTGTTTTGGGCCGTTCATCAGGCTCGGAGAACTGTGGTTGGCTCTCAGCTGGAACTCAGCCAGCATATGTGTATCGAATGGCGGGGGCGCAGGGGCCTTCAGTGGCCGGGCCTGCTGCCTTTGTTGTTTAAAGATTGTGTGGGTCCTCCTCCTCCTCAGGTTTTAATTGTTCACCTGGGAGGTAACCATCTGGGACTCTTAAAGGGCAAGGCCTTAGTTTGGCAGGCCCGGGATGATTTCCAGCACATTCGGGAGCGATGGCCTGGGACCACCATAATCTGGTCAGCCATGCTGCCCCATCTGGTGTGGCATTGTGCTTGGGACCCTGCAGCTATAGAAAGGGCCCGGTATAAGGCTAATAAGGAGATCAGGAAGGTACTGGAAAAGAGATTGGGCCACTATTTGCCCCATCCGGACATTTTGTTGAAATTTCCTGACCTCTACAGAGGGGATGGGGTCCATCTCTCGGAAAAGGGTAATATGCTTTTCCTGAGAGATTTGCAGCAAGGGTTGTGGGTGGCTTTGGGCCTCCCGGTGGGCGCTAAGCCCTAAGTAGAGACTTGGCCTTAGTAGTGGCAGGTTTTTGGGGTCTAGGGCACTATGCGGCTAGGGGAGGACTGTGAAGCATCCCCCTTTTGGGGAATTTGGGGTCTGGCATGATCAGCCTTCGGGTTTGAAGACCTGGGTTTGCAGAATGCAGACTGTCTGGGAGGCTCGGCTAGAGGGTGCCTTTCTGGCGAGACGTGCGTCTGGGTTTGGGCCCTCTGGTGCATGCCTCCCTGCTGGGCCTGCCTGGGGGGCTGGGTCTCTCACCCGTTAATGGCAGGGGAGCGGTCATGGTGACCCCTAGCCCTGGCCAGGCCGCTGGTGGGGTACCCTTGTTTATTAGAATATTGAATAAAGTGGCCCAATTTTATACCAATACTCTGTGTCTGACTCTTTATTCTGTCCTTGGGGAGCAAACTTGTTTTATATATAATATATATAATATGCAAATCCTCAGAAAAACGCATGATTGCAGAGTTTCAGATTCTACTACAGGTGCAGTAACAGAGTAGTGAATACAAAGTTATGCTTAGTAAGAACCCTCAAAAAATAAAACCTTGTCCATTAATCATAAATTAAAAATAGACATTCCTTTGTGACTGAAATCTATCATCCTGGTTTTTAATGTAGTATCAAAGTCTGATTTATGTAAAATTTAAGCTGTTGTTTCTTTAACACAAAGTATAAAACAACTTTTAAAAGTATAAGTGCAAGCAAGGTGGCATTTCCCTTTTAAATTACTATTACAAGCTTCTTTTTTCTATGTCCTGAGACTTGAAAAAGTATTTATCAATCAGAATTCTATAAAACAAATTTTAGCATATGTGACGGAAAGCAATGGGTTAACCATAAACTGAAGATGCACAGGGCTGCGTCAGGTGACCTGAGGGTGGGGGCAAAGTGCTCAGAGCTCTCAGGGAGGGAAAAGTAGTGGAGAAAGAGAAACTGCTGAGGCAGTCAGTCAGTTGGTGTCTGACAGAGTTGGGGCCTGTCAGAAGTCTGTCAGTGTTGGAGCCTGACAGAGACTGAGTGGGTCAGTTCGTGCTTGACCGAGGCTGGGAGGGCAGCTGATCCAGTGAAGGAGCTTGAGACGGAGACGGGGAAGTCTTCCAGAGACTACAAGCTCGACAAAACCAGCCAAGAGGGCTGTGTGTGTGTGAGTCAGTTAAGACCGGAATGGTCACAGACACCTAGAGACTACTCTGAAGATCTAGTGAGGAGGTTGAGGGAGTGGATGTGGGTCTGAGACACCAAGAAGGGCTGAGAGGAGAGACTCCAGTTGAGGGGTGAGACTAGACACATCAATCCCAAGAGGCCAGACCTTGGCTAGAGGTGGAGAGTGAGTTGAAGGGAAACTGTGAACTGTGTAACTGTGAAAGATCCAAGAAAGACAAAGTGATTGTAAGCTTGAAACAACTGAACAACATATAAGCCTGTGTAAATATCTCCCATATCCCCAGTTTAAGACTTTTTGTTACAATAAATCTGTGGTTTAAGTTAAAGTTCTCATGAGCCTATATATTTTGTGGGAAGAATAAACAAAGCTGCTGTGGTCCCATCCAACAAAACAAGTAAAATACCCCGAAGAGACTGAAATATAGAGATACAGTGAGGCCGTGAGGCGGGTGCTGCTATAGCATATTATTTAGAAATAGTGCTTTGTGTTGCCACAGTACCCTAAATCAGGGGTGGCCAACGGTAGCTCTCCAGATATTTTTCCCTACAGCTCCCATCAGCCCCAGCCATTGGTCATGCTGGCTGGGACTGATGGGAGTTGTAGGCAAAAAAACATCTGGCCACCCCTGCCCTAAATGAAGACTTGAGACAACAGTGTGGGTCTAACTAGTTTATTCAGATTTATTCAAATATGCTGATCTATGCAATCAATTAATTATGCCAACATTTAATTGAGGGAAGGATGCACTAGGCAGCCTGTCTATGACTGCTTTTTTCTGGTAAATCTACCCTGGCTCCAGACTTGGCCGGTGGCTACCGCTATCCTCATTTATCCTCACCTGCACATATAGCGCTGAGAAATGTCTAGCCCCATTCCCTTGCTCTGATGCACCATAAAGCCACTATCAGGTTTGGGAAGATACTGCTCAGATGTTGCTCTCCTTCTGAGCCCCATCCTGCCACCCAGCAACAATCTGTGCAGGACATGGCCACCATCATGCCCAATGGCTCAGGGTGCTCACTGCTTATCCCTGCCTAAATGAGCAACCTGCCCTATCCTCACTAAACTAGTTATTGCCAAAACAGTAAGAAAGCAGGTCTAATTAATCCTTCCTTCCTTCCTTTATATGTAGCTATTATTACCTAGCAGGGAGTGACATCACAAAACAGGCAAACAAAGGGAAAGACCTCAAAACTTCTGAGAAAGTTTTTGAGGCCTTTTCCCACTCTTAGAAAAAAAAACTTCCTGCTTTGCCACAAATGGTGATGTAATGTACTGAGTCGCAAGACGAGTTGAAGGCAACATGCTTTATTTGGTGGTACATTACAAGAGAGAGAACAAGCGGGCCGGGTCCTGCTTATATACATTACCCGGAACTGCCCCCTTGACTGACCAGACCAATCCTGGCCAGTCAAACTTCCCGCCATAGATCTTGATGGGCGGGGTGTCAGGCGAGCCACATCCGGGGACCCGTAGGTCGCCTTTAGCGATCACCAGGCGGTACAACAGCTTATGTTCAAGACATAACACTCCTCCCCCCTTAGCTCAAGACACATAATCCCGCAAGTAAGTGGGGGCCGTGCGCTCCTGGGTTGACCTCCTTGTGGTTGCTCGTGGAGTCTGAGAGGTTTCCAGTGCCAGGGCCACGTCAGCTGTGGCGGACGGGGCGGCAGCTTCCCCGTGTGGGGGAACCCCCGGCCTGAGGTTGCCTGAACCCTGCTGCTTGTCAGGTGTCTCTACTCTTGGGGGGGTCACCCATGCTTTGGAGTGGCTCAACCACCCAATCGGCCGGAGCAGTTGGCGGGGCCGGGCCGGCTCTCTGCATGGGCGTGGCCGTGGGTTCCTCCTCACCCCATATTGCAACCGGCTCTTCCTGCAGTATACTGCCTCCCTCTATTGATACGTCATAGTGGCAGGACCCTATTACACATAGCACCCGGCCCACTACCCACTCGGGGCCGCTAGCATAGTTCCTCGCGTATACTGGATCCCCTGGGAAGAATCCCCTGGCCGCTTCTCTGATCTCGAGGGAACTGCGGATGTCGGTGGCCCGGTCGGGGTGCAGCCGATCTAATCGTGTGATTAGCTTCCGTCCCATTAACAGCTTGGCTGGGCTGACCCCAGTGACTGGGTTGGGGGTTATCCTATTATCGAATAGGAAGGTGGCTAGGCGGTAGTCCCAATCCCCCTGCACGATACGACCCAGGGCTTCTTTACAACAACAACAACAACAACTTTTATTTGTATCCCGCCCTCCCCGCCGGAGCAGGCTCAGGGCGGCTAACAACATGATTCATACGTTGATTATACAAAATTGAATAAAACTACATTTAACAGTTTAATTAAAATTCTGGTTAAATTTTAAAATTAATAAAAAGTGCTAGTGCTATGTTTACTTTTATGATGGCGGTTTTCTTAACAATTTCCTTCTTCTTCAGTGAAAGCCAATCAGAAGAGGATGGTCTTACAGGTCCTGCGGAACTGCTCAAGGTCCCGCAGGGCTCGTATTTCCTCTGGAAGTTGGTTCCATAGGCTTGGAGCCATAGAGGAGAAAGCCCGGTTACGGGCTTTAGTGGTGCGCACCATCCGCTCGGCTTGGCCGTTGGTGGCCGGGTGGAATGGGGCAGACCGTATGTGCTGTTTTAGGTATCTCTGCAAGAACTCCCGGAATTCCCGGGAGGTGAAGGCCTTCCCATTATCCGAGATGATGGTGTCCGGAATCCCGTGCGTGCTCAGGGCCCTGTGCAGTGCCCGGATCGCCGCCGCTGTTGAGGTAGAAGCTACCGGAATAACTTCCAACCACTTGGTGTACACATCCACCAGGATGAAGAATATTTGGCCCTGAAAGGGGCCCGCGAAGTCAATGTGTAGCCTAGACCACGGCTTCCTGTGTGCTTCCCAGTGTTGAGCGGGGGCGCTGGGCAGTTCGGGTCGGGACTCCTGGCAAGCTTTGCACCTCCGGACCCACCCCTCTATTTCTTCATCCATCCCCGGCCACCACACATAGCTGCGCGCTAAGGCCTTCATCCGTACAATCCCTGGATGTGTTTCATGAAGGGCCTCCAGCACTTGTCTCCGCAGCGGCCTGGGAGATTTGAACTCATATCAATGTCTTTATTTTGTTTTCCTTGAATACAGTTCTGAACAGTTCTGTAGGCAGTTACAGGGGTTCAAAATGCTCTTTTCAGAAAGAATAAGCCCTTTAAGAAGGAATACAAATAGTATGTAATACATTGATCAAACTATGTTCCAGCTGATTCCCTTATGTTCTGAAAAAAATCTATGATCTAAAAGATGATGATGATAAAATTACTGTTCCATGATCAACCTATTGATTCAGAACAGCTGTACAACAACTACAGAGGTGAGAGGAATTTGGGTATGGCCAGAGTGACTTTTTGCTCATCTCTCAAAAGTCATGTCTCTCTAGCAGGGAGTGACACAGGGGGCAAACCATCAAGAGGGATAATAAGGTCATTTCTGTACTCTGAATTGATACAGCAATCAAGTAGGATATGATATATTGCCTCTATTTTGCTACTGCCACATGGGCATAACCTTTCTGAGATGGCTGCTGTGCATAGTGCCTGCTAGTAACCACTGAGGGTAGTATACATAGATGTCCAAAGAGTAAAAGCTCCTCTATATTTTGGAACAGATTTTTTCACATAATCTGGTATCTTTTGAGGAGGTGGAATATAATATAAAAGAGATGTTTTGATTCTCTGTCAATATTAAGTTGAAATTATACATGCACCAGGATAAGTTCTGAGTAACAAAGTGGACCATACCACTACTAAAAACTCTCTGCATGCAGAAAGCTAGTATATCAAGAATAAAACCTCTGTCACTCTACCTAATATACTAGTTTTCTACTTATGCAGATATTTTTTGTTTTACACAGGATAATATTTTTTAAAATGTGATTCCTCCCCCACCCCTTTATTTTTCACCAAACTCTATAGCTGCTGCAATTTATGGGCAGAATGAGATGGTAGAATGTATGGTAATGATGTGGTACAGCCCATTCTTTCTTAGACCTGCCTTAAGATGTGTTCATATAGTGTTTTGTATAAAAGTAGAGAACCAAGGTTCAAGTTTCACTTTGGCTCAAACTGTATCTGACACAACATACCCAGTTGTTTATATGTATGCCCCAATCAGGGGCGGAATTCTAGCAGGAGCTCCTTTGCATACTAGGACATACACTCTTGATGTAGCCAATCCTCCAAGAGCTTACATGGCTCTTTTTTTGTAAGCTCTCGGAAGACTGGCTACATTAGGGGTTTGTGGCCTAATACGCAAAAGAGCTCCTGCTAAAATTCCACCCTTGGCCCAATCATGAGTAAAGCAACAACATCAATCTTGGTGAGCCTTCCCTATTTAAATGATGTGATTGGTTGGCCTTCTACTCTTGATTGTTTTATTTAAAATATTTATTAGCCACCTTTTTCCCATGCAGAACTCAAGGTGGCTTATTATATAAATAAAACATTATAAAAACACAATTAAAACAACCATTATAAAACTCCATAATAATCACAGTTTAAACACTCCAATAAGGACTGCAAATAATAAAAGATAAATCAATCAAAATTCAGTCCTAAATAAAACTGTCAACTGGCTCCTGAAGATCAACAGAAAGGAGGCCAGGCACACCTCCCTAGGGAGGTTGTTGCATAATTAAGAGGCTGCAACTGAAAAGGCCCTCTCTCATGTACCCACCAAACAAATTTCTTTAATTGATGGTATAGACAGTAGGGCATCTCCCTGCAATCTTAATTCCCAGGCCGGAATGTACAGGAGAAGGTAGCACTTCAGATATTCTAAGTCCCAAGCCATCTGGGGCTTTAAAGGACAAAACCAACACCTTGTATCAGGAACTGTTTTTTTGTACATGTGATCTTACACAGCCCAATTGAGTTTTACTATCTCCCCATCCATTCAGCAGGGAATTGTTTAAATAGACAATTACAATAACTCACAAATCATATAAATCAGTCATCAATAACTACTGTGTTCCAGTAAAATCCTACCCTTCAGTATTTGTTTGAGTAGTCTTTAGAGACATCAATGGCTGCTAATCAATCTGAATCAGCAGTATCTTTGTCCATGTGCTGTTTTGTGAAAACCCAAAGCAAACTACTTTGAAAGGCTTTGCAACTGCTCACATGAACCAAATAGAACAAGTGTTCAGCTTATATCTGAACACCACTGGTGAACATGCTCATGGTGAAATTCACAGTATCCCTAATATCCACTAGCCTCATCTTGGCTACTCTCAAAGACATCAAGAAGACCTCCCATTATTTACCCACCTATTCTAGCAAATGTAACATTGTTTATGTTTGCCCTGCCATCTTCATTAAAATGGCATCTGGCACATTGCATTAGCTCAAAGCAACATTTCACTCTTGAAGGTTTCTTTAGCTATCTTCCTATCCTACTGTCTTTTCATTATCTCTGGTTCTGTGATTTGTCTCTTTTTTTGCAAATCTTATTCTGATTTGGATAATAAACCTCTCAGAGCCTATAAAGCAGATGGTACCTTTTGTCACTTCTATAGGGACCCAGGCTAGGAGCTAATTGGAAATTCCCCTGTTGCGTAAAGAATTACACTTTGCTGTTATCACCAGCAGAGGGGAGAAGGTTTAAACTTTTTTCATTTGCATACATCACAATCTCGCATGGTCTGAAACTGAAATAAGATTTGGCAGCCTTCTACCAAAATTCCAACACACTTGTGAATTTTCATTTGAGCTTGCAAATCTGAGTGTTCTGTTAACACGGTAACATGCCACAACTGCATGTTGTGATCTTTTACACTGAGTAAATTCCATTAACATTGTAAAACCACCTGGATTTACAAGGAAAATTTATCTCCTTAAACCAGAAGATTATATATTATGAGAAATTTAACTTTTAAGAGTAAAGCAAGATATTTAGCATAAGGATATTGTGAGCAAGAAACCCCTAATTTCAGTTATAAATAGACATCGTAATCACCCATTTGGTTGCCAAGGTGCCCGGAGATACAACTCACACACATCTGCTGTGAGGCATGGGTTTTATCTACCATTTTATAAGAGACTTATGTGAGTACTAACAGCCTCAGCGTTACAACAGCACTCTATATCTCTGGAAGAGTGCTAGCCAGAAGTACAGATGGGTTTCCAGCCGCTTCGTGCGTGCACCATCTCGGCCGTTGCAGTGGAAGAAATTGTGCCGTCAGGAACTGTCCAGGCAAGTGGTTTCCAGCCTTGACCATGAAAGCCATGTTGGTAGGCTAACATCATCAGCAACCATCTTCCTGCAGTGCCAGACTTCATGACAGCGAAGCAAGAGGCTCTCGTACTCAACAGCTGTTACTTCTGCATAAGGCAATCAAGCTTATCTTAGGGGTGGATCCTGCCAGACTGCCTAAGCTTTTGTCCAATGGAACCCCAGACAAAAGACAGTGCCAGCAGAGGAGTAAAGAAGAGGAAGAACAGCTTCACTCAGAGCCACTCAGTTATTGTATAAATCGGGTGTCACTTTAGGTACCAATTTGGCCCTCTATTGTCACTTGTAGATAAGTTTGGATAGCTTGTTTAATCACCTCCATCCTTGCCCATTATTACCTGGAAACCTAATCAGGTAACCAGGGCCAGGTTCGCTCATTGGCCAGATATGGGCGTCCAATCAGGTGCCCTGAATAGACTGGCCACTATCCACCATACAAGTTAAGCCCCTAGGGTCACTTCAGAGCCTCCTTTTTTCTGAGGTCATGTACCATCTGACCACTTGTCATCCGCCCTTGCACCTCCTATCCCTAAGGGTTCAAGGTAGTCCTTATAACCTCTGATCCAACTCTCCACACGTGTGCATCTGACAGTAACACATATTCTGCTGTTAGATACGCTCCCGATACCTGATCAGTTGAGGGTCCATCCCCCATCTTCTTTTTTCGTCGCCATTGGAGCCTTCCTCGAAGACTACGATAGGTAATTATTACCCTGTTTGTCAATCCTTGTGTTTATTCCTGTCTATTTCAACCCTATCTTTATTAGGACTGTATGTGTGTTGTGTGACTTTATATCCTTGTATGTTCGCCTTTATTCTATAATAAAACCCCTTAATTATTATATTATATTGCCTCATTATTAGGTAACTTCCAAAGCAGACACCTTCTGTATAAATAGGTTTTTGATCTCGCTGAAAGGCTGATTGCCCGCCACTCTAAATTCTCCAAAATCCTATTTTTAGGGCAATTGGCTTAACAATATGTTTGTGATTTTCAACATTAAAACTAAGGTTAAAATGAGGGTTTTTGTAGGAGTCTGTTCGCTATTGTTGCTGGGTTTCCCAGTCAGCTGAAGGGGCATGAGAATATATTATGTCTTTTAAATGACAGGTTGATTTCTTTTCTATACATTACCAGAGATATTTCAATAAAATGGCCTGTTTTTCTTTGCCACTTGTGTTCTTATAGCCCCCAAATCCCTTAGTGGAAAAGAACTTTTTGCCCCTTGGCAATACAGAAAGTAACTTAGTTATCAGTTCTCTTAGATATAGAAATGTGTAGTGCAGAGCAAAAATGGTGACAATTATAAGCATCTTTTTCCCATCAATGTTCCCCTCCCCCAAATTAGCATGCTGTTATTAAGCACTCAACTATTAACAATCCAATTAAATTAAGACATTAAATTTAATTGAATTATGTGAATGTTTTGTACAAAAGTTGCATATTGGAAGATGATTCATTTCCAAAATGCATGTCATTCAACTCTACTGCCTTTCATAGTCTCATTAGAACGACAAGTTTTGAGTGCAGATTTGTCCAACTTTTTTATATGAAACAACGGAATTCCTCCTGGTGATTCTGAAATTTATCACCATTATTTGTTGATATAGTGAAAGTAAATTTGAAATTTATGATATTCCACAGCACTCATGACAACAGTATCTTGTATCCGGCCAACTGACCATTTTCAACATCATGACCCAGTTCAAAAATAAGAAAATATGTTATTCTTTATAGGTAAGCTAAAATACAAGAGCCCCGTGGTGCAGAGTGGTAAAGCTGCAGTACTGTAGTCCTACGCTCTGCTCATGACCTGAGTTCGATCCCAGTGGAAGCTGGGTTCAGGTAGCTGGTTTGAGGGTGTCTAAGCCTTCCATCCTTCCGAGGTCGGTAAAATGAGTACCCAGCTTGCTGGGGGGGTGGGAAGTGTAGATGACTGGGGAAGGCAATGGAAAACCACCCCATATAAAGTCTGCCATGAAACGTTGTGAAAGCAATGTTACCCCAGAGTCAGAAGCTAAAATACAGATGTGAAGGAAATAGATGTGAGACCATATTTATTTATTTATTTGTTTGTTTTATATCCTGCCCTCCCCCTCAGGGCGGCTTATATTAATTATGTAGCCACACAAAGCCTATAAAAATGTTCAAGGCTCAAAGTATGTGCTGGTTTCCAGTGCAGGTTTTCTTGAGGGGGGGAATGAATGTTTATTGAAACAATTATCATATTCTCTGACTTCTCTTGTGCTAAGTCTGAGCTGTCCAGTCAATAACCAGATGGCAACACAATTCTTATGGCATTTCTAAAATGCACTCTCTCTTCCATGACTTGCTTCATTGATTAGGGCTGCTGCAATAGCCCATTATTAAATGAAAATGTCACAGAGATTCTGACAGTAGTTCCTTACACCATATAGGATTCTGTCATCACTATATATCAAAATATTTCTACTACTAATAAGCAAGGCTTTTGTCAGACTCAAGGTCATTATCTTTTTGCTTTGTCCAAAAATGAGCCAAGTTTCATTCTTTGAAAGCCATTTTTTTCTTTGCTTCAATTGTCTGAAAGATGAGGATAGCTCACCTTCCAGGGCTGTTGTTGAAACTCACACCTGATGGATTAACTGCAAACCCACCTACCCTCTGTTATAGACAGAAGAAACCAAACATCAGTAGCCTCTGGAGAGACATGGGGGTAAGGTTGCCAACTTTGAACTGGGAAATTCCTGGAGGATCTCACTGAGGTATAATGCTAGAGTCAACCCTCTAAAGCCACTATTTTCTCCAGAGGAACTGATCCAGTCCAACACTCTATGTCACACAATGGCAAAAAAAAAAAACCAGGAGCCATCAGGAAGTCCTTCAGTGGGGCCAGGACACTAGAAGCCCTCCCACTGTTGCCTCTCAAGCACCAAGAATACAGAGCATCACTGCCCCAGACAGAGAGTTCCAACAATACCCTGTGGCTAATAGCCACTGAGGGACCACTGATGAATTGCATGTTTATACAATCCCCTCTTGAAGCTGTCTATGCTTGTAACTGCCACCACCTCCTGTGGCAGTGAATTCCATGTGTTAATCACCCTTTGGTTGAAGAAGTAATTCCTTTTATCTGTCCTAACCCGACTGCTTATCAATTTCATTGAATGTCCACGAGTTCATGTTTTGTGAGAAAGGGAGAAAAGTACTTTCTATACCTTCTCTGTCCCATGCATAATCTTGTAAACCTCTATCATGTCACCCTTCAGTCAACGTTTTGCCAGCCTAAAGAGCCCCAAGCATTTTAGCCTTTCTTCATAGGGAAAGTGTTCCAACCCTTTAATCATTATAGTTGCCCTTTTCTGCACTTTTTCCAATGGTATACTATCTTTTTTGAGGTGCAGTTACCAGAATTGTACATAGTATTCCAAATAAGACTGCACCATTGATTTATACAGGGGCATTATGATACTTGCTGATTTGTTTTCAATTCCCTTCCTAATAATTCCCAGCACATCATTGGCCCTTTTTATTGCAGTCTCAAACCGTCTTTTTTTTTTTTTGCATTTTCTTTCTTTATTAAAGGAAGAATTTAAAAATTAACAACTCCAACAAAATCTTTTACGCTGTACAAACTTAATATCACTTAAACATTGTATCTTCATGTTTTCTTCATTTTCATCTTCTTCCTTCATTCTTCTCTCAAAGATTAAATAATATTCACAAGTTAATCTTAGCTCATTATATTAGCTTTACATTATATATTTCAAATCAAATTAGAACTACGTTATGCTACAAATAATATAATACAGGGGTGGCCAATGGTTTTTTGCCTACAACTCCTATCAGCCCCAGCCAGCATGACTGATGACTGGGGCTGATAGGAGTTGTAGGCAAAAGACATCTGGAGAGCTACTGTTGGCCACCCCTGATATAATATATAGCTCAGCCCTTGGAGACCTTACAATTTAAGAACTGGAGGAGAACAAGACTCCACCTTCCATGGGCTGATTATACCTTGGGGGAACATGCCCAGACACTTACAACAGTTCCACCACTCTCTAGTATCAGAGAGTTATGCTTCCATTATAATTGTACCCAAAACCTCATTTTTTAAAAGGAACAACACTCTCCTCAAAATCTCCATGATCTTCAGAAGCGCATACACGACTTGCTTTAACTGGAGTAGGGGGAGAGCATTCCTTCCTCTTGTTTACTCTCGATGCAGAGGGGGAGGAATTTAAAGCAGTCAGCAATAATTCACCAGAGGCAGAGTTATGGGCAGTATGATAAGCTGAACCTTGTTGCACACAAAGTTTGCCCGTTTGGACCCACTGATATCTTATTCCTAAGTCCCGCAGTTTAGCTGTCATGCCTTTAAGATCTCTTCTGATCTTTAAGAACTCAGGAGGGAGAAGAGGATACACCTGGATCTTTAGCCTCTGATAGTCCAAACCGCCCCTCTCCCTGGCCTCTGCAAGAATCTTGTGTCGTGTTCAAAGATCCTTGAATTCTACCAGTATATCTTTGGTATATGATGATGAAGTGGATTCTTCACATACTTTGGCAGTACGATAAGCTCACTGCAGGAGGGGTGTACCGTAATTCCGGTTTCAAGATTTACTGTAGCTGCTAGCCAGTTTGCCATAAATATAGTCAGCTCTGTTCCAGCCTCAGCGTTTGATGTGAACCCTCTGAACTTTAGGCACAACTCACGGCTTCAATAGTTCAAAGTCAGAATACGTTCCCATGCCCAAGTATCTGAAGTTGTCTCAGGTATTTTCTTCTTGAGCTCCATTGCTTTCTGAAAAGCTGTTTCTGCTTTTTTGGCATGTCTGCTTATGAAGCTCTTCCAATTCATCCAGACGTTGGGTCACAGGTTGTAGCATTTCTGTTATATCATATCTCAGTTCTTGCCCCTGTTTGGTTAGTGTCTGCATTAAAAAATTTGTAGTGAGAGGAGTCTCTTCAGCCATTGACTCACCCCTCCCCAGCATTGTGGAGGTGGTGGATGGTATGTCTGGAGCCGGAAAAAAGTCTGTTAAACTCTGCATTTTTTCTTCTTTGTTTTTGCCTTTCTTTCTCCCCTTTGGAGCTATCTTTCAAACTTTAAATTTTGATGTTATAGAGGATAAAAATATTTATTTTTTAAGCAGGCTCAGTAAGAGTTCAGCAATGGCTTTCAACCTGGAAATGGGTCAAAGCCACTCCCTGTCTCACACCGTCTTGACAATTTCAATAAGTTATCTACCATGACCCCAAGATATCTCTCTTGGTCAGTCTCCACCAGTGCACACCCCAACAACTTGTATTTATAGTTAGGATTTTTGGCCCCCAATGTGCATTACTTTGCACTTGGCAACACTGAACTTCATTTGCCATATTGACACCTACTAGCTCAGCCCTGACAGATCCCTTTGGAGTGTCTCACAATCCTCCCTGGTTCTCACCACCCTATAATTCCAGGAGATCTCCAGGACCCACCTGAAGCTCTACATGATGGGAGCAGCAGTCTAACATGCACAGAACATTGTGCAAAACACTACAATAGGTGGACAAGTTGGGTTTCTTCAAGGCTCTTAGCAGAGCAACTGGGCAAAATTGGGAAAACACTGTTTTACCTGTAGCTGAACTGAGCACTAAATAATACTAACTGTATTTTGATTGACAGTAATAATATCAAGATGCCTATATCAAATACCTTTAACTGGATATGCCAAGGACTGAACCTTGCACTAGTTTGCCTACTCTCACACGCCGGCCCTGAGAATAGCCTAGCCAAACAACCTATCTCAAGCTTAGTCTCCTTAGGCTCAGCTGCTGGGCAAACATAGGATAACTTACTGCAGCCTGCTGATCACTTCCAGTTCCACTTTTCCCTCCTTTCTTTCTCTTCCTGTACAGCCCCAGGAACCAGCAATAACCTGGACAGCCCCAGAACATAAACACACACATGTTCTTTTTGACTCCACCCCCCCACCTCATTCTCAGCCAGCCTCTCTCTCACACACACACAGGCAAACAGACATACGTGTTCTTTTCTCCCCCTCCCTGAATTCTCAGTCAGCCTCTGTCTCACACACACAGCCAAACAGACACACACATTCTTTTCTTCCCCCCACCCCCATACTCAGCCAGCCTCTTTCTCACAGTCAGAGACTATGCCCTGCTGGGAGTGGCAGTGACAGGGAAAATCAATGCCATTTGCCAGTGCACCCTAGGGGGAACTAACTCAGCAGTGCATGTGGCTCCCTGGAGGACTCTGCCTGTACCAGTCTAGACTTTGTTTCTGTGGTACCATAGAGACTAGAGTATCATAAAATGGCTGCCATTTTGTCCCCTGCCTCCAGATTTTTGATGAGTGGGGGAGGGGTCACAAACCAGGGGATTGGGAAGCCTACTTCAGCTTCCCCTCTTCCCCCACCAGCAGCCTCACCTAAGAAAACTATGACCCAATCATGTTGTGCTGGCCACTGGGCCAGGCCCATTTACTTCATGGGAACCCTTAAGGACTTGTAGGAGGCACCGTACTTTTCCCTGTGTCCCTCTCTGCACTAATTCCTCTTTCTCTTCTCCTGGAGACTCCCATATCCTTTCTCCTTTCCTGTCTCATTGTGACCTTTCTCAAACATTCACAACTGACCTTTTATCTGCTTCCCATCTTTAGGTAAATGAAATAAATAAATAATAAATATAGCTGAAGATAGGAGTTATTTATACCCTACCTTTTTCCACAGCAGCAATCAAAATAACTTACATTATTTCCTCTTTTTTATCCTTACAACAATTCTGTGAGGTAGGTTAGGCTGAAATAATGTGACTCACCCAAAATCACACATTGAGCTTCCTTGGCAGACTGGTGATCTCACCCTGAATCTCCTAGAACCTACTCTGATGCTCTAATTGCTATAATAATAATAATAATATTTTATTTTTATATCCCGCCCTCCCCGCCAGGCGGGCTCAGGGTGGCTAACAGACATGGGGTCCCATGATTCACATTAAACAATAAACAATATAACAGGCATGGGAGTCCCATGATTCACATAAAACATAGCAATTCAAACATTAATTACAAATAAGTTATTTAAAATACATAAAACATATAAAATAGGTGCTAAAATAATATAGTCCTGATGTATATGAGATGGCTAAATATCTGTTCGTTCGTTATCAGGTTCTGTCTCAAATACCACAAGATGTCTCAAATGCCAACTGAAAAAGAAATGTTTTGCAAGCCCTGCGGAATTGGTTCAGGTCCCGCAGGGCTCGCACCATCTCTGGAAGGTCATTCCACCAGCGAGGGGCTATCACCGAGAAGGCCTGCTCCCTAGTGGCTGTGCTACACTAGCTTTCATAGGGTGGCTGCTGTTGGACAGTAGCATGCAGCCTGGACTAGTTGAGTCAGCTTGTACTTGCTACCAAGCTCAAGCCAGATAAGTCCTCCCTCAATGCCCAAATATTCTTGGAAAAGACCCCAACACCTCCCCCTGCCTTTTCCTCACAACTAGGCTGTGGTTGCCCAGCAATGGCCACTTAAAGCTACAGGTGTTCCTTTTATCCTTTGGGCTTTTTAAAAAAAAACTGTGTGTGTGTGCATACATTCATGCATCTGTATGTGTATTTCACATTTTTCTGCATACCTGGGGCATTTTTAGGCTTGCAGAAAATTTATCTTGCCCATTCACAGCTCCAGTCACTGGATTTAAGTATTCTTTTAGCCAACTTGGCTATTAGAATACACAAGCAGGAACTCAAAAGGACTTGTGGGAGGCATCTCATTTCCCCTCTCCCCACTAGTTCCTCCTTCCCTCTCTTAAAGCTCCCATAGCCTCTCTTCTTGCTCCCTTATCTCCTTCCCACCCAGCAGTCAATCTACATTTATCTGTTCTGTCCCCATGGGGTTTCCGGTGCCCTAGCCCCTCCCCCCCGCCTCTGTGCCTGCAGCAGTGAGAGTGAGTGCAGCAGTGGTAGGCAGTGTGGCACTGAGCACCTCCAAGCACACCTGCCATCCCATTATCAGCTGTGCTCCTTCCTCACCACTATTCACCTGCAGGTAGGTGGTGAGGCAGAGGAGGGCAACAGAAAAGCAGGTAGCAAGGGTGAGTACAGCAGTGGCAGGGAAGGGTTACCAGGGTGGAAGTGTGCACGCGAGGAGGGGGTGCCTTCTGGCCACCCCTGAAGCCAGGTAGCACCCTAGGCGGCTTACTGAGACAGGCCAGCTCTGTCTGCCTCTCCATCTTCAGTTTCCCCCAGCAGCTTCTTCCTAAGAAAACTCTGGCCAGCTGTGCAGTACCAGCTGCTGACCCAGGCTCATTTGCATAGTAGGAAATCCTCAAGGACTTATGAGGGGGCACATCATTTTCCCCGTATCCCCTCCCAACAATATTTCCCCTTCCCCTTCTGTCAATCCCCATATCTTCTCCTTCTCAGACATTCACTAATTTATCTTTTATCAGCCTTCCATTCTTATTAAATCAAACATCTAATTGTGATCAACATCTAATTAAAACAAACATCTAATTGAGTCCTAGGCTTGGTGCCATGTCCCTGCATGGGACCTGATGTGGAAGAAAGGGTTATGCCATGGAACAGCAAGGCAGAGGTTTGGTAATGAACCCAAATTTCATCTGGCCAGAGGAAGAGGGCAGAAAGCTTCTAGTGCCCAAGGAGAATGGCTATACTGGAAAACAGAGCAGTGCACCACAGGGGGAAGAAGAGATATGACTGCTTGAGAGGAACAAGAGTGAGATGCAGATCATAGGCAGAATACAAAAGACAGTAGTGGGAGAGGCAGACTAGTAAGAGTGAGGGCAGATTCAAGGAGGAGCAGAAGAGGAGAATGATCTAAAGTTGAAAAGATGGAGAAAGAGACAGAAAGGAGAAAGCAGAAACATGTGAACAACATCTGAACAGTATACTTAAGATGGCTACAGCACAGACATTCAGATTTTGATGCAATAATTCAGAGCAAGAGGTGTCAGTTATCAGAGACTGTTAAATAAACAAAATATTGCAAAAGTGTTAATGTTCCAAACATTTTTTATTTAAATTTTTTTTTAAAAAATTGGCTGTCTGTGTCCCTTATAAAATTTATATCTCCATTTCCTGGCATTACATTTTATGACACATATAGCTCAGCTTCACAAGGTCTCATTTATGTCATATCCAGCCTTCATAACAAATGAATTTGACACCCCTGTCCTGAATGCTTAAATTATGAGGTCCAGTTAGAATATTTACTTTCAGTAAAAAGAATGGATAATGTATCAAGAGTTATTGTTAAATTTGGAATTCTATTCAGTAACTAAAGACAAAACAAATGCTGTGTGGTTAGATTAAAAAAAATGCTGTGGTTATTTAATTGGCTCAGGTGTTTGCTCATTGTGTGAGTACTATTTTCCTTGAGTTTGTGCATATGAACCAGCATTTAGTGTAAACATCATTAGCTCTCTGATTAGATTTTTTAATAGGGCTATTTACTTGCTTCCATTCTAAATAGCTTTGTTCTGTGAATGTGCTCTGCTTTCTGGTGTTTGTCAGTACATGGACAATTTCCATTTTTGTCTCCAAAAATACTCCATCTGCATTGTATTTTGCTGCCTCTTCTTTCAGAAAAATGTATACAGCTTTACTAGAAATTATGCATAGAGGCTGAGGCTTGTTGGATATTTCTCACATCTTCATTATTAGTATAATGTGTTGGATTTCACCAGTTTTCCCACTGGTGAAAAAGAGAGGACAGTACCCCTTTTTATGTCTAGAAAAGCTATGTTGAAGATCATACAACCTGTATGTACAAAAAGAAGTGCATGATGGAGCTGTGGAGAGGAGTAAAATCTATCCAGATCACATCTGCTCCCTCTGAAGCATTAGAAAAGATAAACTAAGAAGGGTAGAATCTATTGTTCAGCATTTTTTCCCCAGTTACAATAAAATGAGTGTGGAATCCTTCCTAAGCAGACTTGCATCTAAAGCCATTATTTTCAATTGAGTTGGAAGGTTGTAACTCTGCTTTGGACAGCAAGAAAGCCTAGTGTCTGTGGCCTATACTTTACACTGAACACTTGTGATAGCTAATTATTTTCACTGAAGTAATAAATTTGTGTCTGGACTGTGCCACTCTAAACTAGGAGTGTGGGCTCACATGAGTGAATACAGTTGCAAGCCCCTTCACCCTGAAGTCTCCTATATGAAAAAAAACAACTTGATTTGGAAGAAGCCTAGGCTGGAGCTCCACTTTGATATCTAGTTTTCCATTTTGAGGAAATTACTTTATGGAAGTGTATTCATTCTTGTGATTTCTCATTTTCAATTTAGTTATTTTATCCCCATTGATTTATACTCTGCCCCTCCAATTAACATCTCCTAATTGGTTTCCCAGTCCATGAAAGGTAGCCCTGAATTGCTGGCCTAGCTCCCATAGCACAATTCTACAGGAAAAAGAGGAACTCTCAGAAGAAGTACTCCCAAATGCCAGCCAGACCCCAAATGATCAGAAATCCTACACAGCTCCTATAGGGATCAAGGGTGAATTAATTTGCTTCAGCAGTGCTCTGAGCAGGAGGAGATAAGAGTGTTTAAAATTAAAGTCATGCAGTGCCCACTTAGATCAGCTTTGACAACTGAGTCGTATTGTCAGTGTCTTTTCAGGCAGACTTATAAATACTGATGCTGGCAATAATGTTTAGGCAGGATCCTTCCTTCCACTGATACTGAAAATGAAATATATACTGTAGTGATGAGTATTATCTGCCCTTCTAGATTTGGAATGGCCAGGATCTGACAAAGCTTAGACTGTCCCAGCCAAACAGAAGAATCGTTGGTTTATTCCCTGCTCTTCACTACCCAAATGTGACTCAGAGTGACTCACAATCACCTTTCCTTCCTCTGCCCACAACAGACACCCTATGAGGTAGGTGGGGCTGAGAGAATTCTGAGGTCACCCAGGACTCAAGGTCACCCAGCTGGCTTCATGTGGAGGCGTGGAGAATCAGACCCAGTTCTCCAGATTAGAGTCTGCCACTCTTAACTACTACACCAAAAGAAGTCCTCCACCATCACCAGTCTTGTTTTTGCAAGTTTTTGTTTTCTGCTTCCCACACTATCCAAAACAAGCAAGTGAAAAAGAGGAGGAAGAAAAAATAGCGTCAGAGAGTGCTAGCAAATCCTGAGGAGAGTCTCAAAGTTCCTAATTTCATCCAAGACTGTACATTGGTCTCCCCTCAAAATCAGCTCAGAAATTCCAACTGATCCAAAATGTCATTGCTTAGCTATAAACAGGAGCTACATGGAGCATGGTTATTACTATCATTCTGTAGATTAGCACTGGCTACCCATCTATTACTGAGAGTTTAAGGTATTGGCTATAAGATATAAAGCCTTTCATGGTCTTGGTCCCTCCTATTTGTGGGACTGCCTATCTCCCTATGGTAACAATAAAATGTGCTAATTTCAGCAGGATCTTCTGCAGGTGTTTACCTGCAAATGGACAAAATCAAACTGCCCGTATATATGCTTTCTCCTGTCTTGTGGAAAGTCTACTTAAGGTAATCAAGAAAGTTTCCACTCTCCTGGTTATCTGCAAACTATGCAAAACTGAACTATTCAAATGGGCTTTTCTGAACAGGTAATACTATACAAAATTGTTTATAAACTTCCTTGGATTAATGATGAGGGATTGTGGTCTATATTGCTGTGTATAGCTTACTGTAAATTTAAAAAAAAAGGTAAAGGTAAAAGTAGTCCCCTGTGCAAGCTCCAGTCATTTCTGACTCTGGAGTGACGTTGCATCATGACATTTTCATGGCAGACTTTTTACGGGGTGGTTTGCCATTGCCTTCCCCAGTCATCTACATTTTCCCCCAGCAAGCTGGGTACTCATTTTACCGACCTCGGAAGGATGGAAGGTTGAGTCAACCTTGAGCCAGCTACCTGAACCCAGCTTCTGCCATGAGCAGAGAACTTGGACTGCAGTACTGCAGCTTTACCACTCTGTGCCACGGTGTCACGAGCTGGGGCCAGGCCAGGCGAAGTCCAGGGGCAGTCCAAGGTCTGTAACCGGTGAGCAAGAGTGTCCAAGGTGCCAAAGCCAAATCGTTGTCCAGGTATCGTAGGTCAGAGGTTCAGAAGCCGTAGTCAGGGGGTCCAGAAGTCAAGCCAAGGTCAGGAGGTCCAAAGTCAACAGCCGAAGTGGATGCTAGGATGTCAGGTAGATGACTAGTTGCTTCCACAAAGCCTCCTCCCAAAGCCTACAGCTATATAGCCCTCTGCTGGCTGTTGCCCATTTGGGCTAATTGCTGGCTCAGAGAGGCAGCCAGGATCCTGTTGCAACTCAAGCATCCTTGCTCTTAGAAGGGCCAGAATCCTCTCAAAACTCAGGGCTCAGGGAGCGTCTTGCTTGTGAGCGTGCCGCCCTCCTCCGATCCCTGAGGTCCTGACGGAGGCGGTCACGCACACGCGCCACCCGAGAGGGCGAGGCAGGGGGGCTGGGATCTTCTCCAGCAGGAGGCAGGGGCACTGGTGCAGGTGGCAGGGGCACAGTTTCTGCTGCAGGCTCAACTTCCTCTACAGGGTCCCCAGCACCCATGACACTATCCCCCCCCAGGGCCCCCCTCCGTCGAGGGGCCTGGGAGGTCGGGGTGGTCGTTGTGGAACCGTTGCACCAAGTCTGGGGCATGAAGATTGTCCACGGGCTCCCAAGACCGGTCTTCTGGGCCGTATCCCTCCCAGTCCACAAGGTACTGGAGGCCTCCACGATGGTACCGGGAGTCCAGGATCTGGCGCACCTCGTATTCTTCTTCATCATCCACCAACACTGGTGGTGGTGGCGGTGGAGAAGGAGGCCGAGCTGGGTCAGGGCGTGCAGCTGGAACAAGGAGGGAGCGATGGAACACGGGGTGAATGCGGAGGTGGGGTGGCAACTGGAGCCTGAAGGCGACGGGGTTTATTTGTTCTAAGACAGGGTAGGGTCCAATGAACCGCGCATCCAGCTTGTGAGACCGACCAGGCCGGCGCAGGTAGCGAGTTGAGAGCCACACCTGATCCCCTGGCTGGATTGGGGGGCCTTCCTGCCTCTTCCGGTCCGCAGCTAGTTTATAGGCTTCCTTGGCCCGCTGTAGCTGCTCTCGGAGCAAGTCTTGGCTGGCGCGGAGTTCTTGCAGGTAGGCCTCAACGGCGGGGACATTCGTGGGTGGCAGGATCGCCGGGAAGAACCGAGGGTGGTACCCGTAGGTTGCAGCAAACGGGGTCATTTGGGTGGAGGAATGGACCGCGTTGTTGTATGCAAATTCCGCTAGAGGCAACAGAGTGGTCCAGTCGTCCTGCTGGTAGCAGGTGTAACAGCGGAGATATTGCTCTAGCGTGGCATTGGTGCGCTCTGTCTGACCATCTGTCTGTGGGTGGTAAGCTGAGGACAGGTGCACTCGAGTCCCCAGGCTGGAATGGAGGGCTTGCCAGAACCGAGAGGAGAACTGGGGCCCCCGGTCTGAGATCAGGTGGGCTGGGAGTCCGTGCAGACGAAAGATGTGTTGCAGGTAGAGCTGGGCTGTCTCCTGAGCTGTGGGAAGTTTCGGGCACGGAATGAAGTGGGCCATCTTGGTAAATAGGTCGATGACCACCAAGATGCACGTCTGACCCTTGGATCGTGGAAGTTCCGTGATGAAGTCCATCGAGATAGTAACCCAGGGTCCTGAGGGTGTGGGCAAGGGCTGTAACAACCCCGAGGGTTTGGCTGGGACGTCTTTGGCCCGTCGGCAGACGTCACAGGAGCTGACATAACGGGCAACATCGGAGCGAACTCGTGGCCACCAGAATTCCCGTGTCAGCAAGTGGGTGGTCTTATGTTGTCCAAAGTGCCCAGCGGGTAATGCGTCGTGGGTCATGCGTAGTACTTCTGCCCGCAAGGGCCCGGGCGGCACATAGAGGCGTTCGTGGTGTAGCAAGAGGCCGCCTCGAGTCGTGAACTCGCCTGTTGAGCCATCTTGGAGTGCCTGGAGGTGTTGCTGGACCCAGGGATCATTGGCCTGGCTAGCACGAATGTCCTCCACGAGTGCTGGTGAAGTGGAGGTGGCTGCAAACGCTGAGGGTGGCAGGATGGGAGCAGCAGGCACGGTCTCAGTCGAAGCAGGAGCGTATTCCGGTTTCCGCGAGAGCTCATCGGCTTTCCGGTTCTGGGTATGGGGGATGTAGGTGATCTTGAAGTCAAAGCGGGAGAAGAATAGGGACCACCGGATCTGGCGCTGGTTGAGACGGCGGGTGGTCTGGAGATGCTCCAAGTTCCGGTGGTCGGTGAGCACTTGGACAGGGTGGCGAGCCCCTTCAAGGTAATGTCTCCAAACCTCAAAAGCCACCTTGATCGCGAGCAACTCCCTCTCCCAGATGGTGTAGTTCCTCTCTGCCGCAGTGAGCTGGCGTGAGTAATAGGCGCAGGGCTGGAGTGGCTGGGACGGCTCCTCGCGCTGGGACAGCACTGCTCCCAGGGCCACGTTGGAGGCATCAGCTTCCACCGTAAAGGGAAGCTGGGGGTCGGGGTATCTCAGGAGTGGCCCGGTGGCGAAGCGGGTCTTCAGGGTGGAGAAAGCGTTATCGGCCTCTGGGGACCAGTGGAAAGGTTCTTTGGGGCGGAGTAGTTGAGTCAGGGGTGTTGTCAGAGATGCATAGGATGGGATGAATTGCCGATAGTAGTTGGCAAAACCAAGGAACCGCTGCAGGTCTTTGCGATTCTGAGGGGCCTGCCAGGTCAGGACCGCTTCCACCTTTTTCGGGTCCATGAGGATTCCCTGTGGTGACACAATGTGACCAAGGAACTCGACGGAGCGCAGGTCAAAGTCGCACTTCTCCAGCTTGGCGTAGAGGCCATGGGCTCGTAGGCGCTGTAGGACCTGGCGGACGTGCTCGGCATGCTGGGCAGGATTGCGGGAGTAAATTAGAATGTCATCCAGGTATATGATCGCGAAGCGGTCGAGCAGGTCCCGGAATACATCATTCATGAACCTCTGGAAGACAGCGGGGGCGTTGGTCAATCCGAAGGGCATCACCAGGTGCTCGTACTGCCCGTATCGGGTCCCAAACGCGGTCTTCCATTCGTCTCCGGGCCGTATGCGCACCAAATTGTACGCTCCGCGGAGGTCCAGCTTGGTGTAGATTTGGGCCCCCTTTAAACGATCCAAGAGTTCAGGGATCAGTGGTAGAGGGTACCGGTCGCGGATGGTGATCTTGTTCAGGGCCCGGTAGTCATTGCACAGCCGGAGCTCCCCGCTTTTCTTCTTCACGAAGAGGACTGGAGCAGACAGGGGAGAAGTTGAGGGTCGGATGAATCCGCGCTTCAGGTTCTTGTCCAGGTAGTCTAGCAAAGCTGCCAACTCAGGCTCCGACATTGGGTACAGACGCCCCACCGGGAGTGGTGCCCCAGGTACCAAATCAATGGCACAGTCATAGGGTCGGTGAGGGGGAAGCTGATCTGCTCCTGTCTCTTCAAAGACATCGGCGAAATCTGCATACTTCTGAGGGAGCTGAGGACCACCACTCGGGATGCCGGCTGCTAGAGTGGTGGGAGGAGTCAGATGGGGGCATGGGTCTCGGAAGCGTAGTTCTTGCTGAGCCCAGTCCACGATGGGGTTGTGCAGCTTCAGCCAGGAAAGGCCTAGAATCAGCGGGAAGCGAGGCATGCGGGCGACATCAAACTGCAGCTGTTCTTGGTGCTGCTGGACGTGGAAGGTGATGGGACAGGTCTCCTGGGTGACGGGGCCAGAACGGAGGAGGCGCCCGTCAATAGCCTCCACCAGCGTCGGAATCTCTTTTGGCTGCACTGGGATCTGGTGCTGCTTTACAAAGGCGGCATCTACGAAACAGTGGGCCGCTCCCGAGTCCAGCATGGCATACACGAACAGCCAGCGTCCATCGGGCAGATGGAGTTTGACTGGTAGCAGGAACGGGCCCGGGGTATCAGCCTGTTGTTCGGAGGACCCAGCTAGTCGCCCCAGGCTGGAGGGTCCACTTACGCCTGGGGCTGGCCTTTTGGCGGCGGTGGCAATGTAGGTCTGGGTATTCGATGTTTAGCAGGGCAGCCAGAGGCATAGTGGCCTGCCGTGCCGCAGTAGAGGCACAGGTTCTGCGTGCGGCGTCTGGCCTTTTCTTCTGGAGTCAGGCGGGGTCGAGCAGCTCCAAGCTGCATAGGCTCACCCTCGTCTCTGGTACTAGCTGGGGATGGGAGAGGAGCCAAGTGGCATGGCGCAGGGAGCTGGCGCCCTCGGGTCTTGGCTTGGCGGCGACTTTCCAGGCGGCCATCGATGCGGAGGCAGAGGGTGATAAGTTCCTGGAGCGTGGGGGGCCGCTCCACCCTGGCCACTTCGTCCAGGACTTCCTCTGCCAACCCCTCGGTAAACTGGTCCATCTGAGCAGCCTCATTCCACGCCAAGTCTTGGGCCAGGAGCTTGAATTCGGTGGCATACTGAGCCACCGAGGACTGGCCTTGTTTCAGGGCCCTGATTTTCCGGTTGGCTGTGGCTGCTTGGACTGGGTTGGAGAAGGCAGCAGACAGGTGGGCCTCAAACCCCTGGTAATCAGTCAGTAGGGGAGAGGACCCAACCAGTAGGGGTGTGGCCCACTTGGCCGCCTGCCCCTTTAACAGACTAATGATAAAACACACCTTCATCTTGTCATTGGGGAAGTCCCGTGCTCTTAGTTCAAAGTACAGCTGACACTGTGCCAGGAACGCAGGAAATTCTTCCACAGCACCCCCAAATCTGTCAGGTGGGGGAACTGGGCACTTGGCTGGAGCACTGGCTGCAGGCTGTTGCTGCAAGTGCACTACTGCCTGTGTCAGCTGCTGTACCTGGGCTTGGAGGGCAGCCAGTAGTCCTGCGGTTCCACTTGCTTCAGCATCCATCCTGTGGAATGGGTGTTTGTGTGGGTGGAAGCAATCTGTCACGAGCTGGGGCCAGGCCAGGCGAAGTCCAGGGGCAGTCCAAGGTCTGTAACCGGTGAGCAAGAGTGTCCAAGGTGCCAAAGCCAAATCGTTGTCCAGGTATCGTAGGTCAGAGGTTCAGAAGCCGTAGTCAGGGGGTCCAGAAGTCAAGCCAAGGTCAGGAGGTCCAAAGTCAACAGCCGAAGTGGATGCTAGGACGTCAGGTAGATGACTAGTTGCTTCCACAAAGCCTCCTCCCAAAGCCTACAGCTATATAGCCCTCTGCTGGCTGTTGCCCATTTGGGCTAATTGCTGGCTCAGAGAGGCAGCCAGGATCCTGTTGCAACTCAAGCATCCTTGCTCTTAGAAGGGCCAGAATCCTCTCAAAACTCAGGGCTCAGGGAGCGTCTTGCTTGTGAGCGTGCCGCCCTCCTCCGATCCCTGAGGTCCTGACGGAGGCGGTCACGCACACGCGCCACCCGAGAGGGCGAGGCAGGGGGGCTGGGATCTTCTCCAGCAGGAGGCAGGGGCACTGGTGCAGGTGGCAGGGGCACAGTTTCTGCTGCAGGCTCAACTTCCTCTACAGGGTCCCCAGCACCCATGACACACGGGGCTTCTTTTACTGTAAGTAGGATCCTATAATGTAATTTCTGTACTGCTTAATGTATCATGCGAATACTTATGCTATGCTTCCTTCTGGTAAATCCAAATTTCTAAAATCCGAATGCATTGGTTATTCAGTGTCCCATTTTGTTGATTGTACTGACACACTGTGTAATCCACTTTGATTCCCTGCAAGGAAGTGGACTATAAATAACAGAAATAGAATATAAAAAATAAATCCCTTTAGTTAATAACACATGGCATTCCTTGAATATCAATAACAAGGGGAAAGATGTCTCAGTTTTAAATAGAACTAAGCTGAATGTTCTATTATTTATGATTGCTTTGAAGGTAGATTGTTTGAGGCAGCAAAACACATTATTACAAAAATATTCACCTTGTTGACTATTCAGGCTGTTCGTTGTTGCTGTTTCTTCTCAAAGGTCATCTTCTTCTAGTTGCTGTTTCTTCTCAAAGGTCATCTTCTTCTTTACCTTCTGTATTTCCAGCCTCATTTGGGGTACTTCAGTTGGCTGAGATGACCAGCATAGTTTTATTTAGAACCATATATGACATCATGGCATCAGATATAGTATTATGCCATCATAAGCACAATCACCTGAGATGCCATAGCTAACAATGAAATGGCTTTGTAGGGAGATGAAGATGAGCACAGTAAGGTCCAAAAAATAGAAGGTCACAATATCATAGGGAATAAGAGCAATAAAATAGCTTGAGTGACCTCAAGAAGAAAATAACTGAAACCAAGAGGCATTATAATGGTAACAAAAAGATAAAATGAAGCAAGGTTAAATTATTAGGGTTTGACATAGGTTTAAACTGAGCTAAAGACATGTATGACTTGTATAAACTCATTATTTCTCTAATTATGAGTTATACTCTGGACTTCAAAGACTAATAGAAAATGCAGAAGCATTACACCTCTATTGGACCACTGTAACTGGTGTAGAGAATTTCCAAAGTCTGAGCAGATCAGCATTTGTAAGAGAAGCTCCATAATCTGCTGCCATATAAAAGCATACTTACAGTGAGCGCAATGCCACTGAAGTAAAAAAATATATTCAAAGTTCTAATGGTGTGGGTGGTAACGTTAACTGAGATATAACTCGATAGCAGTCTTATAGCACAATACCACTAAAATGTGGAGACCATTTTTAAAACTGAGGAGGAGAAAGGGGGTCAGTGATGGAAATTCAGACACAAGGACTTGACCCTTTTCCAAATTCTGAAATGCCTGAAATGAATATGCCAGAAAAATATATGGGTTAAACTAGGGTTCATTATTTACTATCTGAACCATGGAAATACTTAAATTCTCTCCTTCCACAGTGTGGGTTCCCTAAAAGTCTGCCCCATTAGGTTTGCCAGCATTTGGGCAACCCACTCTTGTTTCAGATTCAGCAAAGTCACACACACTGTCTTTTCTATTTCCTTCCTGCACCAAACTCATGCATAGTGATGTTTATTAATACGTTCCTCAAAATCATACAGTGTAAGGGTTTGAGCACTGATACATATCACCAAGAGATTAACCCCCTGTACAGCCTTCAGTGGCTGTTTTGGGTACGCTTCCCCAACCAGGATGCTTGCCAATCTAATTAAACAGACACAAACCCACACAAATTTTGCCAACCCCAATTACTGCCACACCAATGCCTCAGGAACAACCCTATATGTCTAACCCAACCCAGCAACAATAAATGTGAAGCAGACAAAAAAAAGGTCAAATATCCAAGCCAATTAGATAGGAAGTTAAAAGTTTCTGCTCAGCCCTGAAGTGACCAGCTAATAACCACAAGGAAAGAAATATGAAGAACCCTCAAGCAAGAAAAGTAGCAATGGAACTGTTTTAAATAGTCTCTCTTCTCATCCATCTCATTAGCTTCACAGATGAAGCAGCCTTTTCTTTTTTCTCAGCACATTGTCTGATACCACCTGCACTGATTGCACTGATCTGTCCACACCATCCATGCCACCTTAATGTGAGCGGTGGCTTAATCGCTTTAATTTTAAATTGCTTTAACTGTTTTAATTGTTTTAAACTGTTTTGATTGTTTTATTATGTTGGAAGCCACCCTGAGCCCACTATGGGAAAGGGCGGCTTATAAATCTGCAAAATAAAATAAATTATCTGAAGTCGCAGGTTGCAAAATCATCACATCATTATTTGGATAGAAATATTGGATAGAACATTTTTACACTGCCTCTTTGGGAACCTGACCAATGTAGCTTACAATTTTTTTTAAAAAAGAGATGATAGATTAATATCAAGCTTTAAAAAGCCCCAGCCCAGCACAAAAACATAGATCATAAAAATAAACTACAGACATCTTAAAACAAATGTCAGGGCTAGATTTAAAAAAAACAACACTGAGTGAACAGAAACATTTTGGCCTGGCACTTAAGAGAAAGCAATGTAGGTACCAGGCAGGCCTCAAGGGGAAGGATATCCTGCAAACTAGCTGACACTACTGAAAGGCCCTATCTGTGATTGCCGCCTGCCTCATCTCTGAAAGCAGGAGTACATAGAGCAGGGCTTTTGAGACATATCTTAACTGACAGGCTGGAGAATATGGGCACAAGTAGTCCAAGTATGCTGGCTCTAAGCCATATAGCTTTTAAAAAAATTATTTTAAAAAGACAACAACAAATAATAATATCTAAAAGCTGTAAGTAGAATACAAATGAATAATATGATGTAGACATTAATGTTAAAAGTTCTTACTAGTTCTCCAAGCGTTAACTAAAATTCTTCTTTTTCCATTACAGGTAAGTGTGAACAATACATCACTCACAGGGCCAGTGCGTAGGAGTAGGTGAGGTAGGTAGCCACCTAGGACACCACCTCACTGCAGGGGTTGGGGCGGGTACCCCATCCCCACTCACGCCAACCCTGGTCCTCGGCATCGTCCTTTCTTTGCTCCCAATTGCTCGGAGCCAGGACTGGTCCTAGGACGCATAGCACTCCAGGCAGCCTTGCTGCCCCACTGCTCCCCGCGATGCTGCGCGGCACTTCCCCCTGCCCCCTCCTCCCTTCCTCGTCCCTTCATCACAATTTTAATGCCCAGGAACGGAAGTGAAGCGCCATGCTCCTGGGCTCTCTAAAGGTGGCCCCTGCCTCATTGATCAGCTGATTGGCAGGTAAAACCACACTGGGGGCTTCCATGCTGCCCCTCAGGCATGCTCACTGCAGGGGTTGGGGCGGGCACCCCATCCCCACTCATGCCAACCCTGGTCCTCGGCATCGTCCTTTCTTTGCTCCCAATTGCTCGGAACCAGGACTGGTCCTAGGGCGCATAGCGCTCCAGGCAGCCTTGCTGCCCCACTGCTCCCCGCGATGCTGCACGGCACTTCCCCCTGCCCCCTCCTCCCTTCCTCGTCCCTTCATCACAATTTTAATGCCCAGGAACGGAAGTGAAGCACCATGCTCCCAGGCTCTCTAAAGGTGGCCCCTGCCTCATTGATCAGCTGATTGGTGGGTAAAACCACACTGGGGGCTCACATGCTTCCCCTCAGGCATGCTCAATATCAGTGCCAGGACAGCAGCAGTGAGCCAGCCACTGAAAGAGCAGCCACACCGCTTTCTCCTCCCCACTTCCTTCCCTGATTGTGTGGGAAGGAAGTGGGGAGGAGCAAGCAGCACAGCTGCTCTTTCAGCGGCTGGCTTGCTGCTGCTGCCCCAGCACTGAACTTGAGCATGCCCAAAGGGAGCATAGGAGCCCCCAGCCCTGGGCGCAGTTTTACCTCCTGATCAGCTGATTGGTGGAGGGGAGGTCAGCCTTTAGAGAGCCTGGGAGCGGTGCTTCACCACCGTTCTTGGGCATTAAAATTTTGATGAAGGAATGAGAGAAGGAGGAGGAGGCAAATAGGGATATGCCTAGGGGGGCGAGGGAGGCCAAATTTGGTGCCCCTGCCCTGCCGGTGCCCTAGTTTGCCTAGTGGGTGGGCCAGCCCTGCATAGAGTGAAGAAAGAAGAGCGCATGACCTTCCCAAATCCCTCTGAAGCAGGAGAGGGCTGGGCAATGGGCAGTCTGAGCATTCTTTCTTCGCTCAAATTGGCCCACCCCTTGCCCAGCCCTCTCCCACTTCAGAGGGATCTGGGAAGGGGACACATCCTTCTTTCTTCACTCCAGTCAGAAGCAGGAGAGGGATTTGAATGATTAGAGCCAAGTGATCAGTGAGGCTCTGAATGATCAGAGCTGAGAAAGAACACCTGCACAAAGCACACTGTCACGATGACATCACTTCCAGAACCCCTAGCACCAGGGCTGATCACTCAAAATCAATATGAAACTTAAAGTAAATCAGTCTAAATTAAGATTTACTTTTATCTCCCTCCCACCTGCCCTCCCCCCCTCCCCTTTTCTTCTCCTTTTAGTTTTTAAAATATAACACATTTCTATAATTATTAGCTGTTAGCACTCCTTAGTGAGCCAGATAATCTGTAACTGGGAACCATATTTCAATAAAAATATCTTGTTTTGTTGTTTGGTTCATATATGGATTTTCAGCTATTTCTACCAAAATAAAATATTCCCATATTGCGTTACTGGTGGTAATTTTTTATCTTTCCAATAATAAGCAAGTAGTGTTTTAGCCACTGAAAATAAAATTGTGATTATTGTTTGTTCTCTTAGATTTTTTTTCTCAAAATCCCAATAGTTCAACACTACTATCTCCAATGTAAGGGGCAAATTATGCTGTATAATCTGTTGTGTTTCTTCCCATATTTTTGACCAGTAATGTTTAACCTGTGAACAATGCTTAAAATCTGCTATAGAGTCACAGCCCTTCCAGCAGAGTCTATATTGGAATGCATTTTATGTAAAATTACTGGTGTCTTATACCAACATGCCAATATTTTGTAGCCATTTAGCTTTTAAAGGAGTTGTGGGATGAGGGGCAGATGGACAAGATATGCTGTGACAGTGATAGTGACAGAAAGGTGCATGGGCACCATCATGATGATGGTGATGATGATGATGACAATGATGATGATTTGATTGATCACCCCATTCTAGCCAAGGCTGGGCTCTGAGCAATGTACATCAGATAAAAATACTGAAGGGTTAAAATAATTAAAACAATAAAAATTCCAACGTCAATGGTGTCCTGCTAATGTATGTTCATTCTCATCAGACTATCAAGGCATATGGGGGAGGAAAGGAGGGACACTTCTGGAAGGGGGTGGACAAAAAAAAAGGCACCAACTGTTGCTGTCCTCAATCAAAAGCATGGGCAGAGTATGGGTAAGATACGCCCTTCTGGATAGAGAGTGTTGTTTACAACCTAAAGTAGCTCTTTGATGTGTTAATACGTTTTGATTGGAGGGTTCATGTTGTGGTAGACTTGAATCCCAGGACTTGGCACCCAGATGAGCTAAGGCTCTAGGAGTCCATATGGATAGGGATCTGAAAAGGGGATATCTTCCTTTGTTTGTGGGGAATTGTTGAGGTTTTGCTTGTAGTCCTTGTGATGAGGGATGACAGAGGAGAATGGCACTAGAGCAGGGGTCCCCTACTTCCAGGCCATGGACCAGTACCTGTCCATGGCCTGTTAGCAACTAGGCCGTGAGCTGTATAATTATTTCATTATATATTACAATATAATAATAGAAATAAAGTGCACAATTGTATCATCCCCAAACCATCACCTACCCTGGCATAATGGGAAGTGAGGATGAGAAGAAGATGATGATATTGGATTTATATCCCGCCCTCCACTCCGAATCTCAGAGTGGCTTGCAATCTCCTTTATCTTCCTCCCCCACAACAGACACCTTGTGAGGTGGGTGGATGAAGAGGACTCTCACAGCAGCTGCCCTTTCAAGGTCAACCTCTGCCAGAGCTATGGCTGACCCAAGGCCATTCCAGGAGGGGAGAGGGAGGCCATGATTGGGTCAGGGATTCTGGTCATTTGGGGGCAGGGGAGATAGGGCTGTGGGACTAGGTTCCAGAGATCAGGAAAAGGTCAGAGATATGGGAAGGCTTGGACCTCTTCCCTCCTACATCTCATCCCAAAGTATGTCGGTAGTGGAGCTAGAATAATGGAGCCTGCTCCGACATTGGTGTTGATTAATGCCATGTCTATCAATAATAACACCTATACGCTCCAAGACTACTTCGTGGAACAACAGATAGACCTGTCATGTGTGACTGAGACCTGGGTCCAGGAGGGTGAGTCTGTCACCCTGAACCAACTTACCCTGCCCGGGTTCTCAGTTCTTCACCAATCCCAGACCACCGGGCGGAGGGGGGGGGTTGTACTGCTCATTCATGAGTCCTTTTCTTTCAGGGCACTCCCTGCTCTAAACATCACAGGTATTGAATGTGCCAGTCTGGTATGGGAAGCCAAGGAGAGTTTGGCCATCTGGGTGGTGTACCGTGTGCCTACCGCACCCCCAGAGAGCCTGCCTGCCCTGCTGGATGCTGTATTGACCTGGGCACTGGACTTCCTCAGGCTCTTAATCCTGGGGGATTTCAATGTCCATGTTGACGATGCAACATATTTGCAGGCCCAGGACTTGGTGTCATCCATGGAGGCACTATGACTCAACCAGGTTGTTTTGGCTCCCACTCACCAGGCCAGCCATACACTTGATTTGGTCTTTGGGGCTGGGATAACACCAGATCTAATAGCTGTTGATACAGTTCCATAGTCAGATCATTACGCCCTGAAAGTCCGACTGGACCTGCAGCCCTCTTTCTGCATAGGAGGTGAGCAGATTTATGCTTGCCTGCAGAGCCAACTGAACCCAGAGCGGCTTCAGGAGGCTCCGTGGGATCCGATGCCCCCTGGCAGATAACTGGATGAGTTAGTGGAGGTCTGGTATTCCCAACTCTCTGTGGCCATCGATGATATCGCACCCCGGCGCCCTCTTTGCTGCCGCACCAAAGCAGCTCCATGGTATACTCTGGAGCTGCAGAGGATGAAGTAGCAGCTTAGACGGCTGAAGCAAGTGTGGCAGAGATCTTATGATGAGGAGTCTAGAACTTCTTATAAAACGTTTATGAAGGTCTATGAGAAGGCTAAGACAGAGTTCTACATGGCCTCCATTGCATCTGCAAAATCGCACCCAGCTCTATTGTTTAGAACAATTAGATCATTGACTAAGGTGCCAATAGGCAACCGAAAAGAAAGGGAATTGGACATTGGCTGTGAGGCTTTTGCGACTTACTTTGCAGATAAGATCTTGACTCTGCCACGATTGATACAGTGCGGGAACTGGAAGCCTGTTGTCTGTCTTTGTGTCCCATGTTGGACCACTTCAGTTGTCTCTCCCAGGAGGATGTGGACAGGATCTTGGCTGCAGTGAAGCCTACCACTTGTTCTCTGGACCCGTTCATCTTGGCTTTTTAAAGCAGGTGAAGATGACATTCAGGGTCCCCTGGTTGAGATTGTCAACTTATCCCTGTCATCAGGGTATCCTCAGCCAAGCTTAAGGAGGCACTGGTTTGGCCAGTTTTAAAGAAGCCATCTTTGGACCCAATGGTCCTGGCCAATTATCGACCAGTTTCAAACTTATTATTTCTGGGCAAGATAATTGGGAAAGTGGTGGTGAAGCAGTTCCAAGCTTTCCTGGAAGATACATCTGTCCTTGACCCCTTCCAGTCTGGTTTCTGTCCTGGTCATGGGGTGGAGACTGCTCTGGTCACCCTCACAGATGACCTTGGAAGGCATCTGGATCAAGGCAGGTCAGCGCTGCTATTGCTTCTAGATTTTTCAGCAGTTTTTGACACAGTCAATTACAATCTAATGACCCACTGCCTTGCCGACATTGGAGTTCAGGGGTCAGCCTTACAGTGGTTTTCCTCCTTCCTCCATGGTCAGGGACAAAGGGTGGCAATTGGCAAGCAGACCTCCCTGCATTATCCACTAGAATGCGGTGTACCGCAGGGAGCTATTCTCTCACCAATGATGTTTAATATCTACATGTGCCCCCTTGCCCAGATTGCCAGAGGTTTTGGGCTGGGTTGTCACCAGTATGCAGATGACACCCAGCTCTATCTGATGATGGACGGCCAGTCAGACTCTGTCCTGGACCATCTGACCAGGGCATTGGAAGCAGTGGCTGGTTGGCTACAACTAAGGCAACTGAAGTTTAATCCAACTAAGATGGAGGTCCTGTTCATGAGTCGCAGGGGGCCAAGACTAGGCATCCGGCTCGCCATCCTGGATGGTGCACCCCTTGTGCCAGCTTAGAAGGTGAGGACTCTGGGTGTGATACTGGATGCCACCCTTTCTATGAAGGCCCAGGTCACAGCTGTTGCACGATCTGCTTTCTACCACCTTCAGCAGGCCAAACAACTAGCACCCTATCTGGTTCCTTGGGACTTAGCTACAGTGATCCATGCAACAGTCACTTCCAGGTTGGACTACTGTAGCTCGCTCTTGGGACTGATCCGGAAACTCCAGTTGGTGCAGAATGCAGCAGCACGACTGCTTACTGAATTGCCTTTACGGGCAAGCAGTCGGCCAATGCTGCGCAGTCTGCACTGGCTACCTATTGAGTACCAGATCTGCTTCAAGGTTTAAGTATTGACATTTAAAGCCTTGTGCGGCCTGGGACCGGCATATCTGCGGGACCATCTCTCCCTATATGAGCCCCGAAGGCCATAGCGATCGGCCTGCCAACATCTTTTGACCATCCCTGGCCCAAAGGACATCTGACTTGCCTCAACCAGGGCCAGGGCCTTTTTGGCCCTAGCCCCGACCTGGTGGAATCAGCTCCCTACAGAGATTCGGGCCCTTCCAGATTTGTTACCATTCTGGAGGGCCTGTAAAACAGAGCTGTTCCACCAGGCCTATGGTTGGGGCAAGTGGACGTCCTCACCCTGCTACACCATCCAACTGCCCTCCCAGCAATGACTGCCACTCCATTTGGGGCCAATATTGTTGACATCTTGGGGCTACTTAGGCTGCCCATGATAATTACGCCTCAAGTGCTTATATCATCCATGACATCTGAAATGATTGACTTAATGTATTGGTTTAATTGTTTTAACTATTTTTCTGTTTTATTGTTGATTTTAATGTTTTAGCTTGTTGGAATCCGCCCTGAGCCCTTCACGGGAAAGGGCGGGCTATAACTATACAAAATAAATAAATAAATAAATAAGTGGAGGAGTGGGGAATCAAACCCAGTTCTCCCAGACTTCCGGGGGAGGAAAATGTCGAGCTGAGCTGCTTCTCACAATGGGAGCAGGCTGGAACTTCTGTTCGGGGTAGTGGAAGGCAAATTAATGCCTACTGCCTACTTTTCTCAGTCAGAGATTAGTCCAAGATATGCACAGGAAACTTTAAGGAGATTTACTTTGGCTTAAAGGAAGTCCTGGGGGGGGGGGCTTCTTTGAGGGGTCTCCGGGAGGAGTTGCATTTTCATCATCTGCAGAAGTTCTCAGAGTCATTTATTTGACATAAGCTCAACAGGATCCTAACCTTCTTGGACATTGCTAAACATCTAAAGCTTTGCAAGACCAGTGGAAACTTGGATAATTGGAAAAAAAGGTACAGATGACTATCTTTCATTCTGGAACTATTTACAATTTAAAGAAACAAATTTAAAAGGTGGAAAAGGAACATTTAGAGAATTAGGAAGAAGAGGGGAGGAAGAGGTGAAATTTGGACTTATTAAATATAAAGGACAGTGTTAAAAACTGTTAAAAAGGGGAAAGGGATTTATTGTTTAGTCTACTTGCGGTTTTGGAAGAAAAAGCACCATCGTCATATTGGCACAGACCTGCATTACATCTGAGCAAGACAGGAAATACGTCAAGTATCGTGAGATCTCCTTACCAGTGTGAATGAGACTTCGTGGCAACAAAAGCAGGAAGTAGTGGAAAGAAAACCTACTCTAGGAATATATACCATTGAAAAACATCGGCGGTCATTGCTGGGAGGCCAAAATAAAAAACAATATTTTTAAAGAATTCAGGATATTAAAAACTGTTGGAATTAATTGAGAAGAGGGTAAGAAGATAAATACTATTGGTCATATTATTTGTGTGGTCCTCGGAAGTTTTTAAAAGGGGAAAAAAATTGCAAGGAGCAGTAAAAAGTTGCGACAGCCATTTTGGAAGATTTAAAAACTTTAAAAATAAATATCTTGACTTTGGGAGCTCAAAGGAAGGCGAAATTGGGTTTGTTATAGAGGGCAAGTCCTACTCTATTGAACCTGATAGTTGAATTGGAAATTGGTGAGGTCCAAAATTTTGTGGGTTTTTTGAAAGGTTTAAAAGTTTTAAAAATTAATATCTTGGTCTAGGAAGCTCCGAAAATGGCGAAATTAGGCTTGTTATAAAAAGCAAGCTCTAATCTTTTGAATCTGATAGTTAAATTTGAATTCTGTGAGATTAAAATTTTTGGTGTTTTTAAATGTCTGAACACAAACAGCTCCGAACAAGGGCTACTTCATTGGAAGAAATGCAGGACCAATTAGAGGCAATGGAGGCCAGAATGATGAAAGGGGTGAGAGAGATGATAAATGAATCAAAAAAAGAAATTATTGCAGAGATTAAAAAAGATATGGAAGATCTCAGAAAGGATACTGAGGAAACATTTAAGAAAGTGCAGGAGGTAGAAGGCAGAATGAAAGTATATGATTCCACCTTGTTGAAAATGCAAGAAAAAAACCCAGGAGGAGTCAGCCAGGATCCCACTGCTAATCTCTTTTGTTCGTGGCTCCACACGAGATTTTGTGCTTCGTACATTTAGGGAGTTGTCTATGGGGGATGGCATTGTTTGGAACGGCCCGCCAGCCCGCTTCGCTTTGTACCCAGATTTTCCTATTGCTATAATCCAGAGGCATCGTGTTTACAAGGCGGCCAAGACGGCCAAGGAACTTGCGCGGAAACTGCAAGTGGAAAACTTCATTTTGTTTCCAGCTATTTTTGCCCTGATTCACAATTTATTTATTATTTATTTATTACTTTACATTTATATCCCGCCCTCTCCGCAAGCGGACTCAGGGCGGCTTACAATATCATAAAAACAATCAATTCCATAAAACATATAAAAACATAGTTCACTTATCAATTTAAAACTATTTGCGCTGTCTCAATCCAGTCTGGCGGTATTGGGTTCTGACTATGATCGCCAGCTTCTGTAGGATGTCCGGTGGCAGCCCATTTTCAGTCAACCAGAAAAGCTTGTCTAAACAGTCTTGTCTTCTGCAATGGCAGAAGAGTTCTTTTTTACACTCCGCAAAGTGCTGAGGAATATTTAAGAACGATGCTGCCACCTGCTGACAATGTCTAGGAAACACAGTGATCTGAAGCAAGGGCAATGGACACTTTTGCATTCACTGGGACACATTAGGAGCAGCTTTTAAAGCGAGCTGTTCTTTCTGTTCTTTCTTTTCTTTTCTTTTTTGGCTCAGGCTGTTCTCTCTCTAATGGTCCCCCCTCCCCAATTGCACACTTTCCTGGGTGATGTCCTCCTTTGGCCCCCCACCACCCCCCCTTGACATTAAGTATTAAATAAAAATTTTCTCACCTATGCAGTAACTTGTTATGAGGTGTATGGATCTTATGCAAGTATTTAGATGAATTTGTCTAGATTATTAAATAGAATTAAGGTAGGTTTAAGCTGATTATAAGGGCTGATTAACTATAAGCTTAAGCCATGCTGACTTATTTTATGCTTTCATTTTAATTGTATTAGCTGGGTCCTCCAGGGCATGCAGCTAGGTTGAATTTACCTTCTACTGGCTGGTGAGAAGTGAATGAATTCAATGATTTAATTGCATGAATTATTAGTTTAATGAATCTTAATGAAATATGATGGCATATAAGTAGAGACTTGTATAATGGCATTGGGTAATTATACCTGTTTAGGAATTGAGCATGGGGGACTTAGTTGAATATATCTTAAGATATAAGCTGTGTTTTGATTTTTAAGAAGACAGCAAACTTTAGCAGACTTTTGAATTATAGGAGAAACATGTACATTTTGTAACATTGCTGAACATATAAGCTGCTTTTATTTTCTATTCAACTAGAGAAGTTGGTGGGGGGTGGGGGGGATTATGGGCAAGGTGGGGATTTATGGAGTGACTTATCCCCCCGGGGGCCGTTGGGGGGTAGGGGGCAGGGGCGGGAACTGTTTAAGTTTGTACATGTCAACTACTAGACCAATGCCAGTGACGCCTTAAGGCTCCCTAAGGGATGACAAGTTGCTACTCTTAGTTTGTCTTGAACCTTTACTTTCTTTTTAGACTGGATTATACTTGATTAGAAATTTTGCCTGGGGTAACCACCCCCCTTAATGTCTTGGAGTGCTCTATGGAAGTCAATAGAGCAGGTGGGGGGTTGTCTCTTTTAAGGTGCTCCTTCATTAAGGAGGGGTTCAATACATGGGGTGTAGTTAAGATGCCTATAAATAGTCTATGGTTAATTTTGCTCTCTGGCCCCTGGCCGAATGGTTGAGAGGAGGAATGGACATATGTTAATTAAATTGGTGTCTCTCATCACCCGTGGCCTCAGAGACCCTAAGAAGAGAGCGATGACCCTGGCAACTCGGGTCCTTCGAAACGCTGACATATTGTTTATCCAAGAGTCCCACATTCTGGAAGAAGAAAGTGCCTTGCTGGTTAAGTGCCAAGGAGATCAGGTTTACTGCTCAGGATATGAGTGGAATGCACGTGGCGTTGCAATAATTATTCGAGCCCGCTTGTGTTGGAGTAACATTGAGAAATTTTCTGACTCCCAGGGGCGATATGTTATTTTGTGTGGTCAACTGGAAGGCCAAAAGCTCGCCTTGGTCAACCTTTATGGTGCTAACAGAGATGAGCTCGCTATAATTTATGAAGTTGCCAATATGTTAAGGAAGTTGGATTTTGAGTGGTTAATTTTGGGAGGAGATTTCAACAGTCCCAGACAAAGATAAAGATCGCACTGCCAATTCAGTCTTGCGCTCCCTAAGGACGTGGGCGGCGCTTACGGCGTTGATGACCAAGTTCAGCCTACTGGACGTGTGGAGAGAACGATATAGAGAGCAGAAAGGGTTTACTCATTTCTCTCATGTCCACCAAAGTATGGCTAGAATCGATTACCTGCTGATGTCAAGATCCAGGTTCCATTTGATTCAGAATGCCCAGATATGCCCTTTCTCTCTCTCAGATCACCATGCAGTAACTATGGAATTGAACATGCCTAACGGGCCTGAGAAAAACACCATGTGGTGTTTTAATAACTCGCTTGTGAACAATATGGTTTTCTGCCAGCAGATGACAAGGGAGATCCATCAGTTTTTTCAGACCAATGAGGGGTCGGTGGAGCATTATTTAAACGTCTGGGAAGCATTTAAAGCCATAATGAGAGGTTGTATAATCGCGTACTCAGTGGCAAAGAAAAGGGATCAGGCCCAACGCAGGCAAGAGTCGGAGAAATTGCTGCAGGATCAATGGGAAAAATATTTCCAAAAACCATCGCCAGCTCTCCATGGACAAATTCAACAACTAACATTTCAACTGAACTTGCTGAAGTCCCGTAGATCCAAATTTATATACGCCCAGATAAAGCACCAGTACTGGGAATTCGGTGAGAAGCAGGGGAAATTATTGGCTTCCAGGTTAAAGGGCCAGAGAGAAGGACGATGGGTCACGCAGATCAGCGACGACATGGGTACAGTTCATGTTACCCCTGCACAGATTGCCGATCAATTTCATCTTTTTTATCGGGTGCTTTATAAAGGCCATGTGGATGCGACTGATGATAAACAACATGCCTTTTTGTGACAGCTCTGTTTACCAGAACTGAGTGTGGAAGCTCAAGGGGTGCTCTTTGCGCCCCTAAGACTGGGGCTGTGATTGGGGCACTCCGGCAGGCATCAGCTCCCGGACCAGATGGGTTTTCCCCGGCTTGGTATGTAAGGTTTAAAGATATACTAGCTTCTAAACTGTTAAAGACTTACCAGGCTATTTTCGATAAGGGTATGCTTTCAAAGGAGTTCAATGCAGCATCTATCACTTTGATCCCCAAGCCGGGGAAGCCCTTACAACTTTGTTCAAGTTACCGCCCAATATCCCTACTGAACGTTGATAATAAGATACTGACAACCATACTTCCGCAGCGCCTCCAGTCAGTAATAACTCAGGTGGTGAACAGAGCACAGACGGGCTTCATTTGGGGCCGTGCGGACACGGATAATGTTCGTTTAATTACCGATTTAGTCGCCATATATAATGAGAAGGAAGAACTTGCTTTTTTAATATCCATTGATGCTGAAAAAGCTTTTGACCGTGTTGACCGACGGTTCTTGAGAAATGTGATGAGTCACTTGGGCTTTCCAGATGTGTTCCTTCGTTGGACCCAGCTGATTTATGAAAGTGCTGCATCAAGAATCAAGGTTAAAGGTTATCAGATCCAGTTGATTTATTGTGTGGAACTAGCCAGGGATGCCCGCTATCCCCTCTTTTGTTCAATATTTGTATTGAACCACTTGCCCAAGCGGTGCGTCGACGGACGGACATATATGGAATGAAGTACCGCTCATCTGAATTCAAAATATTGTTGTATGCTGACGATGCTCTTCTGATGGTGACCGAGCCAGATTCTTCGATCCCAGCTATTATTAAACTTACTGATGAATTTAGCCAACTCGCAGGCTACAAAGTGAATTGGGGGAAAACGGAGCTACTTCAAGTGGGCGGAAGGAAGACTTCAGACGCAGTGGGATCGCGGTTTGCACTTCAGGAGGAATCTATTCAATATCTAGGATTGCTAATCCCATGCCGAATACAGCACTTAGTGGGCTTTAACTTTAGGAAATTTATAGATAAGACAAAGTCTGATCTTGTTCAACGGAGATCTATCCCGCTGTCACTGTCGGGCAAAGTTAATGCTTTGAAGATGTTTATCTTCCCGTGATTCTTTTATGCTCTCCATACCCTCCATCAGTATATTCCGCAGAAATGGTTTCGAGAACTTAATTCACTAGTGGCGAACTTTCTGTGGGAAGGGAAGCGACCGCGTCTCTCTCTGGCACAGCTACAACTCTCCCCCGATCAAGGCGGGTTTGGCTTACCAGACTTAAGTGCTTATCATAAGGCCTATTTGTTGGCATCAGCTAGTAGATGGAGACAGGCCGACGGAGGGGACTCCCCAGAATGGGTTGCTCTGGAGGCTGCATCGATTGTCCCCCTGTCTTCGTTAGAAGTACTGGGCTCGAATCACTGTCGAGACGACGTCCTACCTCCACCGATTCAGGCTGCTAGATGAATTTGGCAGCAATTCGGCTCTGCGCAGGGCTTTAATGTCTTTTTACATGCTGCTATGACTCTCTGGGGCAACCCAGTATTAAAGGTCGGTGAATGCCCGGTGGTTTGGATGAGATGGGCGGAGAAGGGGATTGTCACTTTAGACCATCTCCATTATACAAATAGAGAAGTGTTTTGGGCTTTCACGGAACTTCAAAATAAATATGGACTTGAGCCTAATCAATGGTTGCAACATCGCCAAATGAAGACAGCTTTAACACTGCTATTGGGACCGGATGTTTTGGCTGCTCTGGATCCCCCGCCCCTTTTAGTAAGAATAAGGCGTGCTTTACAACATGACAAACCAGTACAAGCCTTATATGCGCTCTTTCGGTCCGGAATGCAACAACAACAGCTAACTGAGGAATTGCGGATAAAATGCTGATGACCTAAAAGTTAACATTCTGCCATTTCAGTGGAGTATGATTAGCAGGACGATTCAGAAGGTTTCCAAGGATCAGCATCTGATACTAATCCAGAAAAAAATTCATTTTCGAATTTATTGGACCCCAGCCCATTTGTACAAACACAACCTTTCCTCTTCATCGTTGTGCTGGCGGTGTCAAACAGCTGAAGCGGGTTTGTGTCATATGCTTTGGACATGCCCGGCGTTGGTGGAATTTTGGGGAGGAGTATTGGCCTGGATGAATCGTATGATTGGGACACAATATAAGTTCACCACCGTTCAAATTTTGCTGAACTATTTTCCGTCAATTTGGGCATTGTCGCACCCGTAGCGACAGTGGGGATATCGGGCACTGATGATGGCTAAGAGGATTATTATGCAGATGTGGAGAACAGATTTTTCAGGCACTGTAGCTCTCTGGTTAGAAGAAATGCTCACACTGGCGGTAGAGGAAAGGCTAGTTTATCGACATCTGATGCAATCCCAGTAGTTTGACGAAATTTGGTCATCCTTTTCGACGGCCGTCTAGGGCGCACTGGATTAGGGCGGAAGGACATAAAGGGCATCGCAGTGCAAATGAAATTACTCTCGTACTCTGGGGGCTGGTGGCAACCAGAGAGCAACATTGGAGATTAGGCAAGTAATAGGCAGAGACAGATTAGTAGAGGTGATTATGGTGATGGGTTACTGGGTGTTTGATGAGTGGTCTGTTTTGATGTATGTAAATTAATTATTTGTTCATTGTAACATATATAAAATTTAATAAAAGATAAATAATAAAAAAAGAAGAATATAAATTTTTATTTTAATAGTTAAGGGTACCTTTAATATTTGTTTTTTTTTAAGTAAATAGCACTGGCGGGGGTCAAGTAACGGGGGGAGGGGTGGGTGGAAAGTAATATATGGGGTAGATAAAAGAAATTTTAAAGATGTAAGATATAGATATAGATTTATTACCATATGTTACTAATAAAAATTGTTTTACCACAAAAAAAAAAAAACGGTTCTCCCAGATAAGAGTCTGCACACTTAACCACTACACCAAACTGGCTGTAGAGTGTTGACTCATGGGGAGGGAGGGGAAATTAGTAGATTAGTAGCGCATGAGGCCTAGTCATTTGCCCCCCCTCCAAGTATTGAATTGCTGGAAGGACCTCAGCTGAAGAAGTTTTGTCTGGTTTGGGCCCTGCCTTTAGAGAAGTCATTTCTCATGGAGGAGTAAGCTCCCAGACCATTTGTTTTTGAACTCAAGCTGATCTCTCAGTGTGGAAGGAGGCCCTGAGAACTTTGTTTCACATTGGAGGTCTGCTTCTGAGGAACTGCAGCTAGGTCAGCTTCTGCAATGAGATATTAGATATAAATAAATAGCTGTATTTCCTGTATAAGGAGTTGGAACCTTTTACATTGTTTTTCTAATACAATTATTGCTAAGAACTTTTTATAAAGTGGATGGCAATAAAAAGTGGGTAGCAATAAAATAAGTAACATTCAAAGTTGCTGTGGTAAGGAATAGAACTTCCCTATGGTGACTGAAATATTTCACATACTAAGTACAGAAAATCCCATGAACATTCCTTTGCATTAATTTAAGAAGTCATGCTTAAATATAGAACAGGTTTTTCCCCCTTTAAGTTCAACAGTGGTGACTGTACTAAACTCACAAAGTTAGCATTGACCTGAATGTGTGTAGGTAGTGACTGTTCAGGTTTAATATGCACTATCCAAATGTCTAAAGTATGGCTATTAGCAAGCAAGGATAATCATACTTCAAATATGAATTTGGATAGTTTATGGCAATATTCAGGGCTTTTTTTCAGAAAAAACCCAGCAGGAACATATTTGCATATTAGGGCACACCCCCTGACACCAAGCCAGCCAGAACTGCATTCCTCCTCAAAAAAAGCCCTGGTAATATTTAATTACTTTTTCTCTGTGTCTGTTGATGTTACAGAGTAATTATTATTATGATTGTAATTCAGTAGGCCTGGTATTTGTATTGTTTTGATTTGTTACTGCATATTAGAACACAGCAAACAAAGATAACATTTTAGTTTGTTGGTGCATCTCAAAGCAAAAGCCCTTGAACAATATAGATCAAAGATGCTTAAACAAATCTGGCAATAGTGGGTGAGGAGTGATCTCTTATCACAGCGAAAGGACATCATCCTAAACAAAAAACCAGATGGGATACTGGGGTTACCATTTCAAAAGGCATTTAGTAACTTCTATGTAGGACCCTACATTGCAGTTATAGGGAAAAGGAGTTTAATCCTTCCACTAGCATAGTTAAGAGAAATGTTCTTTCTCTGCCCAGTTCCTAGAATCTTATAATTTGTTTCTTTTCCTCTTTTTAGAAATTTGGACTTGGTTTTTAATCAATTCTCTTTTGATCAAAGAAAAATTGGAAGGAGGGTGAGGGTCTGTAAATTTTCAGAATTTCACTCTGTAGATGCTCTGAGCCAGGCATTGTCTTCCCAAACCTTTCTATCCTCCTGCTAGAGCATGGCCATGTGACCTGTAACATAAAACAACTTGAAAAGGTTGAAGTTATAAAAGGGTGCTTTTTTTAAAGAAATGAAAAAGTAAAAAAGAATAAGAGGAATGGCTGTATCTTAAAAACTGAATCTTGGAAAAATAAATTAATCTCTTTGTTACACAGCTACCATCCATCCTTGCATAGTTATACTATATCAAAACCAATCCCTGATGTAGGTATTAGCCATAGAAAAGAAACAAGATGGCTAAAGAGAAGTCTCTTTTTTTCCCCTTTGGCCAATAGCAAATGTAATGATCAATTTCACTAAGGGAATCAATGCAGGCATGGAAGGATTTAAACACTTTCTGGTTATTTATTAAGAATATTCTTTCTGTTCCCACCTTTATGTTGTGGACCTACTCTGAATCTGGACCCTATACAATAGGCTTTTAGACTTCATAAAATACCAGAAAATCTAATCTCAGATCTCCCAATGTTGTTCCAATAATACCCAAATTTGTGAGGTCTGGATTTGTGCTAATCTTCTCTTAAATTTCTGTAAGCACATAATGAAGACCACTATGTTCTATTTCTACACAAACTGTGCTTAAGAAAATATAGATATCAGAGAATCACAAGCATGGCAAAATTTGTTCTCATCTTACTGTACTTGTGGCAAGGACACATTTCAGGATCAAAATGAGATAATGCATAGCTCATGCACCTATGAAACTTGTTTCTGCGTGCACCGGGATTGTGCTACTAATTTTGTATAATATATAATTTGTTGGCAAATAAGGAGGCATAATTCATGATCTATGGTGATGTCAGGTTTCACTAGTGTAAATAGCTTGCAATTCAGATTAGCATGGTACTCATTATGGTCAGAATAACTATGTAAATTTAAATCTTTACTTCAATGTGTAACACTGAAAGAGGGAAGAAGTTCACAAGCAGACATCAGGAATCAGAAAAGCAGTCCTTAGCTCTATGTTGTTCCAAAAAGTCCACTGACTTCCCATAACAAAATTTCAGCGATCTAAGTGGGCTGCAGTGGGAAAGAGGAATCAATGAAATTTGCCAGTCCCTCCCCTCTTAAGCAAACCTGAGGGCACATGATTTTTTTAACTGCATGATTGAATCCAATCCAAATTCTATTACTCAGGCTGCCTTACACATTGAGCCAAGCTGTGTGGTTTCATTTTAGTTTGTGTTCACATTCTTGAGCAGTGCATTTCCAACTAGCCTTCAAAAAAGTCTTTTATAAGAATGTAGTATTGATCTTTGTATAGGTTTTCATATGAAAACTTGCACAACAATACATTGAAAGAAACTTTGGGGAGAAATCAGCTTTGCTTTTCTCTCAAGCATATCAAAATATATTGGACTGTACACAAAGAAACAATACACTGAATTCCAACCAAACTACACATTCTGAATAAAGAGATGAGTGAAGAATTGTGGTTCCTAGTCATGGGGCTACCTGCTGTTCTTTGCAATAAAGTTTATTCTGGTGGAGGATCTCCCATCAACTCAGATTTTTTGCATGTAGCATTTCATTCTTGCAACGTGAAAGATATTCTGTGGACTAACAACAGTTTAAGTCTTCAAGGCTTGAAAGCTGGCCTCAGGATCTGCATGCAGCGGAGACCTCCCACCCACCTCCCAATCCTGGGCAGGGTCCTCTTTGCAGCTTAGTTGAAACCAAGCTGCAAGAGGAGCCAGCCAGCCCCAGCTGAGTTGATGGGGGCTTGTGATATAGCTGTCACCCAACTAAAAGCAAAAAAAAACCCTGACTTTTGGTGGGGGCCTCTGTTATATCTGTAGCTGAATGCAGATCTCGGTATCAGTATGTCAGTAGCTGAATGCAGGCTCTACTATATTGATAACTGTATTTGGCTTAATTAAAACCTGAAAAGCATTAATTAACCCCTAAGCCCTAGCTTGCCATTCCAGGTTCCTCTGACAGGTGGGTTGGGGGTGGGTTCATTGGCTGATAAGTAGACAGGGGTGGAATTCTAGCAGGAGCTCCTTTGCATATTAGGCCACACACCCCCTGATGTAGCCAGTCCTCCAAGAGCTTACAAGGCTCTTTTTTGTAAGCTCTTGGAGGATTGGCTACATCAGGGGTGTGTGGCCTAATATGCAAAAGAGCTCCTGCTAGAATTCCACCCCTGCAGGTAGGTCACCTGGTGTCTGGATCCATGCCCTATGTGGTGCCAGTGTTCCTACATGCTGTAATCAATAAAAGCTGTGGCCTGTTTTATTCCACTCATGTCTTTGCTGTTTTGTGTCGTTCTCCTCCCCTCTTGGGCTTTCTCTCCCTTTGCCTTGCCATGCCCTTTGGACCACAAAGTAATGACGCTTTCTTCTATCTGCCTCCTAGCTACTGCTGTTTACCAATATGCTGTGCATCCTTCATGAGTGTTCACAATTCCCTTGTAGCAGTTAATTATATAGATTATATGTTGTAGTTTTTACTTAGTTCTGTTTATCCTGAATCTACTGCCAATAAATTTAATTGAGTGACACCCTCCCCAAGTTCTTATTCTATGGAAGGCAGATTAAGAAAAATTCCTGCTCTCCACTTTCTCAATAGTGAATAATTTTATAAACTTCACTCTCTATAATTTCCTCCCTTAATAATCTTTTTTTCCAAATAACAATACCCCCCACAAAAAAACCCCAAAGGTTTAAGATTTTCATTAGAAGGAAGATATTCCAATATATTGACCATTTTGATCGCCCTTTTCTGTGACTTTTCCAGCTGTATTTTTTTCTTTATATGGGATTACCAGAGAAGTAAACCATTTCCCAAACAAAGCTTCACCAAACTTTTCTATGAAGGCACATGATATCAATAGTTTTACTTAAGAACATGTTACATTCTTGTGTTGAAGTATTTAGTGCATAATTTGGTGTATGAAAATACTATATAATCCTAATTTTTTAAATGAGATATGCTTACACCACGGTTACATGTAGAACTTTTCAAATTTTGGTTGGGTTCCAAGTATTGATCTGTGTATTTAGGCAATTAGTAATTTGGGAATGGTGACAAGATGCAATCCTGGTTTATCTGTATTTTCATTAACATTATGTTTTCCTAACTTGTCTTTTTGTATGTTACACCAGCTTACTTATATGCAATAGCCTAGAATATACAGGCAATACATACATTTCGCCTATAATACGTCTTGCTTATATTACAATACATACATCATGCCTGTAGAAATAAACTACTGTGTAATAATTTGCCTTGAGTCCCAGCAAGAAAGGCAGACTATAAATAATGCAAATATTTTAATGTAATTTTGCCATCTTTTTGCAATTGACATAACCCCAATCTGCAGTTACTTTTTCTTAAAAATGTGGTTAATGCTGGAAGTAGCATTTAAATGCCTTTACAGCATGTCTCAGAACACATGCAGAGTGGTCATCCCAGCTCCAGATAGCTCTGACAGTATTTGACACTGTGTACAAATGCAGCACATATCTTGACTGTTCAACATACTAAAGGCATTTAAAATATTGCTTTACTTAGCAGTTCACTGGCAGCTGTCATAAACATAACCAATGTGCAAATTACCTGTATCATAGCTGTTCTCTTGGATTTTTTCAGATAAATCCCTTCTTTTTATGGCTTTGCTTTGTGGATCTGGCTACTTTTCAGCCAGATTTGTTCTTGCAGTTATCTTACAGATAGAAAAGCCTAACTGTATTGGGAACAACTCACCTACACTCCCTTTGGCTGAGCCGCATGTCACTCAAAAACCAACCCCACTCTCTGGTCTCAGGACAGATGAGGATTGAGCCACTGGGGAACTGGCTAGGCAGTGGTTGTTGCTAGGCAATGAAGCTTGGTTCTGCCAGTAAAAGGCAACCAAATTTGATTCTGCAGTAAAAGGTGGGGGAAGGAGGCCCTTTCCAAGCCTATTATGGCCTTTGAGGGAGAACTCATTGGGGTCAATCCTGACTAGGGTTGCCAGCTCCAGGTTGGTGGGAAATTCCTGGAGATTTTGTGGTAGAGTCTACAGAAGCCCCTCTCATGGATTGCTGCCTTGACATGGCAAAAGGGCTTGCACAGTTCCATGAGGCTGTGTGCTATGCCATGCAGGGCCTCCCAAGATGGACAGACCACAGCTGAGAACCCAGACAAAATGTGATCCACTGGTGAAGGAAATGGCAAACCACTCCAGTATCCTTACCAAGAAAACCACATGGACAGTAACAAAAGGCTAAAAGATATGGTGCTGGAAGATGAGCCACTCAGGTCAGAAGGTGCCTAATATGCTACCGGGGAAGAGCAGAGGGCAAGTCCAAGTAACCGCAGAAAGAGTAAAGCGGCTGGGCCAAAGCCAAACAGACACTCAGTTGTGGATGTGTCTGATGGTGAAAGAACAGTCCGATGCCACAAAGAACAATATGCACTGGAGCATAGAATGTAAGATCTATGAATCAGGGTAAACTGGATGTAGTCAAGAGATGGCAAAACTGAACATAGACATCTTGGGAATCTGTATTTTCAGTGAACTAAAATGGATGGGAATGGGTGAATTTAACTCAGAGGATCACTACATCTATTATTGTGGACAATAGTCCCATAGAAGAAATTGTGTGGCCTTTTATAGTTAACAAGAGAGTGAGAAAGGCAGTAATGGAATACAATCTCAAAAATGATAGAATGATCTCGGTCCGTATCCAAGGCAAACCATTCAATATCACAGTAATCCAAGTCTATGCCCCAACCACTGATGCAGAAGAGGCTGATGTGGACCAGTTCTATGAAGATCTACAACACCTTCTAGAATTAACACCAAAAAAAGATGTCCTCCTCATCACAGGGGACTGGATTGCCAAAGTAGGAAGTCAAAAGGTAACTGGAACAGCTGACAAGTTTGGCATTGGAGAACAAAATGAAACCGGGCAAAGGCTAATAGAGTTTTGTCAAGAGAACAACTGATCATAGCAAACACCCTCTTCCAATAACCTAGAAGGCAACTCTACACATAGACATCACCTGATGAGCAACACAGAAATCAGATTGATTATATACTCTGCAGTCAAAGATGGAGAAGCTCCTTACAGTCAGCAAAAACAAGACCTGGTGCTGACTGAAGCTCAGATCATGAGCTACTCATTGCAAAATTCAGGCTTAAACTGAAGAAAACTGGGGATGCCGTTAGGCCATTCAGGTATGACCTTGATCACATCCCTTATGAATATACAGTGGAAGTGAAGAATAGGTTTAAGGAACTAGAGCTGATAGAGTGCTGGAAGAACTATGGACGGAGATTCGTGACATTGTACAGAAGGTATCAATCAGTATCATCCCAAAAAAAAAGAAATGCAGAAAAGCAAAGTGGCTGTCTGATGAGGCTTTACAAATAGCTGAGGAAAGAAGGAAAACGAAAGGCAAAGGTGAAAAGGAAAGATTCACCCAACTGATTGCAGATTTCCAGAGAACAGCAAGGAGAGATAAGGAGGCCTTCCTGAAGGAACAATGCAAAGCAATAGAGGAAAATAATAGAATGGGAAAGACAAGAGATCTCTTCAAGAAAATTGGAGAAATCAAGGGAACATTTCGTGCAAAGATGGCCATGATAATGGACAAAAATGGTAGGGACCTAACAGAAGCAGAAGAGATTAGGAAGAGGTGGCAAGAATACACAGAAGAATTATACACCAAGGATCTTAATGTCCTTGACAACCATGACAGTGAAATCGTTGACCTTGAGCCAGACATCCTGGAGTGTGAAGTCAAATGGACCTTAGAAAGCATTACTAACAACAAAGCAAGCGGAGATGATGGTATCCCGGTTGAGCTATTCAAAATCCTAAAAAATGATGTTGTTAAAGTGATGCACAAATTATGTCAACAAATTTGGAAAATGCAACAGTGGCCACAGGATTGGAAAATGTCAGTTTATATTCCAGTCCCAAAGAAGGGTAATGCCAAGGAATGTTCAAACTATCGCACCATTGCACTCATTTCACATGCCAGCAAGGTCATGTTAAAGATCCTACAAGCTAGGCTTCAGCAGTATGTAGATCAGGAACTACCAGAAGTTCAAGCTGGGTTTTGAAAAGGTAGAGGAACTAGAGATCAAATTGCCGACATTCATTGGATTATGAAGAAAGCACTAGATTATCAGAAATATGTCTATTTCTGTTTCATTGACTATGCTAAAGCCTTTGATTGTGTGGATCACAACAAACTGTGGCAAGTCCTTAAAGAGATGGGAGTACCAGAGCATCTCACATATCTCCTGAGAAACCTGTATAAGGGCCAAGAAGCAACTGTCAGAACGGGATATGGAACAACTGATTAAGAACATAAGAGAAGCCATGTTGGATCAGGCCAATGGCCCATCCAGTCCAACACTCTGTCACACAGTGGCCAAAAAAAAATTATATATACACACACACACACACACACACACACACACTGTGGCTAATAGCCACTGATGGACCTGTGCTCCATATTTTTATCTAAACCCCTCTTGAAGGTGGCCATACTTGTGGCCGCCACCACCTCCTGTGGCAGTGAATTCCACATGTTAATCACCCTTTGGGTGAAGAAGTACTTCCTTTTATCCGTTTTAACCTGTCTGCTCAGCAATTTCATCGAATGCCCACGAGTTCTTGTATTGTGAGAAAGGGAGAAAAGTACCTCTTCCTCTACTTTCTCCATCCCATGCATTATCTTGTAAACCTCTATCATGTCACCCTGCAGTCGACGTTTCTCCAAGCTAAAGAGTCCCAAGCGTTTCAGCCTTTCTTCATAGGGAAAGTGTTCCAGCCCTTTAATCAGTCTAGTTGCCCTTTTCTGGACTTTCTCCAATGCTATAATATCCTTTTTGAGGTGTGGCGACCAGAACTGCACACAGTACTCCAAATGAGACCGCACCATCGATTTATACAGGGGCATTATGATACTGGCTGATTTGTTTTCAATTCCCTTCCTAATAATTCCCAGCATGGCGTTGGCCTTTTTTATTGCAAACGCACATTGTCTTGACATTTTCAGTGAGTTATCTACCACGACCCCAAGATCTTTCTCTTGGTCAGTCTCTGCCAGTTCACACCCCATCAACTTGTATTTGTAGCTGGGATTCTTGGCCCCAATGTGCATTACTTTGCACTTGGCCACACTGAATTGCATCTGCCATGTTGACGCCCACTCACCCAGACTCAACAGGTCCCTTTGGAGTTCCTCACAATCCTCTCTGGTTCTCACAACCCTGAACAATTTAGTGTCATCTGCAAACTTGGCCACTTCACTGCTCACTCCCAACTCTTGGGATTGGTTTAGAATAGGAAAAAGAGTTTGACAAGAATTTATATTGTCACCCTGCTTATTTAATGCTGGCCTGAATGAAGCAGAAGCCAGAATTAAGATTGCTGGGGGAAACATCAACAACCTCAGATATGCAGATGATACCACTCTAATGGCAGAAAGTGAGAAGGACCTAAAGAACCTCTTGTTGAGGGTGAAAGAGGAGAGCACTAAAGTAGGCTTGAAACTCAACATAAAAAAACTAAGATCATGGCATCCGGCCCCATCACATCTTGGCAAATAGAAGGGGAAGACATGGAAGTAGTGACAGACTTCACTTTTCTGGGATCCAAGATCACTGCAGATGGTGACTGCAGCCATGAAATTAAAAGACGTTTACTCCTTGGGAGGACAGCTATTGTGAACCTGGGCAGTATAATAAAAAGTAGAGGCATCACCCTGCCAACAAAAGTCCGTATAGTCAAAGCAATGGTATTCCCAGTAATAATGTGAGAGCTATACCATAAGGAAGGCCAAGCGCAGAAGACTAGATGCTTTTGAGATGTGGTGCTGGAGAAGAGTCTTGAGAGTCCCTTGGACTGTAAGAAGATCAAATCAGTCTGTCCTAAGGGAAATCAACCCAGACTGTTCCCTGGAAGGTCAGATGCTGAAGGTGAAGTTCAAATACTTTGGCCACCAAATGAGAAGGGAGCACTCACCGGAGAAGATCCTGATGCTGGGAAAGACAGAAGGCAAAAGAAGAAGGGGACAGCAAAAGATTAGATGGCTGGACAGCGTTACTTATGTAACAAACACGAATTTGAGCAGACTTCGGAGGATGGTGGAAGACAGGAGGGCCTGGTGTGACTTTTTCCATGGGGTCACAAAGGGTCAGACTCAACTGTGCAACTGAACAACAACGACACAAGCCAGTGTTTGTGGAGGGGAGAGGCCTCAGCTGAATATAATGCCATATAGTTCACCCTCCAAAGCAGTTATTTTCTCCAGGTGGAATGAGATCTGTTGTCTGGAGTTCAGTTCTGACACCAGGAGATCTTCAGGCTACACCTGGAAGTTGGCTACCCTAGGCCTAGCAGCACCCTCTGGGAGGAGATAAGGTTGACAACTCCATGTTGGGAAATTCCTGGAGATTTGAGGGGTAGAGCCTGGAGATGGTGAAGTTTGAGGAGGGGTGGGACCATAGGTACAATGCCAAAGACTTCACCCTCCAAACCAGACAGTTCCTTCTGGGGAACCATTGTTGCCCATCTCCAGGTGAGGCCTGGAGATCACTCAGAATTACAACTGCTCTCTAGATCAGCTCCCCTGGAGAAAATGGCTGCTTTGCAGGATGGATTCTGTGTCATTATACATTGCTGAGATTGCTTCCCTCCTGCTTTGGTCCACACTGTAGAGAGAGTCTGTACTTTTCTTAAGTAGAGGCTGCAGGGAGGGGGGAGGAAATGGAAAGGTGAAGTCAGATAAATTCCCCTGCAGAAAACAGCCACCTTGAGGCGCATACCCTATGGTATACCAATCCACAGTCCAAAAAACCAGATCACACCAGAAGCTTATGCTGATGCTAAATGCAGCAAGGCTGAATATGACAGGAAAAGGTGGCAACAATGCACTGCAAGCAAAAGGAAAGCTGAGCTTCAGTGTCTGTGTGACTGTCATCATGCCCCCTTCACACACCATAATCGTTTTTCCTTATCTTCTTTCTGAGCCTCTTTCACAACTTTGACCCACCACAGACATGGGGACACACACATGTAGGGGAGGGAGAAAGCCAGCATCTGTTTCCGCTGTGGGGTGGGTGGGAGGGAGTGAATGCCTAGGGTTGGAGGGTAGAAGACAGTATAGATGGGGGTGAGTGAATGTTATAGGTGAAGGGAGTAGTGGAGTGTCAAGGGTGAGGGGATAGTTGAGAAGAGGTGTTGAGGGGGGTAGTTGGAGGGGGTTGGGAAATTTGGAGATGTGTGGATGGGAAGACATCAAGGGTGATGGGAGTGAATGCCTTCATTTGGGTGGATGGGTAGGAAGACAGCAAGGAGGAGCATTCACTCAAAGCCACTTTCTAGTTTCTGTTTCTTCACAATGGGCCTTATTCCTATATTTTGCCACAATATATTCCTTCCCAAAGAACTATTTAATGTAATTTATCACATTACATTGGATTTTAATCAGGTTTTGTACACTGGAAGGAAGTACAAAGTGCCTATCCAACACACTATCTAACATAAGGTTGGGTATTTGATGAGAACAGCAACAGGACAGTCTGGCATTTCACACTCTCCCCCACAACCTGGAAACCCCCAGGAAGCTCAGAAATTGTAACTCTTTGCCATCCTGTAATAAGGACTTTTTATCTGGACTTGGTTTTAATGTAGGTTTTTAATTTAAACTATATAATTTAAACTATATAGTTTAAATTAAAAACCTACATTAAAACCAAGTCCAGATAAAAAGTCCTTATTACAGGATGGCAAAGAGTTACAATTTCTGAGCTTCCTGGGGGTTTCCAGGTTGTGGAACATATACAACAATATATATATTGTTGTAAGCCCTGTTCACAGGGCAGGGCGATTAATACATTTAATGAAATAAACAAATAAATATGTAAAGCAATCTGGTCCCTATAGACTAAATGCAGACAAGGTTTCTAATAGGATCCACCCCCACCCCACCCCCGCTTTGTTTTGCTTTAAGGTGAATCAGGTTTTGGTTGTTATTTAATTATTTTGACATTTAGAATCACTGTTTCAAGCTGGATAATATTTATGAGATCCCTATGTCTTGAGAATGCTATGGACCTTTGGGAAAGGTCACCATTTCTCTTAGTCGAATCCATTCTTTAGCTACTTGTATTTAATCTTCGAGGTGTTGTTTTGCATACTCAGTTACAATTCTGTAATATTGGGGCTGACTGGATTGAAAATCCACTCTGCACTAAAACAGCGTTATCAGACTGAACCTGAGAGTTACTTCAGGAGCCATTAATTAGTAGGGGTACACACACAGTTTGAATGTACAATGTATTTTTGCTGTACTCAATTCTGTTACTTTCATTATTAAATCTATTTCCCAGTTTGTCTTCTTAATTCCCCCTACTCCTCTTCTTCCTTCACTACATAGGTTGTGTTGATTCCAAGACTGCTGATACCCTTGGCGCTAATTCAGATGCTCTTTCTGCAGTATTCAAGTTGCTGTGCCTCAATATCCCCAGGAATTGTATTCACATGATACTTGACATTTCTGAGGAAGGAAGTTTCTAGCTTACATTCTCCTTTGTCAGACATGGCATAGCACAACTTCACCTAGTTGGCAGCAGTAGTGACAGCAGAAGAGGAACAGCCACATCCTTTGGTCCCTGTACCAGCTCAATACATACACTAACTGCAGAATTTCTCGCTATTATTCTTTCCCTAACATCTCTGAATTCTAAACCAGACTGCAAGGCACCAGAATGAGACACTGATATTAACAAATCTCAATATGAATTATTAAATTTACTTTATGTTTAATTGTTCAGTTAATTAATGTTCAAATCCCTCTTGGTTGCCTTTCTAGGTGTATAAAACAATTACATTGTTTAATTAGCCCAAATTACAGTTAGAAAAGTAGTTACTAGGGAAGTGTTTTGTCATGTGTCAGGAGATTTCTGAGGAAGGAATGAGAGAACAGGACAGTTCATGATGTCCTGATGTCTAAAAGAGCAACCTGGGAAAGTATCATTTGTTTTAAAGTAAGAAAAAGAAAAGATGAAAAGCAAATAAAAGTGAGGCTGTGTCAGATGTTAACTAGGTTAAATGGTGTCCATGGTCACAATTTTTTAAAGTGGATGAGAGCTTAAGCCAAGAGTTAATTGATAATTGGTTGAATTATTCATCTATTATTAATAGTTACTAATGAGCAACACTGGAATAATCAATGTTCAAACCCCACACTTTGCCAGATGTCATGTTAATTGCTATTGAAGACAGCAATAGCCTCACAAACTGCGGAAACAAATTAGTGTGATTGATTCAAAGCCACCTTGTGCCTTGCTAGAGCATTTTTTTTCCAGCTGTACTGCAGCAAAGTATAAAATGCACTAAAGCTTGTGGAAAGGGATTTTGCCTGTGGTATCACAATGCTGTGCCTCAAAATAAATGCCATAAATCTGATGTAGGCAAATATTTGCTCTGAGAGTGTGCTGCTGCATGATAATAGGCAAAGAACTCCCCATTAACCTTCAGTGTATAAAATGTTAAAATATGGCAGCATTTGTGGATAATTAAAGCTAAAATTCACTCCTTCCCTTAGAGACATTTATTGCAATTTTTCCCTGTTTCTATTGCATATTTAAATGATGTTTTATGAGTTGGAACAGCAATAATAAACCAACTTACTGGCACGTGAGGTTATTAAAAAGAATACAGCCTCATTGGATTGTGTGGTGGTTGTGTTTGTTCTTCACCTAAAGCCATTGCTCTTTGAAGACATGCACAGCATTCACTTCTGCTGCTGATAAGTAAATGCTTGCCTTTTGAAAACAGCTCAAATAGGCTTATAAAGCAAAAAAAAAAAAGTAATGTTTATCTGGAGGACTTTTCAGTGGGGTTTGTCACCTTTTTGCTGACTTTATATTTGCATATTTATCTTTGTTCATTTTGCCATCAACTCCTAGTTGATTTATGGAGACCCTGTAGGATTTTCAAGACAAGAGGCATTCTAGGTGGTTTGCCATTGCCTGCCAACACCTCCTCAGATGAGGAAGGTGGTCCCAGCCCTTGGATGCTGCAGGAATACCCACTAGACAAGGTGGAGACTCCATCAGGTACAGATAGGGAGTCTCAGCCTGTAGTCAGCGTATCAAGCCCTCAGTCCTGAAGCCAAAACAAAGGCCCTGCAGGAATCCTCCTTGCCCCCAAGGTCATCATAGCCTTTGGAATGGTGGAGAAGGTGGGCCTGGAGGGAGGTGCAGGAGCAGTATCATAATGTCTGGTTGGCAGACTAGCATGGGGCAACTTTTGCCTGTGAGTTGGAGCCATTGCATAATTAGGACTGACAGTCCTGTAGTCTGCTCAGCCCTTGAGGACTTGCATCTGTCCTTGGCTAACTCAGCTGGTTGAAGAGCTGCATCATGTCCTGGATGACTCCTGATAAAAGCAGCCAGAGAAGGAAGAGCCTGCATGAAAGCAAGTTGTCTAGCACCTGTGCTGACCTCCTGAACCATGACCTGGTTTGTGCTATTTAGATTTGCCCTTCTGGTTTGATACTTGGGCTTTTGAATAGCTGTGTTTCGATCTTGGGCTATTTTTGGACTATGCCTCCTGCCTCAGGTATCTACATGAACCAGCAACCCAGGTATTCCTTGGTAATCTCTCATCCAAATACTGACCAGGGCTGAACCTGCTTTGGCTAATGAGATTGATTAGATCTAATGAGATTATATCTGATGTGATTATTGGGTTGTCAACCTCCAGGTGGTGACTGGAAGTCTTCCACTATTCTAGGAGGCAGAGATTTGTTCACATGGAGAAAATGGCTATTTATGAAGGTGGACTCAATGATATTATACCCCATTGAAGTCCCTTCCCTCCCCAAACCCTGCTGTCTTCAGCCTCCACCCCTAAAATCTCCAGGTACTTCCCAACCTGGAGCTGGCAACACTATGGGCGTTTTCACACTAACCTTCAAGTGGTGCGACCACCCTCCTCACGCCGGGGGATCTGCAGGGATTTCGCACCAGAAGCGCCGGCGCACCCAAAAGAGCCGGCGACTTCCGTCGCGAAACCAGCTCAAACGGAAACCGCCAAGAAGCAGGAAAACGTTTGAGCTGGTTTCGCGACGGAAGTCGCCGGCTCTTTTGGGTGCGCCGGCGCTTCTGGTGCGAAATCCCTGCAGATCCGCCGGCGTGAGGAGGGTGGTCGCACCACTTGAAGGTGAGTGCGAAAACGCCCAATGAGATCAGGCTATCATGGACTAAACTATATATGGCAAAGTTATAGTAATACAATATGATTAATTTTTGAAACAGCTCAAAGCAGTTTAAGCTTCTAGAGGACTTCTAGTATCCTGGCCCCACTGATGGACCTCCTGATGGCACCTGGTTTTTTTGGCCACTGTGTGACACAGAGTGTTGGACTGGATGGGCCATTGGCCTGATCCAACATGGCTTCTCTTATGTTTTATGTTATTTTATGTTTAATGCCTAGCACACTGTTGGTTCTATACAGGGCCGGCATCAGGGTTTCTGGTTCTCTAGGCTCCCTGCCTTTGGTGGTGGCATGTGGCACAGCACCAAGAGCCTCTGAGCACACCTGCTGCCTTGCCCCCCCCCACCCTCAGTGTCCCTTCCCCACTGCCCACCTGCAGACAGGCAGCGCGGTGGAGGAGGGCAGCAGTCAGGTGGGTGGCAAGGGTGAGTGCCACCACAGCAGGGAAGGGGCACTGGGAGTGGCAGGGCATATAAGGGGAGGGAGAGGGGGCACCCTCTAGCCACCTTTGAGGCTAGATACACCCTAGGAGGCCACCTACCTGGCCTACAGGGGTGCACCAACTCTGATTCTGTACATATCGACCACAGGTAAGCATTCTAATGCAAGTCCCATAATTTTCAATATGGTCATACCAAGAGAACTTCCTGTGAACTATGGTAGATTGTAATAATTCTATTGTAGCCTTGCACTAGATAACTGAAGCCTGACTGTATTTATTTATTTAATACATTGTTACACTGCCTTTCCACCCAATCAGGGTCTGCAACATAGCAAATATATAAAATGTTAAAACAATTAAAATGCAATTACATTTATAACATTCAGAAACGCATAAATATGCAGCACTGGTGAGGGGGAATACCATTATTGGGGATATGCCAGATAAAACAAAAAGGTCTTCAACTGCTGGTGAAATACATTGTTTGAGGGAGACAGATGAATCTCCTGGGGAGGGAGTTCCAAAGTTGTGGTCCCACAATAGTCTGCCTTTCTCAGGTTCTTACCTGGCAGGAGCAACTGAAGCAGAGCCTCCAGGAATGACTGGAGTGAGAGGGCAGGTTCATATTGGAAAAGGAAATCCTTATGTTGGTCCCAAGTCATACAGGACTTTAAATCTCAATATCAGCACTGTGAATTGAGCCTGGAAGCAAACTGAAAGCCTGTGTAGGTGAAACAAGACTGGACTTATATGGTCCCAACCCACTCCAGTCAACACTCTGGCCACAGCATTCTGTACCAACTGTAGCTTCCAGATGGTCTTCAAAGGCAACCCCATGTAAAGTGTCTTGCAGTACTATAATCTAGACATTACCAGGTGTGATGAACCGGTCAGGGTCAGCTTGGGAGGGATTTTCCCCTGTCACCTTCCCCCCAGTTCCTCAGGCACACACAGAGAAATGCTGTCAGAAATAAAGGAAACTAGGCACCAGACAGTTTAAAAGTCAAAACCACAAAAATAATATTTATTGGATCACAAAAGGCATGGGAGAGGGATAAAATAATTTTAAATTGGTTGATATTCAAACAAATTAGTTGGTAGGTAGATGGTTGGCAAAATAATTAATCTCTAAACACAGAGATTGGTAGGCTGAACAAATATAAACATAAACAGGCAGGCTTTTTGAATTTACAAGAACTTTGGATAGGCAGGCAGTGCCTATTTGGCACTGGGAACACTTTGCAGTCACTATGGTATAGCCTTCTCAAATCATAAAAATAATAAACTGTCATTCACTCTTTGCCACTCACATTGACGACTCCTGACTTGTGCCAGATCAATTCTCTCTCACAGACATACACACTAGCATACAGAATCCACACCTTCTGAGTGCTATTTCCAGCCCCTCACTCCTGTGTGACCCTTCCAGCTAGATTCCTAGTCTGAATCTTGGAGGAATTCCCTTCTAGCCACCAGAATCCAGTCCCCCTTTCTGAGTGTTTGAGTGTTCTCAGTTTACCTGTTGTGCTGACAGATCCTCTGAGAGTTCCTCCTCACAGAAGGTACCTGGTTTTGACCCTCTTCTGACTACAAACTCTCTCACAAACAGAAGCTTATTTCAGTTCTGTCTCCTCAAGGAACACTGCCCCACTTGTTTTTCTCATTTCCTTCCAGTTGCTTCAACAACTGATCAGTCTAAGTACACAGTCTTCACTCCTAAGTGTTCAGTACTCAAGCTCCAACTCTAGACCCAAAACTCTGATGCCTTTTTTCTCCTGCCAGCCTCTTCAATTCACTACATTTTAGTTACCATCGCCATGTCCCAGCTAATCGTTGCAAGGCTGTTCCCAGCTTCTAGGTTATATGCTTGAGTGAAGATGTTTTATGTAAATCTTGCTGTATTTTAAAATCCATCTCTCTAGATGCCTTTTTTCTTTTTCGCATCAGCTGAACCATATTTCAGACTGGAATACAGAACTCACCTGCAAAGCCAGCATTCCAACAGCAAGCTTAAACCCCCTCCACTCCCAAGCCTATATGGAGAAATGAGTTCATTCCATTTCAGTGAAACATATTTCCATACACCCATGCATGGCCATTAACACTTTCCGCACCATTTAAGACTTTTAATTTAGAATGGTCTAAAAAGCTGGCTGAAATACCTAGTTTTCATATTCTAAGAGTTGGTTCTTGGAAAAACCAGTTTTGCTGATTTAAAAATCCCCATTTTGTTAATGATGTGTATATATGATCTTAGCTGTTTTGTCTGATAACTGGGGAAACTTTAATTTTATGTTCCTTTTCCCTTCTGCTGTGTTTCTCCAGTAGGTGTTGAGAGCCTTTCACCAGTGAAAAACTGAGTACCTACCTCTCTAGTAAAATTACCCTCTGCAGGGGAGAGTCAGAAATGCTGCTGCTTCCTTTGTTCCTAGCTGCTATAGAATTCCTTATTAGTTCAGTGTGTGAACTAGCTGGAGACAGAAGCATATGCAAGATCACCCGTGTGCTAAATGAACTTAGCTTGGGGCAAACATAGCATGATTACAGCATGGCTGAGATTTATCCAAAGAGTAAAGAATCCCACCGCTGCCACCAATTATAGCAGCGCCCACCTCACGGCCTCACTGGATCTCTTTATTTCAGCCTCTTCGGGGTATTTTACTTGTTTATTTGATGGAAATATAATTCTCTTCATAGGGGACCACAGCAGCTTTGTTAGTTTTTCCCAAAAATATAGGCTCTCGAGAACTTTAACTTAAACCACAGATTTATTATAACACAAAGTCTTTAAACTGGGGATATGGGAGATATTTACACAGGCTAACACATTGCTCAGTTGTTTCAGGCTTTTCATAAACTTTTTCTTCCTTTGAGTTTCTCAGTTACACAGTTTACAGTTTCCCTATATCTTGCTCTCTCCACCTCTAGCACAGGTCTGGCCTCTTGGGAATGATGTGCCAAGTCTCACCCCTCGACTGGAGTCCCTCTCTCAGCCCTTCTGGTGTCTCAGACCCACATCCACTCCCTCAACCTCCTTACTAGATCTTCAGAGTTGTCTATAGGTGTCTGTGACCGTTCAGGTCTTGACTGACTCACACACACAGCCCTCTTGGCTGGTTTTGTCGAGCTTGCAGCCTCTGGAAGTCTTTCCCGCCACTGTCTCAAGCTCCTTCACAGGATCAGCTGTCCCCTCAGCCTCTGTCAGGCATGAACTGACCCTCTCAGTCTCTGTCAGGCCCCAACACTGACAGACTTCTCTGACAGGCCCCAACTCTGTCAGACACCAACTGACTGAATCACTGCCTCAGCAGCTTCTGTCACTCACAGACTTTCCCTCCCTGAGAGTTCTGAGCACTTTGCCCCCACCCTCAGGTCACCTGACGCAGGCCCTGTGCGTCTTCAGTTTCTGGTTAACCCCTAGCTTTCTGTCACACCATTACACCAGGATATGGCCATAGCTCACTAGCTAAAGTTGGTGAAAAGATCCCTTGAGCACCACTACCAGTTTGTAGTGGTTAAGTATGTGGACTCTTATCTGGGAGAACTGGGTTTGATTCCCCACTCCTCCACTTATAGCTGCTGGAATGGCCTTGGTTCAGCCATAGCTCTTGTAGAGCTGTCCTTGAAAGGACAGCTTCTGGGAGAGCTCTCTCAGCCCATCTACCTCACAGGGTGATTGTTGTGGGAGAGGTAGGTAAAAGAGTTTGTGAGCCACTCTGAGATTCAGAGTGAAAGGCGGGATATAAATCCAATATCATCATCTTCATTTTCTTTATCCAACAGGATGCATGAGTCCAAGAGCACATTCAAGCTAAGAACCTGCTCCTTTAATGGGAGTGCAACCCCATCCAGAAAATATGACAATCCATTTTCCAGATCATACCTTCCCCCCAGCACCACTTCTGTTTTATTGAGATTAAATTTCAGCTTATTCACTCTCATCCAGAGCTTTTTTGGTAGAAAAAGCCCAGCAGGAACTCATTTGCATATTAGGCCACACCCCTGACATCACTCTTGTTTCCCATTGGGTTTTTTGTAGGAAAAGCCCAGTAGGAACTCATTTACATACTAGGCCACACACCCTGACACCAAGTCAGCCGGAACTCTGTTCCAGTGCATTCCTGCTAAAAAAAAAAAAGCCGTGCTCTCATCTATTCCAAAACTGCCCACAGGCAGCTGTTCACAGTTTCCACAGACTCCCTGGATCTTCTGGTAGTGTCACTGCATATTTTGGGAAATCAGCCCAAATCTCACAAAATTTGTGGGATGGAGGGAAGCATGCTTTGTTCATTTTTATCTGTTCAGTAGCTTGCATGATTGCTAAGTATTGCGTTTCTGTCATTTTTAAGTGAGTTACTGATAAGACTTTATTTAAATTTCTGTAGCTCGAAAATCATTAGTGTCTAAGGCTGCAGCTTTTTGAATTTACCTGGTAATAAGCCCTAATGAATAAAACAAGACTTACTTATAAGTAAAAATGTATATAGTTGTGCTGTAAATCATTCTCCTGTACAGTGAGTATGATCTCAGAATACCAAAACATCTCTACAGTTAAACACTTTCTCCTTGTATCAGAACTATAGAGAGAGGGCTTTGCGAGTACTGCTACATGGTCACACCAGATCCTTTCCCTGCTGTGTAAAATTGCTTTGATTATTTGTTAATGGTGTGCATTGAGAAAAATATTGACATAATTCCAGATCTGGGCTGGGGGAGATCCATGACTGCATGATTTCAGGTAGGACATTATTGTTTCAGGATACAAATCCATGTAGTTTTGGAGTTCAGAATTGTTATTTTCAGTGGAGCAGAGATATGAGGGTTTATAAACCATTTATAAAAATGGTTTATTTTATAAAAATAAAATTTTATAAAATAAAAATAATGCCATCAAATTTGTATACAATGCAGTTCCCCCTGTGATCTAATGACCCCACCCCCCCCCCAAAAAATCATGTGAACTGGACAAAGACAGACAATTTCACAGACACCCAAAATGGATGCCTCACAGCATGTTCTCCACTTATGCCTAAAATGAAGTTGCAGCAGAGCTCTGGCTGCCCTTGGCATTAAAAAACAAGTTTGGATTTTTCTACTCTTACAAAGACTGGCTGACAATAAAAAACCTTCTTACCTTTCCACTGAAAACTCTGCATTTGTTTCATTTCACACAGTAAAATTAGTTTCCTTTGCAAATCCTTTCTCCCATCCCTTTCTGTCAGTCTGCCATTCCCTCACAGCACTAGCCCCTCCTTTCCCATTTATCTGCCATTATTTCCTTTGTGAGCCCTGCTGGATCAGCCAATAGTCCATCTAGTCCAGCATCCTGTCTCAGACAATGGCCAACCAGTTCTTCTGGACAACCAACAACAGGGTATAGAGGTTGAGGTATTTCCCTAATGTTGCTTCCTGATTCTGGGATTCAGAGGATTAGTACCTCTGAATGTGGAGGTCCCCCACAGTTACCATGGCTAGTAGCCATTGATAGACTTATCCTTCATGAATTTATCTTAACCTCTTTTCAATCCTCTTTATTCCTGTGGCCATCACTATATCCTCTGGCAGCAAAATCCAGAGATGAAAGAGTAGCTGTTTTTCAACCAAATTATACCAGAATTACCAAGGACTGGATGCTATCTGTCCTTTAAAGAACCATCATATTTCAAGCAAATTGAATCAGAAGTTAGAAGTCTATGGACCCCTGAACAAGCTGCCCCCAGCTCCCCACAAAGCAGAAAGTGAAGAAGAACAGCAGTTCTGCAACTTGTCTTCAAAGGTGATTGGCTAGAGTACTCTGTGCTCCTCCCTTGGAAATGAGAAATGCCATTGCCTACATAATCGGTGGAATGAAGAAAAAGACAAGGCATGCTGCTTTCCTGGTAAGTATGCAAATTAAAACACACAGATTGTTTCAGGGAGGAGATTTCATAATGCCAACAATCCAACAATTAGTGTTCTAGGAAATTACTATACCAACCTGAACCAGCCATTTCTGTGTATATTTTTGGCTTGGAAATTTCATTATGAACACCCTTATTATTATTATTATTATTAGCAGAGGAGAAAGTGGGAGAGACCCTGGTTGCTGGCTACCAGCAGCTAACTAAGATCTGGCTACATTTGTTTCTCCTCTGATAACGGGTACCAGGCATGCTCAAAGGTGCAACATAAAGGGCTCTTGGCCTTTGGGCCTTAACTTGAGGATTGTATCTAGGGAGGCCAGACTCCCTGCTACAGCCCTTCTGGCCCTGGCCTCCCACTGCTGCCTGGTACAACAGCTGGAGGAAAATGATTGGAAATTGATGCCATGCTGTGGCATCACTTCCAGAGCAAACCCAGAAGTGTCATCAATGTGTCAAAGCAACTTGGTAGGGCTCTACCAAAACTCTATGGTAACCAATCTGAGTGTTCCCTGAACCCAAAATATGTGCTGCTTGGCTGTCAACTCTAGTTATAGCCTAACCTTCTCTCTCTCTCTATCTCTCTTTTTTGTACTGTAAACTGCTTTTTAGCCTCCACTGAGAAGAAAAGAGGGATATAATTAATTCAACAGATAAAAAAGTATTTGATTACTCATTTATAGTTCTTGGAAAGTACACTAATGTAGGCAAGCCTCTAAGTCTTTCCCACATTGGTCCTTTGCTCTGGATTGTAAGCAGATGTGAGAAAATCGAGGATTGAAGCTGAACTGCACCCTGTTCCATGTTGCTTCAAAACAGTCCATTTGTGTAAATCCTTTAATAATTATACATGTACATATCTGATATGTGCACAGCCATGTAGTACTTAAGAACAAACTTGTTTTAATTTGTCCCAGTTATTTTTAATGGCAACCAAAGAATCAGATTATCAGTGGGACTATTCCAGCAATTAATGCAGTGTTCTGCAAACTTTGAAATATATTTGGTCAAGACACAGTAATTCAACACAATCTTGAAGTTAGCTCAGTTTTCCATTTTGTTGCTCCCTCTGTGTGAATGTAGTACAATGGAACTCTTTCCATACATGTATAATAATCTAATCTTTCTCTGTCTTCAAGTTGAATTATTTGAATAAAACTTATAAAATATTGCAATTTCCAAACAATTTGGTTGTGTCTTCTATTGCTTATATGGATTGCTCTTTTTGTTCTTGTTAGGGGTCCTATTTTGCACAAAGAGTTCCAAGACTGCATCTGATTTATTGGCTTACTAAGTAGTCTGCTGCCAGCCAATTTAATGAGATAGTCTGTTCTTCTGTGTAGTATTGTTTAATTGCCCCCTTGCTGTTACCAAGAGAGATAATATTTCAGCATTACTTGTAGCAGTGTGAAAGACCTGCAAACCAATCAGTTCTTTTACTAATTTCTAATTCTTCTTCATATATAACTAAATGGATCTCCCACCACGTAGCTCCTGAAAGTAGTCTTTGAAATACAATTTCTAGCCTTCCCTTTCAATTAATACATTTCCATTTTTCCTGCAGTTTTATTATAGAAAGCACAAACATTGTGTTATAAAGGAACCCATTCACAAGCAAACTCCATGAGTACACAAACATACCTCAAATAAAGGCAGCAAGCATTGTACACAGGGCCACAAAATACAGGGGAGAAAAATGCATCCAGCGTGACATAAACTTGCAGTACATCTCCATATTAGCCGCAGTGTGAACAATCATGAGTATATCTCAGGGTTCTAGGAGAGGCAATGGCTTGTGTGTCTTAGTACATGTGCTTCCAGTATAATTTCTTGATATAAAACCACAAACGAGCTATGGTGATCTTACCCTCTTCCCTCCCTCACGCACAGGATTTTCCCTTGGTTTCTTCGTTTTTGCTGAACAGTCCGTATATCTATTTTCTTCTTATTTGTTAGCCAAATTGCCTTTTTTTATATACATTTGGGGAATTTTAGTTAGATGGTCAAGATGGCAAAAATAGCACAAGATCAATAACCTATGTCTACCAGAGTCAGTATTTCCCAGGAGCCCCAGAGTCAATGATGAGAATAGGTGTCTAAAGCAAATAATTTTTATTTGAAGAAGAATTCAAGCACACAAGAATGAATCAAACATTCACACACACAGTTCAGAACTAGGAAATATAATGAGGAAAAGACAGAGATGGTTGCATTAGCAGGAATTACATTGATGGGTATACATTACCTGTCCAGACGAGAGGCAGAGATAAAGCAGTGAGAAAGATGAAGAGGGGGAGCATGAGATGACCTTTTTCATATTAGACCACACACCCCTGATGTAGCCGATCCTCCAAGAGCTAACAAAAAAGAGCCTTGTAAGCTCTTGGAGGATTGGCTACATCAGGGGCGTGTGGCCTAATATGCAAAGGCGCTTCTGCTAGAATTCCATCCCTGGTGGTGACAGGAAGATTCTTTTGTTTGACGGGGCTTGGCATGACTGCTTCACATCAGTTTCTTTTGTCTCTAGCTAGGCAGCCACATCCGCATAACTAATGCTTGATGCAAAGGATTATGTGATGAAGACAGAGTTTCTTCATGACTTCCACAGGAAAAATAGTGTGTTGTTTTGAAATACTTCAGGCATATGGCTTCTTCCAGGGTTGCTGTTGATCTCGTCTTCTCAAAGGCATGGCATCAGTCATCTGCAACAGGGCAACGGAATGACTTGCAGCTGGATGCTGAAGCAGGGTCTGAAGTCTTTGTGGCTCTGTGGGCAGAAGTTACCCACAGTGTAGTGGTCCCAGCAAAAGGGGTGCTTGAGTCTGGCCTGCCTCAGTGCTATGACAGTCCATGAGGGCCATGTGCCTAGGAGCTGGTCTGGCATGAGTGCTAGTTAGTGTACAGTCCATGAAGGCTATGTGCCCAAAAGCTGGCCTGGCATGAGTGCCAGTTAGGGTACAGTTCATTAGAGTCCATAGTCAAATATGGGGATTTTTTTCTGGAAACTGTGGCTGCTTGGCAACTATTGTTGGTGTATAACTGTCCCACCCGATCACATTATTATATATTTTGATTCTGGCCTAGCCCAGGGATTTGAAAGGAAGGGACAAAATTACCTGCTTATATTCTACTTCTGTAATGACACACAAGAGGCTTTTGAAAGTTCAGAATAAACAAAACATTTTATTTAACTTGGAAAGGGAAAGATCAGGTAGAATCAGGGGTAGAATTATGAGAACTGATAATAAAAACTGAGGTAACTTAGTAATCCTGAGCCCGCTTCGGTGGGGTAGGGTGGGATATAAATCGAATGAAATAAATAAATAAATAAATAATCACACTAAATAGCATGTTGGCAACAAGTAAGTGTTTTTGCTTTTCAACAAGGTCTTTGAGACTTTGAGAAGAGAGGCTTTCTTTTCAGTGTCTGCTCAAACACTCAAGTTTGGTTTCCTGAGTTTCATTGACTCTTTAGGTTTAGAAGAAGAGGAAGTGGAGACTGGATTTATAACCTGCCCTTTACTACCTGAAGGAATCTCAGAGCAGCTTACAATCACCTTCCCTTCCTCTCCCCACAACAGACCTCCTGTGAAGTAGGCGGGAATTAGAGAGATCTGAGAGAGCTGTGTCTGACCCAGCTGGCTGCATGTGGAGGAGTGACAAATTAAATGTGGTTCTCCAGATTAGAGTCTGCTGTTCTTAACCAGTACACCACACTGACTCTCAACAACATGCTGGCTTCCTATGTAGGTAGGAATGTACAACCAAGTTTCCAGAATCCTTTTGTATACACAGACTAGGGATCACTCCTTGTTTTAGAGCTATTCCACTGGGAATTTGATGCTTGCAGCCTGCAGCAACGTTGCTGGGCTGCATTTGTAGTCTTTGCCCCCCTGGAGGGAAGAGAGGATCAGCGACCCGTTTGGGTGCGTATTCCAAGGGGCGGGGCCAGGCCATCATAATGGTCAGACCTCCGCTCCCTGCTTCAGTCCCGGAAAAGATCGGTCTGGGCAAGGAGCGTGTGTTTGGCAATGCGTTTCTCCACGCTGGACAGAAGGCCTCGTTTCGTGGCGTCAGTGCCGGCTCATCTCTGGGTGCGGCGGTGGTTGTTTCAGCGATGGGGGTCTTCTTGAAGGGGAGCAGGGGGCTCCCTGGCTCATCTGTGGATAAGTTGAACGTGCTCCTGGGGTTGGCGGTGGTGCCTTGAGGGAGCTTTTCATAGGGCTGTTATTGCCTTTTATTTCTCCTTCGCCTCAGGTGGCCTGCCTTCTCCTTCCCTTTTAACAAGGAAGGGAATTTTTTGTTGGGGGCTGGGACTCCCAGCAGGAGTTAAGGGGAGTGTTGCTTTAATTGGGTCAGCCATTTATCGCTTCCCTCTAATAGTTTGGGGTGTCGGCCATATTGGGTCCCCTTTCTTCTTTAGGGGAGGGCAGCCATTTTAGGAGGCTCTGGTTTGGAAGCCATTTTGAGGTGCTGCATTAGGATATCAAGATGTCTGGTGGAAAGGGGTCTGGTAGGTCTAAGGGGGAAAAGCCAGCACCTAAGGACACTAAGGCTCCTGCCAAGAGGCCTCCACCCCCATTGTCGTCGTCTGATGAAGAGGGTGATGTGACTGTCAATGCCAATATTATGCAAAGACTGCGGGCTCTGGAACAGGCAACGGGTATTCCTTCTTCAGAAAGGGTGGAGGGGGAAAGGGCCTCTAAAAAGGGGGCTCCAAGCAAATGTATTAACCAGGTTGTCTATCCTTGAAGGCAGATCTGGTGCTCGTTGCTGGCAGTGCCTTGGGTCCCTTCGGTCCAGATGTGGAATTGGGGTCATCTTCAGGAAATGCTGGAGTCGGATCTATGCTGCTTCCTGCTGGATTTGTGGGTAAGGCTGGGGACAACTAGCAGGCTTATGCCGGGCAAGCTTGGCCGTGGGGACTTTGGGGTCCTGCCTCATCGGCTGGGAAGGGCATGCCTGCTGTGAGTTGTCAGTTAGCTGCCCCCTCGGGGTAGGGCACATTCTCAAATTGGGCTTGGCCAAATGGACAATGTGGCCCTTGTGGGGCCTGGCCAGGTGTGGGGCAGCATGGTATCGCAGGTTCTTTTATGGGAAATTGGGGCACCCCTTCTCCTTATGGGATGGTTCCTTTTACTGCACTGCCCTTCGGGGATGTAGCCTTGCCTTTGGGGGACCATTTACTACCCACAAATAGGGAAAAAAATCTTGAAGGGTATGTGGACATTTTTTCCCTCCTTTTCTGGGAGTTGGAAAAAAAGGATAAAGAGGAGTTAGATGAAAAAGAAAAGTTATAAAAGCGTAAAGTGGATTGGACCTGGGCTAATTGGCTTCCTGGGTTTTTATTTACGCTGGGATGATTGCTCGGGCACAGCCTTGGAGGGCAGCTGCCCTTATCCAATACATGGACATAATTTACAAGGAATACACAACGTTTAGCAGCCCCGCCTGGATGCAATATGACAAGGAGTTTAGGATGATGGCTGCCTTGTATCCTTCCCTTCAGTGGAACCGTATTCATCAGCAGCTGTGGCTGCAGGTCATGTCTCCTGCGCAGCCTAATTTAGGTGATCACACTGATAGCGGCCATTTGGTGAACAGGTCATCTGCAACCTCCTCAGAGTCATCAGGCTCTTCCCACAGTTCTGCGGGGCAGGCGGTTCAACCCCACCTGCTCTGTTGGGAATGCAATTCTCAGGAAATGTGTAGCAGGAAGGCTTGCCAGTTCAAGCATGAATGCCCCATGTGTGGTGGGTCCCACTGAAGCAGGGCTGAAATAAAAATATATTAAATAAGGTAAATTGAAGGCCATTAATTAGGCACAAGGGCAAGAAAGCACAAGGGCAAAAAGGTTTTAAAGTGCTTGCTAGGTGTTTCTGAAATAATCCTTCAAGATTGCGAAAGTAGGGAAAGAGAAGCGTAAGGCAGCAAAAGAGGAAGTTAATCTTTGACCAACTGGCCCACCGCAACTGCTGAAAAGAGCAACTAGAAACTTGCTCGAATAAGCATTGAGTCATATACCTTGGAAAATCTTGGGGTCAGGTCGAAGGGGCAAATGTGTTTTTTATGAAGGATATTGCTGCAAGAGTGTTAGCAACATCAATGCCATGTACGGAAAGACCCTCCCTGTCTCCTCCTTGTTCCTTTAGTAATATGATGCTTGTAATGATGTATAGGATGTGGGGTTGTCCTTTCCTGTAATTGGGCAGGTGTTTACTGGAAATGATTGTCTGTGACTATAAAACTGTAGACCTTCCTGCAATCGGGGCTCCCAGATGTGTTCAGACATGAGTCTGGTCTGGGGCCCGTGTACACGTTAAATAAACCGCTGTTTCTTCCTGATTTTGCCTGTGGCCTTGTTTCTGCCTGACCACCAGCAGCTAAGGTTGCTGCTACAACACTCCTTTAATAACTGCCCAAAAGCCCGGGGACGCAAGAATCTAAAGAAGCCTGGCGGGGGGGGGGGGGTGGGATGTATCAGGCTGGAAAAGGGGCCCAGTTCGATAAAAGCGGTCCTCTTGAGCACAGGCTGTCTAGGTACCCATGAAGGGCAGACAGCTTTTACTTGCTAGAGGGTTTTAAGGTTGGTTTTAGGATCCCTTTTCAGCAGCCCTGGGTCCCATTTATGTCTGGGAATCTTAGTTCCGTTAAGGGCTTAGAGCAGGTTGTCAAAGATAAGATTGCCAAGGAATTGGCTGAGGGCAGGATTTTGGGCCCTTTTCCCCATTCTCTGGAGCATAACCTTAGGGTTTCCCCATTGGGTGTTGTGCCTAAAAAGGCACCTGGTGAATTTTGTTTGATTCGCCATCTTTCCTTCCCCAGAGGGAAGTCTGTTAATGATGGGATTCCCAAGCATTTATGCTCAGTTAGGTATACCAGCTTCAACCAGGCTGTAACCGTGGTGAGACGCTGCGGGGTGGGTGCAGAGTTGGCAAAATGCGATATTAAATCTGCATTTCTCTTTCTACCAGTACATCCCGATGATTTTGAACTCTTGGGATTTTCTTTTGAGGGTCAATTTTACATGGATAGAGCATTGCCAATGGGCTGCTCTGTATCATGTTCAGCTTTTGAGTGTTTCAGCACATTCTTGGAATGGGCTGTTCAGGAGAAAGTGGGTTTACAGGTCATTCATTATTTGGATGACTACCTTTTTGTGGGTCCCAAGGGGACTGGGCATTGTGGGCAGCTGCTGGCGAGCTTTATAGAGCTGGCCGCAGAACTCGGGGTTTCTTTGGCTCTGTAAAAAACGGAGGGTCCGGCCCAAAAGCTAACCTTTGGGGGGATTGAGATTGACACCATAGCACAGCTGTCCAGGATACCTTTCCAAAAAATAGTCGAGTTGAGGAATAGGATTCATTCCTTTCTTCTTAAAAGGAAGGTAACCTTGCTTGAGTTGCAGCAGCTGGTAGGGCATCTTAACTTTGCTTGCAAAATGGTTGTCCCGGGGCGGGCCTTTCTCTGAAGGCTCTGTGATGCTATGGCAGGACTACACTTGCCACAGCATAGAACACGGGTTACCAGCAGCATGAGGGAAGATTTGAGGGTTTGGCAAGAATTTTTGGAATCCTTTAATGGGGTCTCCTTTTGGAGAGATGATAGGAGGCTTGAAGCAGAGCTACAGGTCATGTCTGATGATGCTGCGTCTTTGGGTTTTGGAGTCTATTTCCACGGACATTGGTGCGCAGATAGCTGGTCGGACTCCTGGAGGCAGGGAGGAGTGAACCGAGATCTTACGTTTCTCGTGTTCTTTCCCATTTTAGTCGCGGTTTGGCTGTGGGGGAAAGATATGGCCAATCGCACCATTCATTTTTGGTGCGATGATATGGTGGTAGTCCATGTCATTAATTCCTTTTCATCCAAATCTCGGCGAGTTATGAGATTGGTGAGGACCTTCACTTTGCGTTGTCTGCGGCTTAACATACTGTTTTTAGCCAAGAATGTCCCTGGGGTGAGTAATGGAGTGGCTGACGCTCTCTCTCGTAAACAGATGGAGAGGTTTCGTCAGCTGGCCCCGGGTGCCAACCAAGAGGCTGTGCCAATGCCCCAGAATCTATGGCTGATTGGAGAGCTGAGGCCTGCAGAGCAATAGGCCTAGCCATTGCGCCTAGCACCAGGAAGTCTTACGAATGGGCTGTGTGGCAGTTTGAGGATTTTAGGGCTGAGGTAGGGTATTGCATCGTATGGCCCCTCCCGGTGGAGCAGTTGTTCCACTACTGTGTTTCACTCCAAGGTAAGGGATTGGCCATGCGATCCATTAGGGGGTGCCTATCTGCATTGGCTTTTGCTAGTAAGGTGCTGGGTTATAAGGAAGAAAAAGCTGATTTTCGTCTTCGAAAAATGCTGGAAGGGTGGGCCAGAGAATCTGGACTTAGGCTGGATACTTGGAAACCTATGTCCCCTCTGATTCTTAGGGGCCTGAAGGGGATTTGGGGCATGGTGTGTGCTTCATATTTTGAGGCACTGTTGTTTCATGCTGCGTCTTTAGTGACTTTCTTCGGGGCCCTTACAGTCAGTGAGCTAGTGGCATGGTCCAGAAACGATGTTTCTGGTAATGCTCTGCTGCTAAGGGATTTGAAGTTATTTGAGGGTAAGGCTGTGATTACTGTCCTTCGCTCTAAGATGGATCAGTATCAAAAAGGTACCTTGCTTGAGCTTGGCAATTGTTCAGAGATTGAGCTGTGCCCAATTGCTGCATTGGCTGCTTATTTGGCAGTTCGGGGGCGCAGTGAAGGGTTTTTGTTCTGTCAAGATAATGGGAACCCGCTGACGAAACATCAGTTTTGGGTTGTGACATCTCGGGCTTAGATGAGCTGGGGTTGTCTGGGGTGCGGTTTGTGACCCACTCCTTTAGAATTAAGGCAGCCTTGACAGCTGCCGCCATGAGGTATCCTTCCTCCTCCATTCAGCGCTTGTGCTGTTGGCACTCATCTGCTTACAAATCTTATGTTCCACCTTTGCTAGGTGCTTAGTTGGCCTATTGGCTAATTTGTTAATGGTTATGTTCTGGTTTGACTGTTTTTTCTTTTTAGATGTGCTGTTGTTCCTGGCCAGAGGAGCCGACTTCTCGTCTGTGGCCATAGCCACGTGTTTTGGGCCGCTCATCAGGCGTGTAGAACTTTGGTCCGCTCTCAGCTGGGACTCAGTCAATATGTCTGTATCGAGTGGCAGGGGCGCCGGGGCCTTCAGTGGCCGGGCCTGCTGCCTTTGTTATTCCAAGGGAGTATGGGTCCTCCTCCTCAGGTTTTAATTGTTCACCTGGGAGGGAATGATCTCGGGCTAGTAAAAGGCAAGGCTTTAGTCTGGCAGGCCCAGGAGGATTTTCAGTGCGTTAGGGAATGATGGCCTGGGACCACTATAATTTGGTCAGCCATGCTTCCTCGCCTTATTTGGCATAGTGCATGGGACCCTGCAGCTATTGAGAGGGCATGCTACAAAGCTAATAAGGAAATTAGGAAGGCATTGGAAAGGGGGTTGGGCCACTATTTGCCCCATCCAGACATTTCTACAGAATTTCCTGACCTCTATAGAGGGGATGGGGTACATCTCTCAGAAAAGGGTAATATGCTTTTCTTAAGAGATTTCCGGCAAGGGTTGAGGGTGGTCTTGGGCCTCCCGGTGGGTGTTAAGCCCTATGTAGAGACTTGGCCTTAGTAGTGGCAGGTTTCTAGGGGTTTAGGGTACTATGCGGCTAGGGGAGGACCATGACGCATCCCCCTTTTGGGGAATTAGGGGTCTGGCATGATCAACCTTGGGGTTTGGTGACAAGGGGTGGGGAGAATGCAGACTGTCCTGGAGACTCGACTAGAGGGTGCCTTCCATTGAGACGTGCGTCTGCTGGTTGGACCCTCTGGGGCATGCCTCCCTGCTGGGCCAGCCTGGCAGGAGCTGTGTCACATAGCTCCGGCTGGGGGCTGGGTCTCTCGCCCACGAATGGCAGGGGAGCGGTCTGTTGAGACCTTTAGCCCTGACCAGGCCACAGTTTGGGTGCCCTTGCCATTTATTATTATGATGATTAATAAAGTGGCCCATTATTTATACCAATGCTTGGTGTCCGACTCTTCATTCTGACTTGGGGGGCAAAGGATTACTTCTTTTGACTAGAAGCTCTGTCCCTTTTTGGCCTGAATGGGAATACACTGAGATTTTCTCACTCCTTCAGCTGCTTTCCCAGTCTGCAGTCAGTGCTAAACTGCCTTTTTTAAAATCTCTCAGTTCCCAACTGTCATTTCTCAACTGATGTTCAGCAGAATTCTATTTCAATTTCCTGATACTCAAAAGTTCTTAGACTGTTAGGATGTTAACTCTTGGCATTCCGTCACACTAGCTATAGAAAAAAAATGTATTCTTTGAGATCAGAGGTGTCAAGAACTCATTTATTACGAGGGCTGGGACTTTGTGGGGCTGGGCCATGCATATCATAAAATGTAATGCCAGGTAGTAGAGATATAAACTTTATAGACAAACATAATTAAATATATATTAAATATATAGTAAACATAATTAAATATATATATTAACTCAAAATACATACATGCTTAAAACTCTTGTGATTTTTTTTAAACTGGAAAGGTGGGGGAAAAGTGGGATTTGGCAATGCAATTTTAAAAATAAAATGTTAAGAAAAAGCACAAGGATCACAGCAGAAACTAAAAATATAAAATGTTCTTACCCAAGGAAAACATGAAATAGCTGGGCATTGCAAGCTTCTCCCCACCCACCAGTTCTACTCAGATTGTCAATGGCTCTCCAGTGTATCCCCTTTGACTGTGGTTTCCCTGGTTAAAGTACTCACTAGGCACCAGTTTTCAGGTCCATTCAACAGAGACAAGCTGGCTCAAAGCATCAGCCCTTTATTTGAAAGGACACAATTCCAGAAAGCGACAGCTTCCACTGTATATAAAAAAAACTGGAAAGTGAAATTACTTGAGCTCCACTCCATTATAAAACATTGCAACACAGACAAAATTGCACAGAAAATGTGGAATGGGTTTTACAGTAAGGTCTCTGAGTAGTCTACCTGGGCACAGAGACCTTTATGGATTATCCAGTCCACATTTTCTTTGCAGCTTTGCAAGCCCAGAAGAGCTTCCTGCTGAAGTAGGCAAAGACAAGGCAGAAGGAGCTGGGAACTTCAGCAGCCTCAGAGCTTCAAAGGGTGAGGACAGGAGGAAGGAGGGGGGGTGAAAATAGCCACAGGCCTGATTAAAGCCCTGGATGGGCCAGTTGCAGCCTGCAGGCCATAAATTTGACACCCCTATTTTAGATCATTTATTTATATGCTGTTTTTCTCCCTAATGATGACCCAAAGTGCTTTAGAATGCTATTCTCCCCTCCTCCATTTTCACAACAACCACCATGTGAAATAGTGTTGGCAAAGTAAGTGTGACAGGGCCAGAGCCACCCATTGATATTTCATGGCAAAGTGGAGTTGAAACGTGGGTCTTCTAGATCCTAATCTTTCACTCTGACCACTGTGCTGGCTGTCTTATAAGATTTATCATGTTATTTCAAAACATCATTTTGAAACCTTCCCTCCATTCTTTGAGATATCAGGGTTTTTTCCCTCTCCTTCTACAGCCTCATGGGAAAATTGCCTTTGAATAGACACTGAGGTTTTTTTAACTTGCAATCAATTCAGAAATCCCATTGAAAATAAAAATTAACCTTTCTTAGGAAAACTACCACTATTTATTTATTTTTATTATGTAAGGTTTGTCCCACTTTTTTTACCCTCAGAAGAAGAGATTGGATTTATATCCCATCCTTCACTACCTGAAGGAGTCCCAGAATGGCTTACAATCTCCTTTCCCTTCCCCTCTCAACAACAGACACCCTGTGAGATAGATGGGGCTGAGAGCTTTCCCAGAAGTGCTCTGAACAGAACAGCTCTGAGAGAGTTATGGCTGACCCAAGGTCACCCAGCAGGTGCAGGTGGTGGAGTGGAGAATCAAATCCGGTTCTCCCAGATAAGAGTCTGTGCACTTAACCACTACACCAAACTGACACATTAAGAGTTATTCTAGGACACCAAAGGGCCTCCAAGGCAGCTAACATAATAAAATTACATTTTAAAACCATAAAACCAAGCAAAAAGAACTCCACATTATTAAAACTAGGGCTTTTTTGAGCAGGAATGCACAGGAACACAGTTCTGGCTGGGTTGGTGTCAGGGGGTATGGCCTAATATGCAAATTAGTTCCTGCTAGGTGTTTTCTACCAAAAAAAAGCCCTGATTAAAGCATTTTAAAACAGAGCTAAAATATATACAAAGGCATAAAAACAACAGGAAGGACAGATCATTAAGGGAACATGAAATTTAAAAATGTATTTACCTGCTGGCAGAAGAGGGCAACAGAAGAGGACTGACTAATTTCCCTGGGTCGCAGTCACACAAGCTGTTCTGATGTAGTTGCTGTTACCCTATGTATTTAAAATGTATGATAAGACAGCATCATCCCTATAATGTACCATAGTTGTCACTCACCCCGTTGTCAATCCTCCCCAATTGTATGTTTTCCCACACTAGGGGAAAGTTTGAGGTTTAGGGATGTCAGCGGTTTCTAAAATTAAGGATGTAAGCTGTTAGTGATCTGCGTATCACTGAATCCAAAAGAGTTTTGGATCACCACTTGCATGCTTCTTAACTGAAATATTTTGTTGTGATTGGTTGTTTTAGAGTGACAAACTTTAGAAAAATGTCCCATTTTTGGAAAAGAGCTGGAAACAGGCTACCATATCAGCAGCCAGGAGATCGGCCCCCAGAACTTTACTCAAAACCACTTCATAATGTTGCTCTGGTGGGAAAGCTCTATGGGGAGAGGAAAAGATGCAGGATGCACCAGGGCAGTGCAACAGAAATATATAGTCCAATGAAATGAGTGGGAAATGAAATAAGATCAGGTAGGAAAGGGAGTGATTTCTGGTAGAGAAATACAATTGTATAGAAACCAATGATCATAGTACTTGATGGAGGGATTGCAGAGCTGTCAAAAAGGAGCCAGTGCTTTGAATATGCGCTTATGCATATGCATGAAAGACAAACAAAAAATCGATACCACCCGTCTGTTGTTACTGTGCGGCATTAATCTGAATGGGCAACCATGGGGTGAATACACAGCAGTGGATTAAGGATGGATGTTTAGATAAAAGTATCCAGCCCACACACAAAAAAGGATCAAATCCAATATGCAGAAAATATGTGCTAAGCGTATCACCTGACCACAACCCTTGTGTGAAATCCCAGTTTTCTGTCAGGTGGTTGGGCCACCGCTAGGGATGCCACCAAATTTCACAACTCTACCATTTCATCCCAGAAATTCCCCTTTCAATTTTGCTTCTTTATTGTGCAAATTGAAACTGCATTTTTACGCCAGTTTTTGTTTGCACTTGCCATTTTTTCCCAGTCAAAACTAATGCATTAGAAATATTTTTCTTCATTTACACATAAATGGTTCATAAAGTATAGATGACAAAATAGTCTGAAAAAGGCATAAAAATGGATGGAATCATAAGGCTCACAATGACAACATGTTAAAACAATTAGAAACAAAAGAAGCATATTTGTGTATCCTTTCCATATATTTTCAGACATCACAGCTAATGAACCACAGTTTATTACGACGTCTGAATACAGCTATAGTGTTAGGGCCTGGAAACAGCACTTTCTAGCACTGCGATCTGTGGGTAAGGAACCTTCATTGGTATCCTCCTCCATTCAGCCTAGGTTTTAAATTAGTGTGAGCCTATGTGTGATCATTTTTGTACTTGCTGCTCAGAATACAATTCTTTTTTTCAGTTCTCATCATATCTGAATTCCAGAAGCTCTCCCTGAGAGTTTAAAATCTCTTTCCCTTTTAGTTAGTTCAGTCTTTTGATGTGACTTCATCCATATGTCTTTGTTAAATCTATCTAAAAATGTGCATGCATATAAGTGCAGCCTTTCTCAAAAGATGCTTTGTATTCTTTCTACAGATGTCAGCAATTTAATTTGTGTGTACTGTAAAGCTTAGAGCTAGTCCATTAAACATTGCTAATAAGAGTAAGCTATTGATTACACATAGAAAACATTAAACAGCGCAGCTTTTTTAAGTTGGCCCGTACAACTCTCAGTGGAATTAAGTTGATATTCTTAGGTTGCTAACTCTGAGATACAGATTCCAGTATCCTGCCTTGAATTGAGCAGTAGATTACTTTAAGTTATTCAGTTGACAAAAGTGACAACAATTTGTCTCATGAGAAAGATACTACAGAACATGAATAATACTAGTACATTTGCACCTTGAATTAAAATTTGGCATACATTGTCATTTTGTGCAGTGAATTTGATTTCCCTTGTGATTTTGTCATCTCTCAGCTAATAGAGTGCAATTTTGAAGCTGATTATTACATTTTTGAATCAGTAGAGCTTGAGATATATATTGACAATTTCTACAAAGGATGCCCAAGCAAATGGGCTGAGGACAAATCTCTTAATATAATGAAACAAAGTTTTCCTCAAATACTACTTTGTATGTTTGCAGCATCAGAGCATTCTGAGAAATCAGCCTTATGCATCTGAGGAGCTTTAGGCTGTTGCTGCTAGAAGACAAGAGGTAGTAACAGAAAAAAGAAGAGAAAGAATGAAATAGTGCTGTTCAGTATCTCTCTCATATACCCTAAAGAATAAAGTACTGCTGCTTCCAGAAAGTACAAAGTGGTTAGTTGGAGGAGAGTCTATGCAAATAAAGGAGCTTTTAAATATTCTTTAATGATTTCCTCCATCCCAGGTGACAGACCAAGGCCCAAACAAAGGGAAAAGGGAGGCAGTGTGTTAAATGCCAGTTGGGGGATTACCTTCTCCCAAACTTCCTGTCTTGCCCTTCCACTTCCTCGAGCTGCTTTAGTTATCACTATGGGGACCCTTCAGTGCTTTCAGCTTCCTACTAGTGATATTTATTTGTTTATTTATTTGTGTAATTTATAGTCTGTCTTCCTCACAGAGACATAAGGAGGATTACACAAAGTAACAGAAAAATGAGAGTACAGTGGCTGCCCTCTTGTGAGGTCTAAACTGCATGTTTGTTTTTTGCTAAAGTTCAAGCCTGCCATTGTTTGGGATGAACTGTAGTAATACTTCAGCATACATACATACATACATTTATTTATTTATTTTTCTATCCCACCCTCTCCACAAGCAGACTCAGGGCAGCTAACAATCAATTAAAACACAATTTGAGGTTACAATTTTAAAATAATTAAATTAACTATTAAAATACTTCCATGGTGCTACTCAGAAATTTAAGTATAGGCAGGATCATAACTTTCTTCCTTCTGACAGTGATCCTATGGTAATAATAATTCCTCATAGGTGATGTTGCTCAGCAGTGTAGAGTGGCAGTCCTCTTCCATTTAGGTATTAAAGGTCTGTCAAAATAATTCAGTTTTACAGGTCCTGCAGAATTGGGAGAGATCCCACAGGGCCCTTATGGCCTCTGGAAAGACATTCCACATCATTGGTGCTGCCACTGAGAAGGCCCTAGCCCGTGCAGAGCATAGTTTGGTCTCCCTGAGGATAAACAATAGATTTTGTGCTCCTGAATGCAGTACTTTCTGGGGAACATATGGAGAAAGACAGTCCCATAGATAGGCAGGCCCTTGACCATATAGGGCTTTAAAGGTCAATGCCAGCACCTTGAAACAGCCTTGGAACACAATAGTAACATTCATTAGAGCAAAGGGAAATATGAATATGCTCAGTGTTTTGGAGGCTAATATACACTCTGGTATAAAGATATAACTGGTATCACTCTAAAGATCATTTAAATATTTTTATAAATTAGGAGGAATGCTGTGCTTTGTTAATTCAGCTTCTTCAGCATTTTCTGTTTTCCTATCACACATTTCTGTTTTCTGTTTTCCTATCCCATCTAACCCCTCGCTTTTGAATTCTCTACCCCCAGCCAGGCTTTGGGAAGCTGCTGCCCTGAGTAAACACACTCTCATACATGGCACTGCCGTTTCCTAGCAAGTTGCACCATGCCTGCTGCCTCCTCGCAAGTCATGCTGTACCTGCCACCTTCTCACAAGTTGTGCCTCTCACTCTCCACAAACACACACACTCTCACTGTCATACTCCCCAGCCAGCCACCAGACAGGAAGAGAAGCCATCTGGCTGTCCCCAGAGCCCCACCAAGGGAGATGGGCCACTCAGCCCCCACCACCACCCATCAGTCTGCAGAGGCTCCCAACTCCCTTCCTTCCAGAGCTACCACCCCCACCCATATATCCCCCCAACATGAGCCAAGGACCTCACCACCACCCCTTTATGGCCTACTTCTGCAGCTGGAGAGGGGGGCCAGCAGAGTGGAACCCCTGCTTTGGGCAAGGCTGTGCTGCTGCCCTTTCTCTTCCACTTGTCTCTGCTTACCTTCCAGGCACTGGCAGGCAGCTCCACTGGGCTAGGGCAGGCCAGGTGGTTCTCCTTCCAGCAACTGCTCTGTCCACTGGGCACCCAGGCAGGAGGTCTGTGCACTCTTGGTGGGCTGCTTGGCTGGCTGCACTGTTCCCCTTGAGATGGGGCCTCTTCCTTGGAGGCAGAAACCAGGCCCGGGAGGGGCTGCTCTTGCTGCTACTCGGGTCAGGTCAGTGGTCCTCTCCAGAGGACTGCCTTTGTACTCCCCCTGGGCTTGGCCTAGTGGAGCCTGGCAGGAAAAAGGGAAGGAGAGCAGTGGAGGGAGCCTCAGCCCTAGCCAGCCCCACCTGCAGCTCTCCAAGCCTTCCTGGGGCCACTTCTGCAGGCTGCCAAGGGGAGGGAAACCCCTGGGCCCAGTGGTGGGCTGCCTGGGGGGGAGCAAGAGGGGCTGCTTCTTTCTGCAGCAGAGATGCTTCCTCTCTCCCTGCCCCCCTTGGCCCCGCTGACCTCCTCAGCATAAGGTTAATACAATAAGCCTGCATGAGTCATTTGCAGGTGGCCACAGCTGCCCTAGGCAAATGCCTAGTGGAAGGGATGGACCTGGGTGAGGGTCTCCTCTTTATGACTCTGGTTGTGAAAACAGTAATTGAGAAGTAATTACTCTGCTCCTTCTTGTTAGATCAAGATGGGCAGCCATGTTAGTTTGTCTGTAGCAGTAGAAAAGTGCAAGAGTCCAGTAACACCTTAAAGTCTAACAAAATTTGTGGCAGGGTATGAGCGTTTGTGAGTCACTGCTTACTACTTGTTAAATTGAGTGACAGGATACCTGGCTTTCTATTGCATCAGTTCACCATACTGAAGTTTCAGATATCAATGTGGAGGTTGGTGTTGGCTGTAATTAGAAATGCAATGAACTTCATAGTAAACAGATATGGCAGACAAATGTACTATGTTCCATAGCAATGACAATTCCTAAATAAATAGCCAAAATGTCCCCATGAGTCTAACATCAGATCTGTTCAGTTTACCATAATCCACCATGATCATTTGTCATATTGCTTTGCAAATGAACAGTACCTAAGGTCTTTCAGTTTCATTTCCCTCTGCCCTTCAACCTACTGCACAGTAGGTAGAATCAATTCCCCCACCCCACCCCAGAAAACAATTTCTCCTGAACAATTTGGCTACTCAAGACTATTTAAGTTTGTTCATCAGATTACTTATTATCTATTTCTATAGTACAATACAGTACAATACAGTGTGCTATGCAATCAGCATTATTTGATGAATATTTTATGCATACTCATACAGAAGCCCTAGTTATCCCTCTCCCCACATAGACCTGTCATCCCTGCAGGTCATTTGACATTAACAGTGATCAAATTCATTGGTCATCCAGAAATAAATATATATATTTTAAAAAACTTACCATTTTGCATTTATTTAAGACTGTTTCAAGTGGGTAGCCATGTTGGTCTGAAGCAACAGAACAAAGTTTGAATCTAGTGGCACCTTTAAGACCAACAAAGTTTAATTCTGAGTAAAAGCTTTTGTAAGCACAATGTGGTGGAGTAGTTAAGAGCAATGGACTCTAATCTGGAGAACCTGGTTTGATTCCCCACTCCACATGCAGCAAGCTGGGTGACCTTGGGACAGTCACAGCTTTCTCAGAGATATCGGATTTTATGTACATTTGAAACAGTTATGCAGGGAAAGAGACACAAAGTGAGATTTGTGTTAGAAATCTCACTTTGTGTTGTCTCTTTGCCTGCATAACTGTTTCAAATGTACATAAAATCTGATATCTCTTCACTAGTGGTTCAAACATTTTTATCTTCTGCACCAAAGTCCTAGTACCACTCAAGATCAAATCCAGGGTCTCCTCACCTCTGGTTGTCTACATGACCATTGTCAGTCACTGATCTATAATTTGTAGCTTAGGGATGGATATGAACTGAAAAATGAACTATTGTCCAAGCACAAACTGGGCTGGTACATGATTTATTTTGAATCAGTTCATTTGGTAGCATAATTCCTGAACCAAAAAATGAACTGCTTTTGTTTTCTGTAGAGGCTTGGGTGGTTCATTTTTGTGGTTTGTTCTCCAGACAGCCTGGCACTAATTCAATCAACTCCTAGGCAATGCTGGGAGTGGACTCCCTAAGCAGTTGTCCATAGCTTGACTAGAAGTTCTGGAAGTCAACCATGGAGCTCCCATTCTGCATATGGGAGCAGATTATAATACCAGCATAATACTACACCCTGACTCAGCTGCTTTCATTTTGCAGCATGAAGAAAGAAAAGTTAGTTGTCATGAGAGCAGAAGGAGCATTGCTTCCTGCATGGCTGATTTAAGGGACATTTTGAAGGACTCCTTTTTCCTCCCATGGTGGAACAATTTTTTAAACACCTCTCCTGGATAGGAAGGTGTTCTTGCTGTGGTTTCAGGGACCAAACCTCTGAAGCTAGAGCTGAACTTTCCTGGGGACACTGCTTTGGGGGGCTATAACCCAGACATCTCAAATCCAATCTTTGCCAAACTTGAAGGTGGGTGGAGGAGAGCCTGCTGAAAACTCCCTGTGAGTTGGCATCTCTAACCCATAACGGGGATATTCTACCACCTCCCAAACCAAAGAAATCATGAAGGAAACGGAACAGTTCATGTAAATTCATGGTTTATGCAATCAAATGAGCCACAAACCGCCATTTTCCTGTGCTCATCCCTAGTGTAGAAATTCTTTCTCTACGTTGCAACCTAAATGCACATTTCCCCAGTCAATGTGATAATAGTTGAAGTCCTTCATTTTTGCAGTGTATTCTTTTTCTGTGTCCTTTCTTCACCATAGATTATCTTCATAGCTTTGATCATGGTGACAATAATGCACTCTGTCTAGCACTGCTTATACAGCTATTGCTTTCTGCAGAAGTTGGAATCAAAAAATATTTTAAAAGATCTTAGTATTATTTCTCTTGTAATTGATTGTTACGCCTATAAATTTTGCCACTGATCATTTGTATCTGATAGTAGCCATGACACCTGGGCTTGCACATTTAGCAATTCTGTATTTTTAAGTAAAAAGGTGACTATATTAGCCCTCAACTCATTAAATATAGGGCATTCCATAATCATGCATGCAATAGTTTCAACTTTATCATATGAACATATGCATGTTCTATTAGAGTATGATACTCTATTATATCAGCCCTCTAAAACCACCGAGGGAAGAGCATTCATTCAATAGGGCACTCCAAGCACCAAGTTATTTTTCCAGCCTGGTATTTTCACTGATAAGCAGCCCTGTGGCACAGAGTGGTAAAGCTGCAGTACTGAATCAAAGCTCTCTGCTCACGATCTTAGTTTAATCCCAGCGAAGCTGGGTTCAGGAAGCCGGCTCAAGGTTGACTCAGCCTTCCATCCTTCCAACGTTGGTAAAATGAGTACCCAGATTGCTGGCGGGGGGGGGGGGGGAGTGTAGATGACTGGGGAAGGCAATGGTAAACCACCCTGTAAAAAAGACTGCCGTGAAAATGTCATGATGTGACATCACCCCAGAGTCAGAAATGACTGGTGCTTGCACCTTTACCTTTATTTTCACTGATACTGATTCTATGGGACAGTTTATTCTTCCTGTACATTTTAATTTGTTGGTATCTGTCCCTACGCCCCCCTCCGCACACACACACACTTACAAAGAACTTCCAAAATAAGATGATATGAGAAATGTGAATGAAGGAAGAGAGAAAAGGAAAAAGAAGACATGGAATCCTACATCAAAAAAGATTCCTCAATATTAAAACTGAAAGCTCAGGAATAGGGATGGGCACAAAGCATATTATTGCAGTTCAGTTTGTGGCTGAACTACAAATGAACTCGCAAACTGATAACTTGGTTCATGAACCAAACCAATTTGCATCTGTTCATGAACCTGCTTTCTGCTCCCCACCGCTTTTCATAGGAAGCAAAAAGTAGGGGATGAAATGACTCTGAACCATTTAGACCAAGCAGTTGAGCAGCAGGGAGCAGAAAGAAGGGGTTTAAATGCCTTGGAGTAATTTAAGCCCTTGTTTCTGCTCCTCATGAACTGCTTTAAAATCCATGGAAGTTCATGGCAGCTCTTTAGTTCGCAAGTATCAGTTCACAAACAATGAACTGGTGAAAATTCATTATGAACTTTAGTTTATGAGTCAGTTTGTGCCCATCCCTATTCAGGTAATTCCTTCTATCATACCCTGAAACCAGAGATGCCAGCAGAAATCTTCAGCTGAAGCAGGAAATCATCTACACTCAATTCTGCATTGTGAAACATATTTCTGTATCACATTTTGTGAATTTTGCTGCCAAATGAACATGCAACATTACTATATCTCCTGACATTCTCCAATAGAGCAGGAAAAAAAGGCCATGCCTCTCTGAGCTTTATTGCTTCTTTCTTTAAAAAAAATCCTCCTGAAAAATAATGCAGTATTGTCTTGTATTTTAATACAGAGGAAATAGCATAATGATGGATAAGGGATACAGCATTCTTTGCTGCTAGGCAAATTAGTGTGCCACAGTCTGAAACAATATTAGAGTTTTTGTTCTAATTTGAGAAGTGCAAATTCCAGGCCTAAACAGCTATTTATGTCAGATGCAGAAAGGGGTCTCAGGAAAGAAAGATGATAAAATTATAAGCAATTACCTCCCCCCCCCCCCCCCCAAGTATAGGAAATGTATATTGGTCTTCACAAGGGTTTTTCTCATGTGACTTTGTGTGTTCATAGTGTAAAATGCCCCTTCTCGATTCAGTAGTGTACCATTTATATCTGACTTCACTGCTAGATCAAAAATGATTCACATACCAGCTGAGCCCTTTGAATCAGCCTCTGAATATCATATTAAAAACTCATTGTCTCATAACAAATCAACAAGCTTTGAAGTAATTAAGCCACTCATTGTTTGATTTAATACAACCTATTTCAGAATTTAATAAACATGTTTGGAAAGGTGAGTTATTAGATTCTATTATGAGCATGCTGAACTTCTTTTAGATACCAGTACGACCTAACTGTCAGTCAGATGAGATCTTCAATGAAGTTTGCTCAAGAGACTTTGGCATACAAAGCTTGATAATAACAGTTCTCTTGAACAGACCATTTTAATTTAAGGTTTCCAGATTGTTTATTTTTATCCTTCAGAGCTGTCTCACCTTGTTACCAATTGAATGTAAATAATTAAACCTACAAACAATTATTCCTACAAAAGTATTCTGATAGCAGCTAGGAAGCCTGAAGACTTAAGATAGCATTTCTTCCCCAATAGGCCCTTGAAGCAATAAAACAGGAAAGTTAAGTAAAAGAGAATTGCAAAGATGTCAACTGTACGATAGGCTGAAACTGCACACATTCAACTTGCCCTACCATCATAAGAACATAAGAGAAGCCATGTTGGATCAGGCCAACGGCCCATCCAGTCCAACACTCTGTGTCACACAGTGGCAAAATTTTTTATATATACAGTCACACTGTGGCTAATAGCCACTGATGGACCTGTGCTCCATATTTTTATCTAAACCCCTCTTGAAGGTGGCTATACTTGTGGCCGCCACCACCTCCTGTGGCAGTGAATTCCACATGTTAATCACCCTTTGGGTGAAGAAGTACTTCCTTTTATCCGTTTTAACCTGTCTGCTCAGCAATTTCATCGAATGCCCATGAGTTCTTGTATTGTGAGAAATAATAATAGATTTTATTTTTATTTATAGAAGGGAGAAAAGTACCTCTTTCTCTACTTTCTCCATCCCATGCATTATCTTGTAAACCTCTATCATGTCACCCCGCAGTCGACGTTTCGCCAAGCTAAAGAGTCCCAAGTGTTTCAACCTTTCTTCATAGGGAAAGTGCTCCAGCCCTTTAATCATTCTAGTTGCCCTTCTCTGGACTTTCTCCAATGCTATAATATCCTTTTTGAGGTGCGGCGACCAGAACTGCACACAGTACTCCAAATGAGACCGCACCATCGATTTATACAGGGGCATTATGATACTGGCTGATTTGTTTTCAATTCCCTTCCTAATAATTCCCAGCATGGTGTTGGCCTTTTTTATTGCAAACGCACACTGTCTTGACATTTTCAGTGAGTTATCTACCATGACCCCAAGATCTCTCTCTTGGCCAGTCTCTGCCAGTTCACACCCCGTCAGCTTGTATTTGTAGCTGGGATTCTTGGCCCCAATGTGCATTACTTTGCACTTGGCCACATTGAACCGCATCTGCTATGTTGACGCCCACTCACCTAGCCTCAACAGATCCCTTTAGAGTTCCTCACAATCCTCTCTGGTTCTCACCACCCTGAACAATTTAGTGTCATCCGCAAACTTGGCCACTTCACTGCTCTCTCCCAACTCTAAATCATTTATGAACAAGTTAAAGAGCATGGGACCCAGTACCGAGCCCTGCGGCACCCCACTGCTTACCGTCCTCCACTGCGAAGACTGCCCATTTATACTCACTCTCTGCTTCCTATTACTCAGCCAGTTTTTGATCCACAAGAGGACCTGTCCTTTTACTCCATGATCTTTTGCTTATTTTCTGTCTCTTAAACAACTTTTAGAGCACATAGTTAATTTTGGGAAGAAGGTGCAATCTTCTGTTCTATCAATATATCTAATTCTCAAATGACTCTTTCTGTGGATACTTAAATCTAGAAACTGGCACTGTGGATAGGTCTTTCTACAATACATATTAATAACATATACAGCCACTCTCCACTGACAACTTCTGTTACCAGTTTTTTTCACAGCAATAGAAAGGAAAGATACATCTAATGAGAGGCTCTGATCTGGTGGTAAAATATCTGATATGCATAAAGAAGATCCCAAGTTCAATCCTTGGCATTTCTAGTTTTTAAAAAATTAGGTGGTAGGTGATCTGAAGACCACTGAGTCTCTGGAGAGCCTCTGCCAATCAGAGTAGGTCAGGGTCTCCAACAGATAGATTGTGAGCTACTGGAAGCTTGTTGACTTGCTGAAGAGTAGTTCATGCAACCCCTAGAAAGTCCAGGAAAAGATCGTGAAAGAGGGTGATTGTGAGGAGGCCAGGGTCAGTGGGTAAAGGGGACCACTTTAAATCCTGTCACACCTTTACCTGTACCTCAGGAGAACCAAAACTGACCTTGTCAGAAATAAATGATGGCACAGATAGCATTTTAAGTTCAAAACAAAGAATAAGTTTTATTATATACAGATAGTCTGGGAAGAAAGGAAATATATCAGGGGTTTATAGTAAAAAATAATTGTCAGGCAGAAAATCAAATTAGAACACTCAAGAACGCTTTATACTGGCAAGCTACTATTATATATAAAAATAAACAGCGTTTCCATTAACTGGACAACACTCATAAATAAACAGACTTTTGAGATGGATTTGGCTTTTTATATCTCCATGACTGACTGAACTTGTATAAGAACTTCCCACCACAGACCCTTTACCCTAATACACTAGGAATCCTCTTGTCTGAAGAGCTATACCCTTAACTCTGACACCCTTGAGGGCTCTTTACACTGACACCTCATACACTTGTGCCAAGTTCCCTTCCAATGCTAGGATCTCTGTCTGACTTTTGGGATTTCTTACAGACACAAGAACCCCTTTGTCCCTCTCACAGTGTGTGTGTTTGTGTTCTTTCTTAGAACCAGGAGTCTGCCCTTTGGCTCTGACGGAACTCCTCAACAGAGTCTTTAACTTTGTTCTGCCCTGTGCCTCAACTCTGAGAGCCGCGGTTAGCCCCTTCTCATACAAACAGAAACTCTCAGACAAGAGCTCTCTTAAAACAACCAACTCTGTCTCAGGCTTCCCAGACTGCAATCTCACTCAGACTTCTCAGTCTGATCTCCCCTGGAACTGAGGAGATTTTCCTCTCCCTGCCTCCTTTAACTTGTTACATTGGTTACATTGGTTACCATGGTTAGCCAATCATAGTAAGTATCTCAACTGCCATTCACGCAGACTGCTTTCCAGTCCATCACAATGATCTTGCAACATTCATACACAGGAAGGCAAAAACAGCTGGCCTGACCTGACATGTGTGTGTGTGTGTTTTACTTGGAGAGAGCTCTTATTTAAAAAGTTAGTGATCCTTGTAGTAGAAAATAAGGACACTTAATAGAACATGGTCTAACTCAATATAAGGCTATTCTTTGTGCATGTATGGTGATGCTGTATTCCAGCTCCTAAGAAGTTGTTTTCTGAGAATTCAGCTGCTTCACAGAGTCCTGATAGGGGATATTGCTGGCTTAACTGACACTGGATTATGTAACCTAATGCTGAGGTATTCAAAGGCTTCCTGAAGGGACTTCCAGATCTTTTAACATTATGAATTAATTAAATGTAGCTTGCCTGACTGCCTGCCTCTGGTTCCCCAGGAAAACCACATCTCTTCCAGTCAGGGTCCATCTGGAAGTGGGGGGTGGGAATTTGGCCTAGTTGTCATGTCCAAGGAGGATCTGAAATTTAGATTTTTGATATTATCTCGAAATGAGGTTAAACATACAGTTTCAGAGATACATTAATAGGATTAAAAGAAGTTGTTCAACATACATCTTTAAACGTGTGTCCTATAACTGTGCCATATTGCCTGTAGTGTATAATATGCATTATTATTTTAAAATTGCCTGTAGTGTACAATATGGATTAATATTTTAAAATACCACAATTTTTGTAACCCTTTTCTGGCATTGTTTCATTTTTTTTTAATATACCAAAAGCCTAAAAAAAATGGAAGTGGGTCAGGCCTCTCTTGACCTCTGAGAAACCCTGCTCCCACATGATCTTAGCCCTGGACTATTCAGAAAGAGCTGCTTTGACCAGTCACACAGTCTCTGTTGGAGAAGAGGGAAATTTTAAACTGCAGTTGTCATTTATAATAGCCAATTTTGTGCTGCATGCATGCTGCATTGCTCCTTGTTTCTTGCAAAGATGCTTTGCTTGGCCAGACAGGTCACACCTGGACTGCACTGGATTCTTTTCTTGACAGATTCATCTGATTCATGTTGATTATTGATTTATTACCACTATCTAGCCATTGCCCCCCCAGGCAGAATAACGAGACAGACACTGAGTTGGATTAAAGGGCCACTTTATTAACTTAACGGCAAGGGCAAAAACATGGGGACAGATCAAGCCAGGGGTCAAACCAGACCACCTCTTTGACCTGAAACTGGGCGAGCCCCCAGAGCCCCGGGTATGAGCCAACCCAACGGCTCAGACCCGGCCGGCCCGGCAACATGATCACCGCTCACCTGAGCTCTGCCATCCCCACAGCCATGCAGCCTGGGATGTGGACACTCTCCGTGTGCTGGGATCCCACAGACTCCCTGGAGCCAACCTTGGGCCGTACAGCTTAATGGTTCCCCAGGGAAGCCATGCACCAAAATGGCGCAATGCTACGGGAGCTCACCAATCCCCAAAACATATTCCCAACCACAAACTGCCACGGACAGTGCCAAGCCTCTGCTTAGGCTGCTGTACCCCAACCAACTATAAAACAAGAGTAAGCCCTTGCCGTAAGTCGGTCAAGAATATCTCATTGCCTTTCTTTGACAGATGGACACCGTCCTCCCTGTACAATTCTGGCATACCAGATTGAATAGAAGGATGAGACACATAACTCCCAAGCCCACCACAGAGGGCTTTGCGCAAGGCCCTGTTGGCCTTGATTCTGGCCCGCTCCAAACCCGCTGGGTCCCACGCTGTCCGCCAAACACGACGCGGCAACATGGCTGACCACAAGATTAGGATGCCCGGCCACCTCTTGCAAATCAAAGCGAGATTAGACTGGGCCTGAATCGAAAGGGCCTTCCCCTTCAGCAGGCCCAAGTCGTTCTCTCCCAGATGTATTACCAGAATCTGCAGAGGAGGGCCTCCCAAGTCCCTAAACAACAGAGGCAGAAGCCCCGACCACCTCATATCACGGCGGCCCTGCCATGTAATCACGGCTCTGTCGCTCAGGCCCAGCTGCGAACCAATCAGTGTCCGTCGGGCCTGATGTGCCGCCCAAAACACAATACTGTGGCCGCATATAAGGATCCTTTTCCTCTCACCGTCAGCCACAGCACCTAGAAGAAAAAAGCTATTAAAAACTGTTGAACTAGTAATTAACCACAACCTGCAACAACTGTTACCAGGGGGAGGGGGGCAGTGACGAGTGCCCCTAACTTATAGAGGGAGGAAGTCCAGCTTTAAGACCGCAATGGCCGAATATAAGATCGATAAGCCCCGGACTTCCAACGTCCCACTCGATGAATGTCCTCTGCCCCATAACCCAGAGCTGCGGCTGTGGAAGCTGCACCAATTCTGAAGGAATGGGTACCAAATTTTTGACCTCCGAGGCCCAACCGTTGCAAGGCTCGACTTGTGATGGTCCAAAATTGGTACTTCGTCAAAGGGGCCTCATCGACATGACGGAAAAAAGGGCCATCAGATACGCAGCGCCATTCAATGTAATGTAATGCTTAATTGCAGCCACCGGGCATAACTCCCTCTCCGCACAAGTCCCAATCGTAACAGTGCAGCCATGCTGCTTCTGGTCCGTCTTTGAACGACGGACTCTAAACGCCACCTGGTCGCTGGATAAATTAACATCCCTAAACTGCAGGGCCCTTGCGGAAACATCATTACGTGAAAGCGCTACCAGCTTGGACACTCTAAAAGCCCCCAAAAGGCCGTCAATGCGGCAGCGTGAAAAAGCGCTTCCTCGTAAGCTGACCCACAAATAAGGGCCCAAGAGGCATGAAGCCCCCTAAGAATCGATGGCGAAATAGGCTGTCTACCATCAACTCGGGGTCCAGACTCGTGGGACCAACCCTCCAGCATTTTTAGTATGCGAAAATCCTTAGTCGCATGGCTGTGCCCTCGGGCCTTACTCATAAAAGACAACGCCGCCATCTGACCTCTAATAGATTTAACTGAAAGGCCCCATTCCTTCTGATGAACACAAAATTGCAACAACTGTTTGACCGGGAGGGGCCACACATCTGGTAATTCTGCCCCCTCTCTAAAAACTGGCTGGCCACCCGGTCATACGACCTTTTAGTGCTGGGCGCTATGGCAAGGTGGATCGCTGGGCTCACTTCGTCCCTCCAAGCTGCCATAATTCCACCGGGATGCGCTCGGGCAAAAGGTCAGCCTCCGGGGCTAACTGACGGAAACAGTCCATCTGTTGGCGAGACAGAGCATCCGCCACCCCGTTATAAATGCCAGGAACGTGCTTTGCCAAGAACAAAACGTTTAATTTCAGACAGCGCAAAGTGAAAGCCCTGACGAGCCGCATAACCGCGGGGGACTTAGATGTCAAACTGTTAACGACATGAACAACGGCCATGTTGTCGCACCAGAAATTCACGGTGTGATTAGCAAGGGCCTTGCCCCAAAGAAAAATGGCAACGACTATCGGAAAAAATTCCAGAAACGTTAAGTTCCGACATAACTCGGAACCCAACCAGTCTTGCGGCCATTGCTCAGCACACCAGTGCCCCCGAAAATAAACCCCAAAACCGATGGAGCTGGCGGCATCAGAAACGATCTGCAGCTCGGCTTCGAGCTGCATATCCCTACGCCAGAAGGAAATGCCATTGAAGTCCTTCAAAAATGTTTCCCAGACCATAAGATCCCCGTGCATCTTCCTCGTAACCCGAGTAAAGTGGTGCGGCAAACACAGGTTGACCATTCCGTCACAGAATTGTCTCAGAAACGCCCTACCAGGGGCCACAACCTTACAGGCAAAGTTCAAATGACCCACGAGCTGCTGCAGCTCCAGTAAAGTGACCTTACGCTTGACCAACACCGATCGGACTTGAGCTAGAAGGCTCACTCGCTTGTCTTCAGGCAACCTGGAAAACTCACGCACCGTATCAAGTTCAATGCCCAAAAAGGTAAGAACAGTAGTTGGGCCCTCGGTTTTTTCCATGGCCAAAGGTACACCTAATTCATTGGTCAAATCAACAAAACCCGTTAACAACGAAAGGCACTGATCAGAACCCACGGGGCCGACAAAAAGAAAATCATCCAGATAATGCGCTGTGTCCTGTATCCCAGTTCTAAAACGTAATGCCCATTCCAGGAAAGTACTGAAACGATCAAACGCGGCGCATGAAACTGAGCACCCCATAGGCAGTGCCCTAGCAACGTAATAACTCCCTTCAAATGCAAAACCTAACAATTCAAAGTCCCCGGGATGAACAGGAAGAAGGCGAAAAGTCGATTTTATATCGCACTTTGCCAAGTCTGCACCAGCCCCATACCGTCGAACTATCTGTACTGCTCGGTCAAAAGAAGTGTATTTTACCAAACAAAGCTCAGACGGGATTGCATCATTTACGGATCGTCCTTTGGGATAAGACAGATGATGAATTAACCGAAATTCGCCTGCGGCTTTCTTAGGCACCACTCCCAAAGGGGACACCCGCAAATTAGGCGGGGGGGGGACTTAAACGGGCCTAACACTCTACACTAACATGCCTTCAGCACACTCCTTTCTAATCTTTTCCCTCACGATGCGTTCCAAACCTTTAACGGAACGCAAATTAGCAGAAAAGAACGGGGTCCAGGGGCCTTGATATGGGATTCTGAAACCGTATGAAAACCCCTCCAGCAGGTAATGCGCTTCGTCCAAATTAGGGTAATCACGTAACAACTCCTTAAGAGCCATCAGCCGAATGGGGCTGGGACCATTTTGCAGGGTGCTGCCCGGGACCGCCGCCTGTCCGCTTGTTAGGCCACCTCTGTTTGGATCTGCTACATGCTGTGAAGGCATGAGAGCCTCCGCAAAGCGGGCACTCGTGCTTGTACTTGCAGGCCTTCCTGGCGCACATGCCTTGGGAGGTGAACTCCCAGCAAAGCAGCCATGGCTGAACCGACTGCCCCGCGATTGCGCAGGCGCCAGCGGAAGTTGATGTAGATGCCTTTTGAACCAGGTGGCTGCTATCAGATCTCTCCCCCGCATACAGCTTTGCGGGCGCCATAAGATGCAGCCAAAGCTGCTGGTTAATCTGGTACCACTGGAGGCACAGATTAACTGCCGCCCGCATGCGGAACTGCTCATTGTACTGGAGCCAAGCCCCACCAGTAAAGTCATTATATGCCCGGTATATAATGTCGCAGTACTGGAACAACGGTGTTGCCCTCCATGGCTGGGCCCTAGAAATAACACCCGCATAAATGAGGAAACCGGGCAACCAGTTCGCCCACGTTCTATCTACTTTTTGCCGCTTGAGCTTCTCTTTGTCCTTTTCATCAAGCTCATCCTTCGACCTCTTTTCTAACTCCCTATACAAAAGGCTAAATACGTCTACATATTCGCCTTTCAGAATTGTTTCCCTAGTCACAGCGGTAAGATGGTCGCCAAAAGGCATGGCAGGGTCACCAAACGGCAAAGCGTGAAAATCCACCGAACTGTAAGGAACCGGTGGGTGAGCTGGGAACCCCCAGATCCCCCCCCCTGCTGGACGGGGCTTGCTGCCAACCCCATGGTAACACTCCTGTTGCCAGCCCCTGGCCACTAGCCTTAAGGCCGCCTCCATAACTACTGTTCCGCGGGGCAAGACCCCAAGGTGTCCAAGTGCTCTCTGAAACAGGAGTCGAAGAAGAAGTACTTGCTTGCGGCAGGAAACCCGAGGCTGCCTGCTGCCCCATCTGTGGCACCGCCCCTAAATAGGTGGCCTCTACCACCTGGGCTCCTCCCACTGGCCTGGAACCAGACCTCATACTGGGGCCCCAGGGGCCCCATAGCCATGCTGCTCCCTGCTGCAGTGCGGGTAACTTACCGTCACCCACAAGCGGCACCACCACCACCGCATCGGGCTCGTCCCTCTGCTCATCCTCTTGTGGCACACCCTCCTTCATCATGCCACAGCTTCCTTCAGCCCCCTGCAAAACAGAAAGCCGGGCCAGCACCTCCTTCTGAAAAGAAATGGTGGCTGCTCTACCCGAACCTAAGAGGCCGGTGGCGCTCCTAGAAGGGCCGCCAATTCCTCTTGCTTCCTCCATGGCTGCCAACTGTTCCAATGGCTTGCCTAGTCTGGGCCTCTTCCCCCTCATCAGGCGGGGGCTGGTCCAGGGGGGGCCTCTTAGTAAGCCTCTTTGTGGACTGCTTGCCCTTTTTATTGCCCTGACCCTTCTTAGGCCCCTTTTTTTTAATTCAACCACAGTCCTGATCCGCCCACAACTCAAAGGAATAGAGTGGGGTTGGGGGGGTGGGCCTGCAACACCAGGGCACCACCTACCGCTATCTCCCGTGAAGGGGCAACACGCGCCCAAAACATGGCTCTAAGTAAGGCCTCTGCCTTCACTCAACAAAAATCCACCCACTAACAGGGTCCACAGCCTGCACGCTTCAGCCCAACCCCAGGAAGGCCTTCCACACAAAGGGGGGGGGGGTGGCTGACAAAGCCTAAAAAAACCCTTCAGGGACCAGCGCCGCTCCTCCGACGCTACAGCCGCAGCCCCTCTGAATGGCTATCCTCTGACGCTGCCAGCGCTGCGCTGCCCCAGCCAGTATGGTTCCACCGCCGACTGCCGCTGCTCGTCCTGACGAGGCCAGAAAAACGGCCGGGCCTTGACTCCTCACGCCACCGCCGCCGCACTCACGGCTCCCAGGCATGTCAAGACATGCCGAAGGCAACGCCCCACGCACAAGGCCAGCAACGGCCGGGCCTCGACTCCTCACGCTGCCGCCAACCACACTCACGGCTACCAGGCGTGTAAAGACACGCCGAAGGCGATGCCCCGCTCTCGAAGCCAGCAGTCCGCACCTAAGGTGTGACTGAACCGGCCGAGAGCAAATTTCCAACTGCGCATTACGGGGCGGGGCAGCCTCTTAAGGCCGCACCTCGCCCCCTCCCCTCACTGGGATGAACCACTGCCTCATATTAGCGCGGGGAGGCAATGGACGGCCCCCAGCCTCAGCGGTCAATAGACCAGTCGGCTGGGATGGGGGCCGAATTGAACATATGAACATATGAAGCTGCCTTATACTGAATCAGACCCTTGGTCCATCAAAGTCAGTATTGTCTTCTCAGACTGGCAGCGGCTCTCCAGGGTCTCAAGCTGAGGTTTTTCACACCTATTTGCCTGGACCCTTTTTTGGAGATGCCAGGGATTGAACCTGGGACCGTCTGCTTCCCAAGCAGATGCTCTACCACTGAGCCTCCGTCCCTCCCCATCTTTTTCCCACAGGGGTTGTAAGGGGGGCAACATTTGGTCACTGGAGTGGTAAAGTTTGTGAGAGGCATTTTCTTTGTTGTTTGGAGTTCTGTGTGGATTAATCTGTGGTTTGTTTTGATTCTCTGCCTTTGCTTTTCTGTACTTCGGGAGAGTTTGTTCCGACAGCCATTTTTACACCTTTTCTCACTATGCAGCGAGGTTGTCTGGGGGTACCTTATTCAAGGGGATATAAGATCAAACTCCATTGCCCAATTCACTTGAAATTTGTGTGAGTCTTTAGAAGATAATGTGGACTAAGTTCTTGATATATTATTTTGAGAAGTGTCCACTTAGCAAAAAAAAAATTATGGAAAGCAGTGGGCAGACTTCTGATCTGATCTTAATGAAAATGGAAATGTAACTCAGCATGTCTTCACAATGCAACATTTACAAGAATTCTTAAAACTGATATACCTTCCCTTTCTTAAATTATGATATGGAATTAAAATGATAATTTTTCCAGTGTATATCTCTAGTCCTGTCTTCCCTCCATCAAATAGCTCACTGTTGTTGGTAGTTCCCTGGATTGGGGCAAACACAATGCTTACATGGATGATTTACTCCCTCTGTGAAGCAACCTTTTGTATGTGTAGATGAGAAGATAAACGTGCAAAAAACTTCTTTTTAAGAACAGATCAGTGATAGTAACCTCATGCAAATGACTTGAGATCAAAGATACACTCTCTAGATAGCATGAGATCCTGAAGTGCTCAGATATTATTATAGCATGTTGTAGCTACTTTGTCAAACTTTGCACAGCCATCTCTCCTGTCTAAGCCACATTAACTTATCATACAGCACAGCATTCTTGAACTTCTTAAATTACTAAAGTGAATTGTATCCTACCACTCCACACAACAAAGGGTAAAGTACTATATGGTGGATGGAGCCTCTTCTGCCAAATAAAAACTCCTTTTTGCTGGAGGAAACAGAGTACATATTTGTTTTTAAAAATCCAGTGCAACAGGCAACATATCATTCTCTAACAATAAATAAATATCCCTCAATTATTTTTGTGTATGAAATTCTAGCTTTAATATTTATTCTCAAATTCTTAAAATCCATCCATTACTTGGATTTTTTCCATGGTTCATGTTCCCACATAAATCCTGCATTAAACACAGACCTGAGGAATTAACCTCTGGACATTGAGAACCATTAGTGTTTATTAGTTTAACTAATAATTAAAAGTGAGATTATGTAAGCAGTCTCATTGGATCCATTCCCACCTGATGAATAATTCAAAGACTGCAGCATCAGAAGAAGCTCCAGAGACCTGTGTAAATCAAAGATATTTGATGTATTATTTCTTTATTTTATTTTTTGAATAGTTTCATGCCTTTTAAAAAACCTACTGTCAGTTCTACTAAGATTGTTCTGAAGTCTGTATAATGAATGTAGCTCATGTTATGATAGAATTTTTTGCTTATTTATTTGTGTATTTGGGTTTAAATAAAATGTACTGCTTTAATATACTACCAAAGACTATTTGAATTTTACTCAAACACTTTTTCCTAAGAAATTAAAAAGGAGCCTCTTATATGTAGTTTAAAGATAACAAATCTCTGTAAAAGAATTATATATATATATATAAATGTTTGGAATATGAAAAAAATACCTATATATTCTACCTGTTCACAAACTATCCCCAGTAGTAGTAGAATCTAGCACTGGATTTTCCAAAGTTTTTATATTTGAAGTTTATTTATAATTCTAGTTTAAAATAGGAGGCATCATCCTCCCTGGAAGAGAAGCCAGGTAGTATTGTCTCCCTGCCTCTTACTGTCTTTGGCCAGTCAGAGACTCAGAAATGGATCTGTGCTTCCAGGCAATGCTGATGATTCTTAGATTCTGTACACCAGTTAAGTGCAGTGTGACCTGCATCAGGTATTTCCTGATGTAGGGTCTCAGGCTTAATTAAGAAATAACACAATACTATGATTTACTTTAACTATGCTTATTTTAACTAAACTATCTTAACTTTAACTGAAACCTGGGCTGCTCCTACACCAACGATTTTCTATGTTTCAGCTGCTTGAGTGATATGTTTTAACTGTTTCCACATGATGTCCTTTGTACACAGACTGTTAACATCCTGTTCTTTCCACACACAACAAGATATGCTTTATTTTAAACCTGTGAAAAACTTTATTTCTTGGTAAAAAGGCTATTGGCACATGTCTGAAGGGGAAACAGTGTAACAGCAGGACTTTGGTGAAGTGCTTGTCAGTTACTATTTTCATTTGTTCATGACACAAGGGGCCAGTCCCTGGCAAGGGTTAGCATAACAGAAGAGAATTCTTTTAGACGGGAATCTTGGAGAGCTCTGTAAATACAAGTGTTTAACAGGTTGATAATGGTATTGAGTTATTTCTATTCAGTGTTACTCAAGCTTATATAGTTTAAATAGGTGAACACCATCCTGTTGGGGGTTAAAGTTTTATAGTTTTTAATGTTTAATTTATTGTTTAAACCAGGGCTTTCTTTCTGTGGGGATGCAGTGGAACAGAGTTCTGGAACCTCTTTGTGGAAACAAAATTATCAAAAAATGTTTAAAAGTTTTTGAGGGGCACCCAGGTGTTTCTATCATGGAGTGGGGCTTGTTCTAGGTCTGTTTTGGCATTTGAGGAAGGACTCATTGGGGTCAAGGCCACCAGCAACCACTGGGTATCTTGTTTGCCATGACTCACCCAGATCTGGCAACTTGCTACTGTTCAACAGCACTCCATGAAAGTCAACAGTTTTGTGGGTAGAGATCTGGGAGACCCAAGTTCAAATCCCCATTCTGACATGGAAGCTCAATCAGTGACTGGGCTAATCTTACACTCTCAGTCTAACATACCTCACTGGCTTGTTGTGCAGATAAAAAGGAGAAGAGTAGAATGATGTAAGTTGCTTTGGTCTGCACTGTGGAGGAAGGTGGGGTGTAAATGAAGTACTAAAACAATAAATAATTGTCTTTTATAGTAATGATTGTATTTTATTGTAATCATGGTATATTCCATGTCCTGTGAGCCGCCCTGAGCCCGCCTCGGCGGGGGAGGGCGGGATATAAGAATAAATTTATTATTATTATTATTAAATATAGCTAAAGATAGGAGACAGATAAAAGGTAGATTGTTGAATGGCTGAGAAGGAGAAAATGAGGCAGGGAAAGGGAAAGGATTTGTGGACTGCCCAGAAGAGAGAAAGAGGAAATAGTGTGGGGGCTGGCTTACTGGGGAAAGTGAGACATCCCCTGTAAGTTCATACAGTTCTCCACAATGCAGCTGGGCCCGCCTTGGCTGAGAGAAAGCTGAAGACAGAGGGCACATAAGGATATGTTGTTGGTGTTGGAAATATGTATCTGTATGTACTTTAGAAGAAGAAGAAGATATTGGATTTATATCCCGCCCTCCACTCCAAAGAGTCTCAGAGCGGCTCATAATCTCCTTTACCTTCCTCCCCCACAACAGACACCCTGTGAGGTGGGTGGGGCTGGAGAGGGCTCTCACAGCAGCTGTCCTTTCAAGGATAACCTCTGCTTGAGCTATGGCTGACCCAAGGCCATTCCAGCAGGTGCAAGTGGAGGAGTGGGGAATCAAACCCGGTTCTCTCAGATAAGAGTCTGCACACTTAACCATTACACCAAACTGGCTCTTACAATGTTCTAAAGTTCCAGTCATTATAGGGTTAACACTGTGCCTGATTCCCTATTGTCTGCATGACCTAGGAAGAAGATACTGACTGCTGTCAATCAAGATCTAGAAGTGGGAAAACCTGTTTGTTTGTTTTGTCAGTTAATCAGGTGGCTTCCTTTTTATTCAGGCAGAGAGGTCAAGAAGAAGGAGGAAGTATTCTCCATTAAGCATGTGGTCTTCTAGTGTGAAGATGTAGTTCTTTAGTGTTTGTTATTTTCACCTCCCAGTACCCTTTCCCTGTAGTAATAAATATGTTTTTTGCTTTCATGCTAAACGCCTCTCAATGATTATTTGATCCAGCGATCCATCGAACTGTCTGAGAGACAGAAATAGAATTTTCAAACAGAATTCCCTACAGTTGGATGGGTGGGAAGGAAAGAAGGAGGAAGAAAAGTAGAAGAAGCTACTGGGGCTTTCATGGAAGAGACAGAGGAAATCCTGGGGGGAGGAAATGAGATGCCCCCTCAAGTCTTTGTGGGTCCCCTTCTTATATTAGTATATTTATTTCACATTTCCTTAGAGTACAAGCACAAACAGACACAGCCTACTTTAGTAGCAACACGTAGGCCACTAAACTGAGTAGTACTGTTTTGAAACCCCACTTATTTGCTTGCAAAAGTCCCCATCTCACATGAGTTTGTCTACACAGGTTGCATAACCCCCCAGCATAGCTTTTAAGCGGTCATGAGGGGCTGCACCTCCTTTGTGCACCCATTGAAAAGCTTGCAGGAGGCACGCTTTATTTCTACAAAAATGTAAGAATTGTCTGAGATGAATAATTAGCAAGTGTGTGAAGACTGATGGTGACAGTGGCAAAGAGATCTTACTTCTTTCTCTGGAATAAAGTTAGTACAGTAGCACCTTTAGGCTCAACAAAGTTTTATTCATGGTATAAGCTTTTGTGTGTGAGCCACCCTGAGCCGCTTCAGTGGAAAGGGCGGGATATAAACTGAAATAAACTGAAACTGAAACACACATATTTCCATGAAATATGAGATATAAGCTTTTGTGTGTACACACACACATTTCACAATGAAATGGGAGAAAACTATTCAAACATATAGACAAGGTTGAAAAAAATAGCATATAACATGATGTAAACATTTTGAGACAAAACAGGGACAACAAGCCAAGTACACAGGGTCAACAGCTGTATGGATGCAATTAAGGGGAAACAACATTTGAAGCAATAAATATGTCAAATTAGAGGATAAGTATGAAAGGTAATCTTTTCTAATTGTGGGAAAGTTAACTTTATGATGCCCATCTGCCTCCCCTCAAGCATGAAGGTAACAATTGCTATGTGTTGTTCTAAATACTATATCAATATGTTGTTCTTAGAGGTGTGTCTGAAAAAATCCCATTTCATTGTGTCTGAAGAACTGTGTAAAACATTTTCTCTCCATGTTTTAGAACTCTGTACAATGAATGTAACTATATCGACATTGCAAACAGAAGATTTTGATGTCTTGTATACAAAATGCATCTGAACCACTTTTTAAAGTTGATATCTCAAATGCAACTGAACTGTAAAGTTAATAAATGCTGCTGAAACCTGCACCAGATTTACAGTGAACTTTAGAGATGGCTAAATAGCATGACAGTAGAGATAATCTGCTCACAATAATTTATGTAAAAATAAGGATCATATTAATACACTGCTTGTTGATACAAGGGTTTTTCCACACATGTTATTTCGTCAATTTTGTACCCATACTGTAGTGGAGTTGGTTTCTTTTCTGCACATTTTGAAATTGAAGTGACCACTAGAGGGAGCAAAACACATGCAGAAAAGGAGAGAAAACTGAAGCAGTATAGGCACACAACCAACAAAATAACACATGCAGAAAAACTCAGGGTTGGGTCTTGTGTATATATTTAAACTGTTCTGAAATTCAGAACTGTGGCTGTGTTACTCATTTTGCAGAACTGCAAAACAATCAGTAGGCTTAGTTTCTGTAAGTCATCTGCATATGTGCTTTGTCTCACTTTGCTCTCCTTTAGAGAAAATGTATTTAGGGCGAGAGTGATAATATGAAATATAACATAATTTTGCTTTTAATTTTGTAGATAATATGTTGACAAAATTAGCTTTCCTAGAAATGTCCCTTCTATTCCTTCCAGTACTTTTTTTTAATGCCATCACTGCTGATTTTTATTGAACCAAGTTGGAGTGGCAGTGTATCCAAGGGGTTCTGTTCCTATCAATATTATGCATCCAGAAATTAAGCATGTTATAGAAAGATTGATCAAATACTATAAAAATTATTTAGAGAAGGGGGTAATAGAACTTTGTATTTCAAGAATCTCATAGTGTAGGGGTGTCAACCATATGGCCCAAGAGCCAGAACCAGCCTGTCTGGGGCTTTAATCCATCCCATGGCTCTCTTCTCTCCTTCCTCCTACCCCAGCCTCTGCCTGTCCTTGCCCTTCCAAGCTGCCTGTGAGTGTAGAGAGCAGAGGGCAGGAATTCCGAACTTCCCTTGTCTTTGCTGGCTTCTTCTGTGCTCACACAAGTCTGCTAGAGTTATTTACTGAAGTTTGCTAGCTGAGGAGGATGGAGCTTGTAAGGTTGCCAAGTCTAACTCTGTATTTTTCTTTGCAAAAAGTTCTAGCGGGATGGTAAAACAAATGGAGGAACAGGCCTGTTTCCCTTTCCTTTCTCAGAACAGCCACATTGTTCTGCAAGCTTGCCCCACCTCCATTCAGCCTAGCTCTGGAAATCTAAAGGCACACACACTTTTCTAAAAGCAAATTCTCCCAAGCATCTTTCTAAACCTTCTGAGGTGGAAAGGCACATGGGGGCGGGGCTTGCTCTCACTGACCAGCTGGCTGAGGTCAGGAAAGAGCCTGAAGAACTGGGAGATTCCTTCACTGGGAGCTGGAGATTGGCAAGCCTAGGGGCTTGCTTGCTAATACTGTGCTTCCTAGTGGAGGCTTTTCTCTTGCTTTCATTGAGCTCAGAAGCCAGGCATGTCTGCTAGAATTATTGGCTGACATTTGCTGGCTGGGGTGGGGGGAGGAGCTTGGTTGCAACTGGGCCTCCAGGTGGAGACTTTTATCTCACATATGTTGAGCTAAGGAGCAAGCTAAGTCTGCTAGAGTTATTTGCTGAAGTTTGCTGGCTTAGGGGGAGGGGCCTTGCCTGCAAATGTTGTGCTTCTCCATTAGGGTTGCCAATCCCCAGGTGGGGGCAGGGGATCCCCCGGTTTGGAGGCCCTCGCCCTGCTTTAGGGTCATCAGAAAGTGGGGGGAGGGAAGGGAAATATCTGCTGGGAACTCTGTTATTCCCTATGGAGATTTATTCCCATAGAAAATTATGGAGAATTGATCCACGGGGCTCTGGGAGGGCTATTTTTTGGGGTAGAGGCACCAAATTTTCAGTAGAGCATCTAGTGCCTCTCCCCAAAATACTTCCTAAGTTTCAAAAAGATTGGACCAGGGAGTCCAATTCTATGAGCCCAAAAGAAGGTGCCCCTATCCTTCATTATTTCCTGTGGAAGGAAGGCATTGAAAAGGTGTGCCGTCCCTTAAAATGTGATGACCAGCACTCCCTTTGGAGTTCAATTATGCTTGTCACAGCCTTGATCCTGGCTCCACCCCCAAAGTCCCCAGATATTTCTAGAATTGAACTTGGCAACCCTATTCTCCATGGAGGCTTTTCTCTTTATAGAGTTCTATCAATAATCCCTGTCCCTCCATTCTTCTTGGTGTAGTGTTTGTTTAATTAGCATTATGTTTTTGCCTGGGCTATCCAGGTCATGGCTCAGTTGAAGAGCTGCTGCTTGGCATGCAGAGAGTCCCAACTTCTATCCTTGGCACTTCCAGTTAAAAGGACAAGGCTGTGGCTTATTATTAGAAAGACTTCAACCTGAGGCCCTGGAGAGCCACAGCCAGACCTCATTTTGGGCAGGAGCTCACAAGAGTTTAAACCTCCTATGAGAATTTTGCAGAACTCTAAGATTTGACAAACTAATATCTCCCCCCCCCCCCAAAAAAAGGAAAAATATCCAGAACATATAAAGCAGGCAGATGGAAATCTTCAGCATGCCACTGTGGCCACATAGGAGAAAGTAATTTTAAAAGTATGATAGGAGTAAGGTTTTATTATGACAGTTATAATTCAATATAAGGTAGTTGCTGAGCTGATATAATTTAATACACTTTCCGGTGATGTCAGGGGTGTGTGGCATATGCAAATGAGTTCTGCAATTGAGTTGTGCTAATGAGCTCCTCTTTTTCTATGAAATGACCCCTGGCCACAACCATTCTGAGTAGATTGGTATCATCCTACAAGTGTTGAAGAAGAAGTTCAGATATTTCCACAATGCAAAAATATGCCCACATGCAACATTTATTTTCCTATCAGAGTGAAGAGTGGGTATTAACTTAGGAAAAGGCAGTAGGCAGACATACTACTAGGATAGAAAGGAAACATGCTGCCTATCCCATTCACTTGAGTATCTTGGTTATAGGAGGTTATCATCCTGTCCAGGAATAATAATAAATAATGTTGGCAGGACAGCCTTGTTTGTGAAATCAGCTAGTATATAGAAACACAGCCCATCTATGCTCAGATAATAATATTAGGGAGTATCCTATCATTCAATTATCCTATCATTCAATCCTATCATTCAATTTGCATTCTTCTTAATTGCTGCAATTCTTTCTGACTTCTGAAATGGTCAGTCTTGGAGCTGCAGGGCCCAGATTCTCAAACAAGTCTATAGAACATCTACATAATAAAACCTAGAGGCTTTTTAAAAAGGAATTCTGATTTAAAACATGTCTTAAGACACTGTTTCTGATAGTGTGCTGATGGTGCTGACTGTGGTTACCAAAGCACCAAAGAAAAGTGGAAGGAGTTAGAGGTGAAAAGGTACTCAAGGAGCAGGAAATGGAACCTCCTTTCTCCTCATATTTCAATAGAACAGTAGTCCCTTAACTGGCTTGTATGGGGATCAAAGAACTGGAGAACCAATGATAGAAGAGTCACACCGTTGATCATCATGAATGCTGTGTGGCAACCACTAATGAGCAGCTTGTAAAATATTGCTGTAAGTAGGGTTGCCAGATCCTTCCTAGCAACTAGCAAGGGATGGGGGGACTTACCAGAATCAGGAGGGAGGCTCAGACTATATTGCCAGCAATGTGGCAACATCACTTCCTACATATACCAGAAGTGATCACATTAGGACGCCCTGGAAATGCTTTGGCATTTGGGCAAAAACTGTGGTAAAAATAGCTTTGATCATAGAGTTTTTGCCCAAATACCAGAGCAGCACCCAGGCATCACTGATGCAATGATGCCACTTCTGGTACATTCTGGAAGTGACATTGCCACATGCTGGTGAATTAGCCTGGCTTCCCTCCTGATTCTGGTAAGTCCCCCTGCCAGCCAGCTGATAGGTGGTAGGGATGGGGCCCAGAGGATCCTCCAATTCCAGTGCGGAGCTGGCAATCCTAGTTGTAAATTATGTGCTAATGACACTTAATCATGGCTATACCTGTAACAATTTCACTTTTAAAGCACATTAAAGGGGAGGAGAAAACCTGAAGCTAGTTAGCTCAGTAAGTATCTCATCACTGAAGTAAGAGGAAGTGACATTTCCAGTCATCTTAAGACAAAAGCCTTAAGATCCACAGTTGTGAAAATATGCATTGACAGCAGTCCTGAAACAGCTACATGAACTTACATCATTTTAATTGGAACCCATTTTTTGTTTCAATTGTCTTAGCAGTATAGGAGGTATATTAATGTCACTGTAAACCAGTTGCAAAGAAAATGAAACTGAGCTTAGAATATTTCATATTTGAATGAAGATCACGATGGCAGCTTAAGCAGAAGGTAGGTGAAATCAAATTTTATTGCCTAAAGAAATAGAATGCTCAAGATATTACATGAAATACCTCAGAAAGGAAAAAAAAACCTGCCAATACTATAGATTTAGTTGGGTAGCCATGCTGATCTGAAGCAGGAGAACAAAGTTTGAGTCCAGTAGTACTGTTAAGACCAACGAAGTTTTATTCAATGTACAAGCTTTTGTGTGCTCACTCACTTCTTCAGATATATTGAAATGGAAGGTGCCAGCCCAACCCAAACATATAGGTAGAGGATGAGGTAAAGCAGCAAATCAGCAAACAGCATAATAAAGTTGTTTGACAGATGCAAGGAGCAAACTCCTTAGGTTTAATTCTAGGCAAAACATAGTAAAGAAATTATATATATCAAAATTGGAGATAGATAGGTAGATGTACCCTTCTTTTTAAGAACATAAGAGAAGCCAGGTTGGATCAGGCCAATGGCCCAACCAGTCCAACATTCTGTATCACACAGTGGCCAAAATTTTTTATATATATATATATACACACACACACACACACACACACACTATGGCTAATAGCCACTGGTGGACCTCTGCTCCATATTTTTATCTAACCCCCTCTTGAAGCTGGCTATGCTTGTAGCCGCCACCACCTCCTGTGGCAGTGAATTCCACATGTTAATCACCCTTTGGGTGAACAAGTACCTCCTTTTATCCATTCTAACCCGACTGCTCAGCAATTTCATTGAATGCCCATGAGTTCTTGTATTGTGAGAAAGGGAGAAAAGTACTTCTTTCTCTGCCTTCTCCATCCCATGCATAACCTTGTAAACCTCTATCATGTCACCCCGCAGCCGACGTTTCTCCAGGCTAAAGAGCCCCAAGCATTTTAACCTTTCCTCATAGGGAAAGTGTTCCAAACCTGTAATCATTCTAGTTGCCCTTTTCTGGATTTTTTCCAATGCTATAATATCCTTTAGAGGTGCGGTGACCAGAATTGCACACAGTATTCCAAATGAGACCGCACCATCGATTTATACAGGGGTATTATGATACTGGTTGATTTGTTTTCAATTCCCTTCCTAATAATACCCAGCATGGCGTTGGCCTTATTTATTGCAATCGCACACTGTCTTGGCATTTTCATTGAGTTATCTACCACAACCCCAAGATCTCTCTCTTGGTCACTCTCTGCCAGTTCACATCCCATCAATATACCACTCTATATGTGGTATCAAAGAGTCTGGGATACGTTCATTATGTGTAAAATCGCCTATAATTCATATGATGTTCCCTATGACCAGTATGAAAGACAAATTGTAGCTGTTTGGTACCCACTATTGACTTTTTTTCTCCCGAAAAATCAATACTATCAATACTTTCAAAAACTTATTTACTTTTGACTGTCTTCCTGCTTATTGTTTAGTTAAAAATTCATAGCATACAGACATAGTAATTCTAACTGAATATTTGAAATGTAATTTCATTTATCAAAGCAAATGTAAAAGTTATTACAACTCATAGCACTATCTGTAATGTGTTGAAGCTTTCATTTTTTTCATTTTCATTTTATTTAGTTTATATCCCGCCCTTCCCACCAAAGTGGCTCAGGGCGGCTCACAACACAAAAGTTCTAACATAGGATTAAGTTTTAAAATACATCAATTTACAGCATTTAAATAATAAACGAGTAAAAACAGTAAAACAGTAAAACAAAGCCATTTACCAAAGTACCATACGACAGCCTTCTATTCGAAATTTTCAAGTACCGATCAGTTGTATGCCAACCGGAAGAGGACTGTCTTACAGGCCCTGCAGAACTGCCCAAGGTCCCGCAGGGCCCTCACCTCTTCTGGTAGCTGGTTCCACCAGCAAGGGGCTGTGATTGAAACAGCCCTGTCTCTGGTTGACTTAAGTTGGGCCTCCTTTGGCCCGGGGATTGCAAGCAGGTTTTGAGAACTCGATCTCAGCACTCTCTGGGGAACATGTGGGGAGAGACAGTCCCTAAGGTAGGGAGGTCCTAGGCCATATAGGGCTTTAAAGGTAATAACCAGCACCTTGTACCAAACTCAGTATATTACTGGCAGCCAGTGCAGTCCCCGGAGCCTCGGCTGGATGTGCTCCCATCTAGGAAGCCCTAATAGCAGCCGGGCAGTGGCATTCTGCACTAGTTGCAACTTCCGGGTTCGGCACAGGGGCAGCCCCATGTAGAGGGCATTACAGTAGTCCAACCTCGAGGTGACTATTGCATGGATCACTGTTGTCAGATCGTCATGCTCCAGGAAAGGGGCCAACTGCCTCGCCCGCCTAAGATGAAAGAATGCGGACTTGGCAGTGGCTGCTATTTGAGCCTCCATTGTCAAGGAAGGCTCCAATAGTACCCCCAAGCTCCTGACCTTGTGCGCCGTTGTCAGTGGTGCACCGTCAAAGGCTGGTAAGGGGATTTCCCTTCCCGGGCCACGACGACCCAGGCAAAGGACCTCTGTCTTGGCTGGGTTTAGCTTCAATCCACTCAGTCTGAGCCATTTAGTCACAGCTTGCAACACCAGGTCCAAGTTTTCTGGGACACAGGCAGGCTGGCCGTCCATAAGTAGATAGAGCTGGGTGTCACCAGCATACTGATGGCAACCCAACCCATAACTTCGGGCAATCTGGGCAAGGAGGCGCATATAGATGTTGAACAACATTGGGGAGAGCACCGACCCCTGAGGTACCCCGCAATCAAGTGTGTGTCTCTGGGACAGTTCACCCCCAATTGCCACCCTTTGTCCCCGACCTTCAAGGAAAGAGGAAAGCCATTGTAAGGCCAGCCCCTGAATCCCCGCGTCGGCGAGACAGCAAGTCAGCAACCAATGGTCGACCGTATCGAACACTGCCGATGGGTCTAACAACATCAGTACCGCTGAGCCGCCTCGATCCAAATTCAATAAAGCAGGGGTGGCCAATGGTAGCTCTCCAGATGTTTTTTGCCTACAACTCCCATCAGCCCCAGCCAGCATGGCCAATGGCTGGGGCTGATGGGAGTTGTAGGCAAAAAACATCTGGAGAGCTACCGTTGGCCACCCCTGCAATAAAGCCTTTTTGTTTCTGGGGGGAAAAAAAAACTCTGACTGTTCCCTGGAAGGTCAGATGCTGAAGCTGAAGTTCAAATACTTTGGCCACAAAATAAGAAGGGAGCACTCATTGGAGAAGACCATGATGCTGCGAAAGACAGAAGGCAAAGGAAAAAGGGGACAGCAAAAGATGAGATGGCTGGACAGTGTTACTGATGTAACTATCACAAATTTGAGCAGACTTCGGAGGATGGTAGAAGACAGGAGGGCCTGGCGTGACTTTGTCCATGGGGTCGCAAAGAGTCGGACCTGACTGTGTGACTGAACAACAACAACAAAAATAGCCCTTCTGTGGGATTGGTAGGAATACAGATGTAAGGACTGAATTATGTTAGCATATGTAGTGAGATAAGAAACCAATAAGCCTGTTAAAGTTCTGGAGGTTCCACTGTTCTGAATGTTGTAATAACTTGTAACTCAGCAATATCCCTTTCTAGTCTGTCTCTAAAGCTCCTTTGCAATAAAACAGCTTCTTTTAGGTCATCAGTTGAATGTCCTGGATTGCTGAAGTGTTCTCCTACAGTTTTCTCAGTCTTGCAGTTCTTGATGTCAGATTTGTGTCCATTTATCCTTTGGTGTAGGGTTTGACCTGTTTGCCCTATGTAGAGAATCAAAGATCCAGTGATCATGCTGTCTGGGAGTATGTGGCAGCAAAGTTGGCATCTGGGTTTATTGCAAGCTTGGGGACCGGTTTCCATGTTCATGTTGGATGTATTATTGTGAGTGAGAAGTTGTTTAAGATGGGAGTTGTTTAAGATCTATGTGTAAAAAAAGGTCTGTCCTGCAGTGCTTATGAAAAAGAACTGTCAGTTTGAATCCAGTGCCACCTTTAAGACTCTCTCTCTCTCGGCTTGACTTCACGAACGAAGATTTAAGAAGGGTGCAGTAGTCGACGTCTGCTGCAGGCTCGCTGGTGGCTGACAAGACCAATGTGGGACAGGCAGATCCGGCCACAGTGGCTGCAGGGAAAAGACTGATTTGGGGTTGGTGCTGTAGCAGTGAGATTCTTCTTCAATCTCCTTTTGTCCTCAAGACCAGCTATGCATGCATTCTCAAAGGAAGAGACAGCCTGGTGGATGGTGTGCCTCCATGCTTTGCGATCTGAGGCTAGGTCAGACCACTGGTGATGGTTGATGCGACAGGTGCCAAGGGATTTCTTCAAGGAGTCCTTGTACCTCTTCTTTGGTGCCCCTCTATTTCGATGGCCGGTGGAAAGTTCGCCATACAGAGCAATCTTGGGAAGGCGGTGGTTTTCCATCCTAGAAATATGCCCTGCCCAGTGCAGCTGCATCTTCAACAGCAGTGCCTCGATGCTTGTAACCTCCGCCCTCTTGAGGACTTCAGTGTTGGTCACAAAGTCACTCCAGTGGATGTTAAGGATGGTGCGAAGGCAGCACTGATGAAAGCGCTCAAGGAGTCACAGGTGATGATGGTATAAAACCCATGATTCGGACAGAGTTTTTATTTAAGGTGTAAGCTTTTGTATGCACACACTTATTCAGATATAGTGACTGACTTTGTATCTTTGCCGCCAAACTGCCATTTTGTTCTCACCCATAACCACTTCAGATTTGGCAACAACTTATTAGCAGAAGCCCAGCAGAACAGAAAGTGAATCAAAGTTCCTGAGAATCTCTCCAGTAGAAACTGAAGGTGGGGAACATTTTTGCCAACCCAGAAAAACCAAGGCAATGTGCCCTGAGACTACCTGAGACCCAAACCCAAACCAGTGTGCAACAACATATGTAGATGTGATAGCTCCAAGCTCTGAGATGTATGTGGACATGTTGGCTCCAAGCCCTGAGAAGTAAGTAGATATGATGGCTCCTAGGCCCTGAGAACACTTAGACCTAGTAACTTGAAGCCCTGAGAAGGGAGTAGATGTGGTAGATTGAAAGCCCTGAGAAGTGGTTAGACAAGGTAGGTCAAAGCCATGAGATGGAAGTAGACATGGTGGCTGAAAACCCTGAGTCCACCCCTGATGACCAAACACAAACCAATGTGCAATGATGTATATTGACGTGGTGGCTGAATGCCCTGAGAAGGAAGTGGATGTGGTGGGCAGCTCAAAGGCCCTGAAAAGGAAGTAGAAATGATGGCTTAAAGTCCTGATGAAATCCCCCCTAATCTTTCTGCTTGTATATATACAATTACCAGCACCACCCACTTTAAAAAACTGATAATCTTTAAATTTTATTTATTAAAATATTCATGTGCCACCAGTCCTCATTCAAGGGAATGAAGAATGAAGTCTGAAGGATGCTATGTGGGATCTTGGACATGTCAGAAACAGAGAGATGGAATGTGGGGGGATGGAAGAAAAAGATTATCTGCCAATCTGCTGATGAATCTGCTTGCAAGACTAACAGAAGCAGCCATCAGCACAGTCACTGCAGTGGAGGGAGGTAGTGGAAGAGATGGGGGAAGAAGAACATCCAGATGGGAACACATTTATTTATTTATTTATTTTTACAATCCACCTTTCTCACTGGAACTCAAGATGGATTAGACAGAGTTAGTCAACACTATCAACCATCAAAGTAGTATAATAAGTACTGAAATGAAAAAATGGCTGTAGGGCTGTGGTCTTGATATTGTGAGACCTGACATTTTGCCAGCAACTGTGACTGGCATCCTCAGAGGTATAACCCAGAAAACTGGAGTTCTCTCTGGGTCAAAGTGAGAAGAAGATGGTAGGCAGGTAATTTATATCTACTCAGGGAGCTGGGGTAGGACTGAGTCATTATGTTGTAGGAGCTTCGACAACATATAGAAATAATTAAATTTTAATTTCCTCCTTAGGAACTACATGTTTCATGCAGTTTTGTTGTGTTGTGGGTTTTTTTAGCCATAAAGTAGTAGAAAGTTCTATGGTGCACCATCAGCATAAGCAGACATGCTACACCTATGAACATACTCTAAAGCTGATATGCCTGTTTGTTCTCTATAACTCAAGTGTTTCTCTCTATCTCCCCACTCTTTTTCTGTCACATCCTCTCTCTTTCTGGCTCCCCAGCTGCTTCTCTGTCACTTTTTCCTTTCCTTTCCTGTCTCCCTTTCTGTTTCACTTCCGCTTCCCTTCCTGTCTTCCATCTTATGATACTCTTCCTCTCTCTCTCCACTGATACTTCTGCCCGTCCTAGCTGCTGCGGCCACCCAGTGCATTTTCACTCCCAGCAACTCTACTAACTCCTCATCCACCTACCCCAACTTCAGCACTGTCACCTCAGCTGCCCTCCTCAAAATTTTCCCTTGTCTGCTGATTGGGGAGACTGAGGTGTTGGGACTGGAGATGGATGACTGAGCAGGAGGCTGCTTCTCACACAGTTGTCCCCTTATAGCACCATTGCCTCACTTTCAGCAGTCAGCAGCCATGGGGAAATTTGGGGGAGGGTGGCTAAATGATGGCACTGATTTTGCTATGCTCACAGCATATTAGATTTGGAATTTTTGGAGCAAGATCAAGAATATTTAGAATTTAGTCTGTACTTTTCCCCTGGATTTCAACAAGCAGGCTTTAGAGTATTTTCATAGGTGTAGCATGCCTGCTTATGCTGATTCTATCTGTGAAATATGTCGCAAAGGCCTCAGAACCAATGTTTCATTGTATTGTATTGTATTGTTACACCATCTTACTATATGACCCTGCTGAACCATTCTGTTGGACTGAACATTGTAATAGGTTTTTATTGTTATGCTGTCGTGATTTTATCATTTATGTTGTGCTCCGCTCTGAGCCCCTATGGGAAATTACTGGAATATAAATAAACAAATAATAATAATAATAACAACAACAGAAGGGGTGGGGAAGAGGAGAGGAAGGAAAGGCAGAAGGAATGGAATACCCCTTCCCCACAAGTTCCTTGCTGGTCTCCACTTGTACATATACTGTATACTTCTTTAGCTGAAATGAACAATTCTAAAGAAATTACAATCCAAATAGTGGAGCCAAAAATTTAAACAGGCATTGTCTATTGAAATCCACTGCTGAGGCTTAGAAAATTAGCCTGGAAATGAAATTTCTTTTGCCATTTGCTTGTATGACTGAATTACATTGTGAACACAAAGGATCTGAGATATTTCAGAAATTCTAAAATGCTTAATAGACCTGCAGTTAAGCCATAGTGAATTCCCATGCCTCTTCTTGATTCTTTAATATCTCCTTGGGAAAAAAGGTTACAAGAATACTTGACACACTTACATGTATCAATGATAATCATTTCAACATGCATAAAGCAAAAGCGGGGGGAAAGAAAGTATAAAGGCCTTTCAGAAATATTGGCATTTTTTTAAAGGCAGCCATCTGTTGTTGCTTTCTAAAACTCTTTACTCTGTAAATTGTGTGTGTGTATGTAAATTGCGTGTAGACATGTGTATGTGTAAATTATATATATAATATTTTAATAAACTTATTTTCCACCCTGTAATGGTGCCATTTCTAACAAAATCTGCATTTTTCTATCCCGTGTGCCTTTGTTCCCACCTATTCCCCAGTCCCTTTTTCTTTTTCTTTTTTTTTGCTCTTTTGGATATTAATACTTTCTTTGGTTGAGACTGTTCAAGTCTGAGACTACATGACAGAATGTAAGTGTGTACTGGCAAGATCTAGGCATATGTGCTCTCTGGAACAATAGCAGATTAATGAGCCTGTATTTTATAGCTTTCAAAACACTTTAGCTGGAAAATTATTTGTTTTGGCTAATTGCTATATATCAGGGAAAATGCCATATTCAGTAATTCCGCTTTTTCTTTGCATTTTGGACCTGATTCTGCTGTTCCTGTGCCATACACAGTTATTTATCTCTGCACAAAGTGGGTATAAAATGTTAGTGCTCAAGTGACTGATGATTTGTGACACAGTAGCATTTTACACAAGCTTTGTCCAGGTATAAATAGCTACACAAGCCCCATATATCTTCTAAAATCCACAGAGGTATTCATTGTCCATATTTGTAGGCAGAGGATGGGTTTGCATATTCTGACCATAAGCACAAAATCAAGGGAAATATATTTCCACATCTCCAGATATGATAGTACTTTGCTCTCTGCATTTATAACCAGGTATGGTGTAAAAGTTCAGAGAGGGAGATTTGAATTAAAAATGTAGTGGTGTGCTGCCAAGGAAAAAGGAGAACCAGAAATTGTAATTCAGATTTCAGGACACACTTTCATAAATCAGAAAGGCAAAATATGTGGGGAAGCTCCAGTCTAGCAGTGTCATCGGTTTATTACTTTTATGTCTGTGTGTTTTCCAGGGACTGCTGCATATTTTATTGTATGGGTACCTTATACAGTGATAACATTTCCAATTGCTCATTGACTTTCTAGCTATAGACTTCTAGCTTTCACTGACAGCACAATGCTATATTTTCTTTAAACATTTCTATTCTAAAAACATCTTGCTGCAGAACTCAATGTTCATCATTGACTATCATCAGAATAATGTTTTTACTTCTGTAGGGTTGATGGAGGAACCATTTTAAAAACATTTCAACATTTTATATTTTTTAGCAGAGAGCAGCAAAGAGAGCATTAGGCTATAACAAAACTGTATTCTAGTTCCAGATACACAAAATCACTATTATTCATTATTTTACTATATCTAATAGTGATCAGTATTCACGCCAATCACAAAAGCACAAACCCAGGTCATAACAGACAAATAAGTTTCTGCAATTTCCTTAGATGTGTTAAAAATTGTTTTATAAATTAACCAAAAGGAAAAGGAGGGGGGAAATGTCATGATGAGAACTGAGCATATTCCAAGAGGCATGGAATTTCAAGAGACTTGGAAATCTGTTAAAGGGGGGAAATAGCTTGATGCAACCCATAAGAGTTTATAGCATCTCAAAGGAGAGAATTTGGGTCAGAATGAGGAATTGTTCAATCATTTTTTACTGGTCCTCTGTGATTCCATCCAGGCCTCAGTTTACAACATATAATAGTAAAGTGCGTAGATTATGCCAGACAGGAAGGCAGAAAATCCAGATCACCCATATACTCAGTGACTCCTCAGGCTTGCAAGAAAATATAATATTTGTAAATTAAGCAAAATGACAGAAAATCTGTACATGCTGCAGAAGCATATAGAATGTCCAAAGCAGTTTAAAAACAAGGGAAATGGGGAATTAATATTCTTACAAGTTAGGCTTGCCAATCCCCAGGTCCCAGCGGGTGTTCTTCCACTTTTCCAGGCTCTTCCCACCCCCAGTCAGCTGGCCGGTGGGGGGAAGCCTCACCCCCAGAGGATCATGTGCCTTTCCACCTCTAGAGGCTTCAGTCTCCGATTGAAAGGCTTCCTCTTGGGATGGTGTGTCTGTGTTACTTTGAAGAATTTGGCTGCAACTCATGAGTAGAGAGGCCAATCCCTCACTTCAGAGTCTCCAGAAACGGGGTGGTAGGGGGAGGGGAACGTCTGCTGAGCACTTCATTATTCCCTATGTGGAGATCGATTCTCATAGGGTATAATGGGGAATTGATCTGGAGGCTTTGGAGGCTCTGGGGGAGCTGTTCTTTTGAGGTAGAGGCACCAAAGTTTCTGTATAGTATCTAGTGCCTCTCCCCAAAGTACCCCCCAAGTTTCAAAACTATTGGACCAGGGGGTCCAATTCTATGAGCCCCAAAAGAAGGTGCCCCTATCCTTCATTATTTTCTATGGAAGGAAGACATTTAAAAAGGTGTGCTGTTCCTTTAAATGTGATGGCTGGAACTCCCTTGGAGTTCAATTATGCTTGTCACACCCTTGTTCCTGGCTCCTCCCCCAATGTCTCCTGGCTCCACCCCCAAAGTCCCCAGATATTTCTTTAATTGAACTTGGCAACCCTATTACAAGTGGAAACCAACAATGGCTTGAAGGGGGGTATGTCACTCCCTCCCATTTACTCTTTCTCTTCCTGAGCTGAAATCAGTTCAGCATTGAGATAAAACAACTCATTTAGGGAAATTCCCCTATCTATGATCTTCCAGCATTTGGGTGAGTTGAAGAATCTCCTTTTTAAAAAACTTCTCATTTGCTTCATTGCTTAAGTTTATCATGGGCCACCAACTTGTTTATGCTGTGTAAGTGGAGTCAGTGCTAGGCTTTGCATGAACCATGGATACCTACTATAGTAAAAATGTTCAAATTAGATATCTAATTAAAGCACTTGTTTTGCTTTTTCTAAATTGTTAAATTAATGGAAATCATTAACTGAGGTTGCTTTGTGAGAGGGCAGAGTTTGAGGATGAGTGGGTGCTTGTAGACTTCTGGAGAGGGGTGTTTTTGTTTGGGTCTGTTGATCATTGAGCAAGATCTGTTTGTCTGGGGCATATTGCAAGCCCCATTCACTGCTGTTGCTGCTGGGAGATGAGGGTTGTGGGCCTCTGAATTGTAAGGCTCCTCCTAGGCAGAAGCATGAGCCTTTGGCAGAGCCTAAGGGTGAGGGTCAAAGGGCTCTTCGCCTGTGGCTTTTAACCTGAAAATCAGGCCTAGGGACCCTGCATTATTCTAAATACCTTTAAACCAGTAACCAGTGATAAAGGTAGAAAATCAGCAGGGGAGTGGAAGGCTTTCCAGTTTTGAGTGCCCCACATGTATGATTATATACCCCTGGGTGGAAATCATGGGGGTGTGCTTGCTGCTTGGAGCTCTTGGCTTCCAGGGAGCAGGTTCACTCCTTGAGGCTAGGGTTGCCAACCCAGAGAAGCTGATGCATAGAAAGAACTCTGGAGATGAGACCTTCAGGAACTTACCAGAATAGTCCTACTTCTATGCTAACAGCTCTTCTGCTATTGTGGGGAGTGTGAGTTTTGAAGTCAGAGGGCACCAGTCTGAGGGGGAAGGATGTGATTTCTTAGGCTGGATCCCCCCCTTGGACGACGGACCAATATAATCTCTTACTGAGGATACCCCTGGGAGCCTGTGGAGACAGACTTTTGGTAGTGGATGATAGAAATATAGAGAGTGGGGTCTGTGACAGGCATTTTGATTGCATGGTGACTTGTCTGCCAGGAGAAAGGATTTAGATTTATTAGGGACTGGGGGACTTTCTGGGACAAGTTAAACATGGACAAAAGAGATGGGCTTCACTTGCACCAAAAGGGAACCAGGCTGCTAGTAAATAATATCAAAAAGGTATCAGCAGCTTTTAAACTAATTCCAGGAAGAATCCCAGCAGGAGCTGGCGAGCCTCCAGTTCAGGACAAGTCAGTCCAAAAAGAATATTGCACACTCAGAGTAATATTGATAAGAGCATAATAGAACTTGAGAGTGAGGGTATGATGGCAACTGAGAGCCGTGGGTGGTGACTACAGGGTTGAGGGAGGTGAGAGTTTCTGTAGAGGGAAGCACATTATAGGTGTCTATATGCCAATGCTAGAAGTCTATGAGCCAAGATGGGAGAACTGAGCTGCTGGAGGAGGAGGAGGAGGAGGAGGATTTATACCCCACCCTTCACTCAGTGTCTCCTCCTTCTCCTCTTCCCACAACAAACACCCTGGGAGGCAGGTGGGGCTGAGACAGCTCTTGATAGAACAGCTGTGAGAGAACTGTGATTGACCCAAGGTCACTCAGGTGGCTGCAGATTAGAGTCCACTGTGTCAGGCGTGGGTTCATTGAAGCTCACAAGTAAGCAGACTTAGTATTTTGAAACAAAGTTGTCTTTATTGGATACTTCAGAGTTACTTCAGCATGGCAGGTATTGGAACTGATGGAGATCAGCTCGAATGATTGGCATTTAACCTTCTACATCAAAGCGATTGTTTCTACCCCCTAATTTCCAAAACAAAAGGTTACTTTGCATGTGAGACTTTTCCCAACACTTCCCCCCTTATCTTTTCAGTTGGTGGTTACAATTCCCAGAGGCAATGTCCTTGGGGCCTCCGGAGAGGAGGTGAGAATCTGGCACACACTGTCTACTTCAAAGAGGTCTTGGTAACCTTTTATATTCTTGGGAAGCTGTCCTCTACTCTTCCCCCCTCCCTCCTGGCTATTCCCAGCTTCTATGTTAGTTAGCATTTCTAGGCAGCATTGATTATGGTTAGTAACAGCATTTATTAATATCATGAATGAACAGAGCCTGACACACTGTTCTTAATCACTACATAAAATGGGTCTTGACAATTTAGATATAGTAGGTATCTCAGAAACTAGATGCAATTGGGAAAACCTATGGGATACAGTAAGTCCTGGGCATAAGCTATATAGTCAGAGCAAGGAGGGATGGGTTGGCCTTTATGACCGGTTTTTAGCCATCCAGAGGAATTGGTTAGCCACTGTTTGAGGCAGAATGCTGGACTAGATGGACAATTGGTCTGATCCAGCAGGGCTCTTATTATGTTCTTACGTTCACTTTGTTATGCTTGCCAAAGAAATACACAAACTCAGAAATCAACACAAATAAATACAAGCTGTAGACCTTGAAGCTTCTGTATTTTTTAAACTGAAATAATGCCCTATCTAAGAAGCTTATAGGTCAAGGAAAGTCCTTCCCTAGAGTAGCTGTTGCCTAAAGATTTTGTGATATTTATTACATTTATATATTTTCATTCTCTCATCATGATATTCACAGCACCATACACAGAACACCCAATAAGTGCCTTTCAGAGGCACTGACGAAACTAATACTTGCTTCCCCTCAGAAAAGTTGCTCTATTGCATGCTCTGCAACCCTACCTTAAGACACAAATCAGCACATTCTAGGAATATGAAGTTTTAATCTAGAGCCGTAGTCAACTTCTATGTCTGAATAGATGTGAGATATATGTAAAGGGCTTTTTTTGCAGAAAAAGCCAACAGGAACTCGTTTGCATATTAGGCCATACATCTCTGACATCACCATTGTTTCACACAGGGCTTTTTGTAGAAAAAAGCCTAGAAGGAACTTATTTGCATATTAAGCCAGATCCCCTGATGCCAAGCCAGCCAGAACTACGTTCCTGTATTTGTGTAGTCTAGGTTTATATATGTGGGAATAAGTTGCCATTAATTTAAATGGGAATCATAAACCTCACACTTGGAGCAATGATAAGACCATTTAACTTCTGACAACTAACCTCTGGGTGAGAGTCAAATCTAAACACTATCTTTTATGTTCTTTCTTCCTTCTACATATGCCCTGGTGATTATAAAAGACAAGTGTTTTGATAGTGTATATGCAAGTATTTGAGAAGAGAGAAGAGGACAAGAGACAGCACATTTTATCTTTCAGCAACATTACATCTCTGGTGTGTGAATGTCCTTTTGAAAAAACACAAACATAACCTCAACATGAGGTTAGACTTAAAGCTGCCATTCTTATCCTTCTCCTCACTTCTCATTTCACAGCTTTCCAGTCAAGGTACTGAACCCTGACAATGTGAAAGAGTGGCTCCGAGAGTGGAGATGTCCTATGAAGAGAATTTTCTCCCTTCCTTGGCCCTAGAACAAGCAGCTGCTTTTGCAAGAGGAAGAGGAACCAGCTGAGGCACTTCTCCCCACCAGCCGATGTGAAGGGTAACTTACTTCTCCCTTATTAAAAAGATATATGATTCCTGTTTTGTGAATTATATATTTCACTAAAAACTGTTTAGAAAAAGATCATTTTGTGCCTTCTCTTAAAAGAAACTGAAGTCATAAATGTGTACCACAGACTTCAGCAACAAAAATATTGTTTCCAAGTTTTACTAAATATCAGCCATACATAAAAAGAAAGGCAAATTTCACATAATATGCAAATGTTTTCAGCACAGAGCTAATAATGTAGCCATGTGGAGTTGCTGATAGCAATAGTGAAAATTAGTTTCAGAACTGTTTAGACCAAGAGACCTGGCAGCTATATAGTTCTTAATAAATGCACCCTGCACCTCTCAGTAGCTGGAAATGGGTTTACAAACTAGTCCTTCATAGAACCTCCTGATGGATTATATTGAACCAGACAGAAAAACTATACTGGGACCCTTTTCTTCTGTGTGGGAACTATTCAAAAGAGTATGTTTGTCCTCTTGTAGCGGTTGTAGAATAATCTGTTCACACAACCAGCAACACAGCAGCTGTTTTAAATATAAATTGGATTTGATCATGTAATGTATTGAGTGTTTTGTTGTGAAAGTAAATGGGAAACTTTATTAAAATTTATGTAGAAATTATACTGTATAATGTTATAACTAACTACATAAAGGTTTTTTTCCACATTTTGCACTCTTTTTGGCACTTGCTAGTAAAAAGGTAAAGGTGCAAGCACTGAGTTGTTACCAACCCATGGGGTGATGTCAATCATAATGTTATCTTGGAAGACTTTTTATGGGGTGGTTTGCCATTGCCTTCCACAGTCATCTACACTTTACTCCCCAGCAAGCTGGGTACTCATTTACCTCAGAAGGATGGAAGGCTGAGTCAACCTTGAGCTGGCTACCTGAACCTAGCTTCTTCAGGGATCAAACTCAGGTTGTGAGCAGAGCTTGAACTGAAGTACTAGTAGCTTGGATAAATCAATGTAATCAGTGGGTGATTACAGACTGGCACTTTGGGCCAACTCAGAGACACCTCTGAAATCAACCAGAAAAATCCCTCCAAACAGCAAATCTGCTGCTCTTCCCCATCCCATACTCACCCCGTACTCCAGCGTCCTAAGAGCGACTCAAAAAGCTACCAATTTCAAAGTGGTAGCAAATTTTTGAGCTGCACGCCAGTTGCCTCCTCAGCATCTGGAAGTGGAAGGGCGCAAGCAAGGTGCCTTGGCAGTGTGAAACCACCAAGCCGCCCCATGCCACATCCAAGCACGTAGGTACATAACCACTAAAAATGTATGGGGGGGGGAACCCAAAACAAGTGACAGGAATGGTGTGCAACAGCCATGGATGGGGTGGGAATGGCTTGCGGGGGAGCATGTGGAGGCTTCGGGATAGCTGTTTTTGAACTGGCCTGATTTGGGACACCTCCCAACCACCCTAAAATGCCCATCTGTTAGCAGCCAATGTGACCAACTATTGTTCCTGAAACAGTTCGAAGTCCTAACTAATCTGCTAAAGGTTTTGTTTGCTATTAAAAAGTATGAGGTAAAGTAGGACATTGCCCCCCCCCCTCTGAAGTTAACACTTCAGGTCTTGGCCATTTTTTTTTTTTACCCTACCAGCACAACCTCATATGGATTTGTCCTTCCTGTTTTATGGTACTTTGAAAAGCCCTGAGCTTTCCAAAGGCATGAGTCTTTGGAATGAAAAGCAAAAGCTTCTTAGCCTTTACTTCTCAGCATGGGGCTTGTTATCTATGGCTCCAATTCAGCCACATTAGTAGTGGTGGAGGTATAAGTAATAGTAGTAGTAATAATAGTGAGCATTGCACCAACAGGAAGCAGAACATGTTCTTCATCAGAACATTGCTGCAAACACCTGTTGCTGCTTTGACCACCGGACCATAAGCAATGGAAAATAATTAAGTGTAGCTCTGAAAGAACTCAAAATTGAACTTCTGGATCTCCTGACAAAAATATGTAATCTTTCATTGAAATCTGCATCTGTTCCTGAGGACTGGATGGTAGCAAATGTCACTCCATCTTTAAAAAGGGTTCGAGAGGAGATCCAGGAAATTACAGACCAGTCAGTCTGACTTCAATACCGGGAAAGTTGGTAGAAACCATTATCAAGGACAGAATGAGTAGGCACATTGATGAACACAAGTTATTGAGGAAGACTAAGCATCGGTTCTGTAAGGGAAGATCTTGCCTCACTAACCTGTTACATTTCTTTGAGGGTGTGAACAAGCATGTGGACAAAGGGGACTCAATAGATGTTGTTTACCTTGACTTCCAGAAAGCTTTTGATAAAGTTCCTCATCAAAGGCTCCTTAGAAAGCTTGAGAGTCATGGAGTAAAAGGACACGTCCTCTTGTGGAACAAACACTGGCTAATTAATAGGAAACAGAGAGTGAGTATAAATGGGCAGTCTTCGCAGTGGAGGACGGTAAGCAGTGGGGGGCCGCAGGGCTCAGTACTGGGTCCCATGCTCCTTAACTTGTTCATAAATGATTTGGAGTTGAGAGTAAGCAGTGAAGTGACCAAGTGAATATTATAGCATTGGAAAAAGTGCAAAAAAGGGCAACTAGAATGATTAAAGGTTTGGAACACTTTCCCTATGAAGAAAGGTTAAAACGCTTGGGGCTCTTTAGCTTGGAGAAACGCCAACTGCGGGGTGACATAATAGAGGTTTACAAGATTATGCATGGGATGGAGAAAGTAGAGAAAGAAGTCCTTTTCTCCCTTTCTCACAATACAAGTGTCAGGTGATGGAGACTCAAGGCTGTATTCATTTGAGACAATGTAATACTTTATTGGAAACGCATAGCTTGAAACAGAAATTGAGACTAATACCTTGGCAGGGGTGTTTCTGGGTCTTATGGAATTTACATCAAAGCAATATCTGAACAAAGACATTCTCAAAACAACAGGGAGTGAAGGTGCAAACTTTCACACGAGAGCTTTTGCTTATCTCCTAGCCTCTGGGAAGATGTTGACCAGTGGCAGTATCTATTAACGGTCACATTCCTTTGCTCCCTTTACAAGCTAAACAAAGTTAACACTTCAAACGTCCCCTTTGATATGCATGGTGACTACAATATCACAAAGGCTAGGTGTAAGTATAGAAAAGTCCATTTGGTTAGTATTTTATAATTTCAGTATGATAGAGTTACAGAGCCTGACAACAAGAACTCGTGGGCATTCAATGAAATTGCTGAGCAGTCAAGTTAAAATGGATAAAAGGAAGTACTTCTTCACCCAAAGGGTGATTAACATGTGGAATTCACTGCCACAGTAGGTGGTGGCGGCTACAAGCATAGCCAGCTTCAAGAGGGGATTGGATAAAAATATAGAGCAGAGGTCCATCAGTGGCTATTAGCCACAATGTGTGTGTGTGTGTGTATTTGCCACTGTGTGATACAGAGTGTTGGACTGGATGGGCCATTGGCCTGATCCAACATGGCTTCTCTTATGTTCTTATCACGTCTGGACCAGATCAGCAATGCTCATCTCTAGTAAGCTGAGTTATGACCTATTCTGAAGACCACCACCCCAATATCTGTAAGGGGTGGTAGTGATGAGTTTGATGGAAAATCTGTTTTTCCTTAATGTCATTCTCCCACTGCTAGGCTTCTTCAAAGTGCCCTTTGAGTAAGAGGGAGCAGCATACTGCAGCACTTCAATTTATGAGGGAAGGTGGTGATCAATCTTATTTTGCTTCTTGCACTTTACTGTGCTTTTAAAGACTGCCTTTCCATGCTGTATAAACTTGTTACTGAGAGGCGCTGCCTGCTAAAACGGAGTACCCCAGTACCTAGAGAGAGAGTGGATCTCCTATTCCTGGAAACAAAATGGAGTCCAACCAGGAACAGGCCAAGAAAACACTCCATCTAAAGATGAGCAGAGAGCTTGTTCTAGTTGGCGCCTGAAGTCTGTCTCTCAGTGTAGTCTCACCTATTCCCCCTCCACAATGCCTCTGCCCAAACAGTATGCATAATAACCTGGGAACTGCTGGTAAGTGTTACTCTCACTCTGATCTTCTGCTACCTGTCGATGGCCTCTTCCTTCGACCCATCACCTCTACTCTGCCACTTCCATTCAAATGCATGATTAGATTCATCCTACCACTCAAGGTCTTTGTCTTTTCTATCCCTTCCTGAATGTCATCCAAAACTGGTAACAAATCATTCAGTCACATCCAAGCACATCGTTCTTGTAAATGTGTGGAATTTCCCGATCTATTGTTTAATTACATAGCTATTCAAGAAAGCCATCACCGGGCCATCAAGGACTCCTTAATAACTGATCCCCATTCGTCATATCCCTATATAGTATGGGTCAAAACCCCATTTCAGTGTGCATTCTGTAGGATGCCATTTGCAGTCTGTTCCCCCCCCGTTACTCCTGTAATTGGGTCTACAGGGCATGTCACGCTGGTCATGCTAGTCCCTCTCTCTTTATTTTCCAAGGAATGGACGTCTCCTCTTCTGGATCAGGTGAATATTACCCACTTCAATGACCTTAAATTCCTCTATCGATAACCTCTATTTTTCCTAGTCTCTTGAGAGTTTGTTTATGAACCTGCATGTGTAAATCCTATTATTTACATATTTGAATAAAAACATTATAAAATACAAATTGCTTGGACTATTCTTGGCTGAAAACCCAAACTTCGTATCATTGAAAGCAAAGATCCTTCGCTCCTAATTTGCTCTACCAAGTCTCTTAGCTAATTTCCCCTTTGAAAATAGAGACTTAAAGCATTGCCGGTAACAAATTGGTGTTCGAACACGGGCATTTCCTAAACGTCAGAATTACATGAGTGCACAGGTGTCTTTCAACGCTCAGAATGTAGAGGGAAGGTTTTCAGTGGTATAGTTCCAGAATTTGTCTGTAAAGACTGATATTAAAACAATGTGAATGCATGTGAGTAGTGGCTCTAGTCGAGCAAATCTGTCTTGTAGGTTGGCTTCCCCATTTCACTTCTTGCAAGGATCTTTAGCAAGACGCCCTGACTATTCCACAAGGATTGCGGTCCACCCCAATCCATGAGTATAGTTTGAATGCAAGTGGCTAAAGTTCCCCAAGTCCCTGGCCGTCCCGAGGCCATTTCAACACAGCTATTGTGTGGGAGGAAAATAGGCTAGGACCTCTGGTTAGGAAAATCGGCACCAACACGTAGGCATATATAAAAGATATTAAAAATAAGCACTATAGCCCCCTTCCCCTGCCCACTGTTTTTAAAAGGTGAGAGAAAAAGGAAAATTTGCAAGAAGTGTAGCATTAAGTCCTCCTAGGGTCGCTCCCACCAAGGCAAGAGGCCAGAGTGAACAGCTCGCCCTCTTCTGTGTTGTTAGGGTTAGACATTTTTCCCTGGACTGTGAAGACTGGTACCCCTCCCAGCCGAAAAACCTTCCAAGCTCTCTGAGTAGTGTTTAGAACTTGCATAGCATGCACCTGAGCTGGTGCGCCAGTTGGAACAGTGTGATTTTAGTGTGATATAAGGTTAGATTGGGGGGGTGGGCTCCCTCCAGGTGTCCTGCCCCCCCAGGGAAAGTGCATGCGCAATACATCGCCTATCCTTTCTCGGTGTAGTGAACGCTGCGTGGTCACTGTCTGGCTATGCCTGGCAAATGGTCACTGCAATGGCCTCTCCTACATCACTGCATCCATGGCAACACCTTCTCGCTGGTCTCCCCGTTTTCACAGAGTTTGCCACGTCATGGTGCGACCGAATGTCCGGCGGTATAACCTGATGGGCAGGTTGGGCTCACCAACCTCGCCAGCCAAGAGAAGGAAAACTCTAACATCAAGCCCGGGCAGACAGAGCTCGTTAATGTAACATCTACCACCTGGAGGACTCGCTGTTGGCGTCCCGGCTTACTGGGCCATGGCAGATGACCCCATGGTGAAAGGGTGGAGCCAGTACTGTGCACACTGCGCTTCACCTAAAACTTCCTCTGCGCAGGCCTGAAGGGTATCCACATCCACAACCCACAACATACCAAGTCCTGCAGCGATGGGCAAGGGGCGAAACGGCAGGTGGAAGATGCCACTGGAAGTCGCAGTCCTGGTCCTGCATGTAGGCGGTTCAGGGTATTGGTCGCCTGATGCTGACCCGGAGACGAAAGCATTTTTCGGCAGCACCCTGAACAACCAAGCAGCCTTATTTAGGGACAGCACTGCTTGCTCCATATGGAGAGCGGCCTAGAAAAGGTGGCCTAAACAAAGCTCGTCTCCCCCCCCCCCCAGTTGGCTAGCTGCGGTCAACGGGCATCCTTACTTACGGTCGAAAAATAACAACAAAGAAAAGGCATGCACCTGCCTCACAAAGCATGCAAAGACTAAAGCTTGCGTGTTGGAACATCAGAACCATGCTTGACACAGTAGACAGTGGTCGCCCTGAACGACGCTCTGCTCTAGTTGCCCATGAACTTCTCAGGTTGAATATTGACATAGCAGCTCTCAGTGAGGTCCGTTTCCCTGAGGAAGGTAGTCTTCATGAACACGGTGCTGGCTATACCCTCTACTGGTCGGATAAGTCAAAGGCTGAGAGCCGCCTTTCTGGCGTTGGCTTCATGGTCAGGAACTCCATTGCCTCTAAACTCGAAAACCTGCCAACAGGTCACTCAGATCGCATCATGTCTATGTGCCTCCCACTTCAAAACAAGCAGCATGCAACACTCTTCAGTGTGTATGCCCCAACCCTTCAAGCAGATCCTGCAGAAAAGAATAAGTTCTATGCTGATCTACGTAACCTCGTATGAAAACTCCAGACAAGAATTGAGGACCCCAGTCGCCTCACAGATCCATCTTCAGAAGCAGTATATGGTCCATCATATCAGGCTCAGAGTCCCCTGCGTAGTGCAGACGGCCAAGTGCTCCTCACAGACAAGGCATCCATACTGAACCGGTGGTCGGAGTATTTTCAGGTTCTCTTCAGTGCCAATTGTGTAGTTCAAGATTCAGCAATCCACCTCACCCCACTTCAACAAGTGAAAACAGAGTTGGATGAGATCCCCACCCTAGAAGAGACTGTTAAAGCCATCAAGCAACTGAAAAGTGGCAAGGCAGCAGGAGTTGATGGAATCCCACCAGAGATCTGGAAGCATGGGGGCATAGTACTACATAGCACACTTCACAAAGTACTTGTCACCTGCTGGGAACAAGGCAAACTACCACAGGACTTTCACGATGCAATCATCATTACTCTACATAAGAACAGAGGGGAAAAGTCAGACTGCTCCAACTACCAGGGGATAACCCTGCTCTCCATCGCAGGAAAAATCCTTGCTAGAATACTCCTGAACAGACTGGTGCCCACCATTGCAGAAGAACTCCTTCCAGAGAGCCAGTGTGGCTTCAGGGCTAACAGGAGCACCACCGACATGGTATTTGTTCTCAGGCAGCTCCAAGAGAAATGCAGGGAACAGAACAAGAGTCTATATGTGACTTTTGTTGACCTTACCAAAGCTTTTGATACCGTTAGCAGGAACGGCCTGTGGCAAATCTTGGAACGTTTAGGATGTCTCCCAAGGTTCCTCAGTATGGTCATCCAGCTACATGAAGACCAGCAAGGCCAAGTCAGACACTGCAACGACCTCTCGGAGCCCTTCCCAATAGGCACAGGTGTAAAGCGAGGCTGTGTTCTCGCGCCAACTCTCTTTACAATCTTCTTTAGCATGATGCTTCAAAGAGCCGCAGTAGATTTAGATGACGATGGTGTCTACATCCGCTATCGCACTGATGACAGCCTGTTCAACCTGAGGCAACTAAAGGCCCACTCCAAGACAATGGAAAAACTTATCCGAGAGCTACTGTTTGCTGATGATGCTGCACTTGTCTCCCACTCGGTATCAGCTCTGCAGCATATGACGTCCTGCTTTGCAGAGGCTGCCAAGCTATTCGGCCTAGAAGTTAGTCTGAAGAAGACAGAAGTTCTCCACCAGCCTGGACCCCAGGAAGATTATCACCCTCCTTGCATCACTGTGGGTGAATCAGTTTTGAAGACAGTCCAGCAGTTCAGCTACCTGGGGTGCATCATCTCCTCAGACGCCAAGATCGACGAGGAGATTGACAATAGACTGGCAAAGGCAAACCGTGCATTTGGCCGACTGCATAAAAGAGTGTGGAGCAACAAGCATCTGAAAAAAGGCACAAAGATCAATGTTTACAAAGCGGTTGTGATGACAACCCTCATCTACGGCTCCGAATCGTGGGTTTTATACCATCATCACCTGCGACTCCTTGAGCGCTTTCATCAGCGCTGCCTTCGCACCATCCTTAACATCCACTGGAGTGACTTTGTGACCAACACTGAAGTCCTCAAGAGGGCGGAGGTTACCAGCATCGAGGCACTGCTGTTGAAGACGCAGCTGCACTGGACAGGGCATATTTCTAGGATGGAAAACCACCGCTTTCCCAAGATTGCCCTGTATGGCGAACTCTCCACCGGCCATCGAAATAGAGGGGCACCAAAGAAGAGGTACAAGGACTCCTTGAAGAAATCCCTTGGTACCTGTTGCATTAACCATCACCAGTGGTCTGTCCTAGCCTCAGATCGCAAAACATGGAGGCACACCATCCACCAGGCTGTCTCTTCCTTTGAGAACGCACGCATAGCTGGTCTTGAGGATAAAAGGAGATTGAGGAAAAATCGTACTGCTACAGCACCAATCCCAAATCAGACTTTTCCCTGCAGCCACTGTGGCCGGACCTGCCTGTCCCGCATTGGTCTTGTCAGCCACCAGCGAGCCTGCAGCAGACGTGGACTACTGCACCTTTCTTAAATCTTCGTTCGTGAAGTCAAGGCGAGAGAGAGAGAGAAAGGTTAGATTGTTGCTAGACTGCCCCCCCCCTGGATTCTTCCCCCCCCTTCTCAGCACCCGATCTGATGTGGAAGTTGGAGAGGTGTAGTCTCAAGGTTGAGAGTTGCTTCTTAGTCCCCCTTCCCCTTTCCCAGAGCTGACACGAGTTTGGAAAAGGTGGACCCTCCCTTAGAATTAAGAAGGAAAGGTATTGTTTAGCGCAAAATTGGAAGCTGTGTAAAATCCCTGTGAAAGCTAAAGTTTTGTTTCAACTTTCTCCCTTGCACTGGAGCTGGCACAGGGTCAGAAATGGTGGAGAAAGAGGTTTTGTAGTGTAATTGACTAGGTTAAGTTTGAATTGAATTATAGGAATTGAGTTGTAGGTTTTAGGTTTTGACATAGACATAAGAATATAGGATAAGGCATAGGGTTTTAGTTTAAGGTATAGTAAGATCAGGTTGTGTAGAGTGAATTGTGACATAGTGGTCGTGTTTGCAGCATGGAAAAATGAGTCAGAAACCAGAGTTAGATAAGTTTGGAAAATGGTTGGCAAAGCAAGGAAAGAACACTTGGGAGGCCGGGTCCCTTGAGAGTCCCGATCCTCTCCAGACCTTTAGGGAAGCTTTCCAAAAGTCGTGTGAGAAAGGAAAAATTGGGCAGTCATATAAACAGGAGTTAGCCACCTGAGGAATGTTCATTGTACTCCAGGACACTACCTCTTTTATCGTGGGCATGCTTGCATGAAACGAGGAACTGAATTCCGAGTTTACCAAGATAGAGAAAGAGATGACTGAGTTGAAGGAGGAAAAGGCCAGAGAGATGACCACAATGAAGGAAAAACATGCAGATGACATGTAGAGGAGAAACATGGAATTAACTATAAAGAATTTAGCAATGAAGTCACTCAGGACCAGCTGTAACGCCCAACTCGAGGCGGCGCAGCACCAAATACAAGATTTGAATGTGGAGCTAGAGGCACGGTTAGACGTTACCCAGAGGGATCTGGAAACAGATTTTGAAGATCAAAAGGCAGTCTTGACTCAAAAGCTGGAGCAGCTCAGAGGGGCTGAAATTAATAACCAGATGGAGCGGAGAATCCTTAACTCAACCTTCTTGGCTCACCAACAGAAGTATGAGGAACTGTGTGCACAGTATAGTAAGGCTAAGGAACGCATAGAAGAACTGCAGAAGGAACTGGAGGATGCAGAAAGGCTGGTAAAGCACATAGCTCAGAAAAAGATCAATGTCTATGACGAGGTCAACCATGATAAGTGCAAAGCTGAAACAGAGGAACAGAGGCAAAACTTAAAAGGCAAATGGCCTTAATTTCAGTTATCAAACCAAAACATATGTCGGCTAAGGGCCTAATGGAACTGATGTCAGAAGATGCGGTCCCCCAAGATGCCCAGGCAGTCTCCCCTTTCAATCCCGATTGGAGGCCCAGGATTTATGAGTCTCCCCAGTCTGCCCCTGTGGAAAACAGAGAAGAAGAGGGAGCGCCCTTAAGACCAATTCATATGAAGATAATAATAATAATAATAATAATAATAATAATAATAATAATAATAATAATAATAATAATAATAATAATAACAACAACAACAACTTTATTTTTATAAACACCCAAGTGGGACAGGGAAGAGTTACCACTCAAAAACACTGAATATGCCCCGTGGAAACCACATGAGGCTAAAACTATAGCCAACTCCGTAGGCCCCTTCAATAGAAAAAATGGTTTAGACTGGATGACAAAGGTAGCTATGGCTTACCCGACAGCTACCGGGTACAACACAACTAGCACATATCTGTATAAATGGGACTGATGCTTCCACTTTTGACGCGGGAGTTAATGCCCATAATTTAACTACATGAGACCAAATGGGGTGGATACAGGCAGTCATTCCCCTAATGTGGCCTGGAATGAATGCCACAGCAATGTATTTTGAAGACAAGCAGCGGCCCGGGGAGAGCCCAGAGAGCTATTTAGGCAGGGAAAAGACACGGGCCATCTTAGCTGATAGAATCCCAGCAGTAAATGGAGTCTACAGCTTCAATCAGCCAGACTTTAAGGCAGCAATATACAGAGGACTGGATCAAGAGACTGGACCAGCTATGGGGCATATCCAGCACAATTTAATGACATGGCTGGACCTTAATAAAAAAATCCGATATGTGTCAGACATAATGAGGGAATGTGCACCCAAGACAGGCTTCAAACCCTCCTGTAGGACACAAGAAACTAAATAGGTGGAGCTCATACAGGCTATAACATATGCCAACAACGGGCCACACTCCAAGCCAAGGCATGAAAGGAATAGAGTTCACCCAGCCTGAGCAGAATGGAACAAGGACCAAGGGGAAAACAGAGGCTACCAGGACTCTAAACGCAATTACAAGACCGGAACGCCGCCCCCGCACATGGCAGCTCCCCCTCAAGTGAACCAGTGCAGCCACCCCAGTCAAAACGGAGGATATGGGCCACCTCTGATCCAGAGTCAGTACATGCAGCAGCCAAAACCCATATAATCCCCATGTTCCTTCAGCTTCAGCACCCCCTCCTCAAGGAATGTATGCGCATCAGCAACCCGCAACAGCCCCTACAGTCCCTCTACCTCCCCCTCCTCCTCTCTCCCTGCCTCAACCAGGTAGAAATGTAGGCTTCCATGAAAAGGAGTACACTCCAGACACCTCTGGCATAAGAAAGGATGTGTGGAGATGGCTTAAGGATATGAGGGAGGACTTGAGTCTATATGATAAGAAGCCCACCCACTTTCTCTTGGCAGCTGTGTAGGAATGGGAAAAGAAGCTCAGTATGCAGCGTGCCCAGGTGAGTGCCCCTCCTGTGACTGCCATTACTACTTCTTTCCCCCTTCAGCAGCTGTACCCTGATCTAAGTCAGTATAAATAGGGGTGCCCTGGGTCCCATCCTCTTCCCACTGGAGTCGTGGCATTCTTTAAGCCTGACGACAGGGGAAGACCGATGGTACGAGTGGGCACAGGGAGCCTGAGGAATATCCAAACCGCAGATCTCCTAGTAGACACCGGCGCCTCTTTAAATGTACTTCACCCAGACCTTGTTGTTGCTGGAAACCCTGCCCACGTGCCTGTGACCCTTTCAGGCTTCGCTGGAGGTTCCCATGCATCCAAGCTCTGGGAGAACATCCCCAATACTGTAGAGGTATTGCATGCAAGAATTCAAGCTTGTGAAGATGAAGAAGAGCCCGGTATTCTGGGAATGCCTTTTCTGGGAATGAACAGGTTCACCGTAGACTTAGCTAATAGGTTGTTGTGGTAGCTGGAAGACGTCCCTCTTCTCATTAATACCGTGCATAGATGCGCCGCCCTTAAGGCACCATTCCCATTGGCACCTATCACCTCAGACCCATGGACTATCGAGTTTCCCAATGTTTGGACTAAGGACAAAGCGGAGTGTGGCTTAGTTAAAAATGCTTGTGTACTAATTGAAGGATGAGATCCCCGCCTCAAAAACAGTATAAATATCTGGCCGAGGCCGAAGCTGGGATCGCTAAAACAATTGAGGGTCTTTTGAAATGGGATGTAATTCTCCCCATGCAGTCTATTTGTAACTCGCCTCTGTGGCCGGTGCTAAAGGCAGACGGAGTAACCTGGAGAATGACAATAGACTACAGAGCACTAAATGCCGTCACGCCCACAGTAGCTCCAGTAGTGGCAAAATATAATGAGATCCTGGCAGCCATCGCGGCAGGGTCAAAATACTATAGCATTCTGGACTTGGCCAATGCGTTCCATTCAATTAAGCTCCATGAATCCTGTTGGTACAAATTTGCCTTCACCTTCCGAGGACAACAGTATTCTTTTAAACGGACGCTTCAAGGTTTCCATTCTAGCCCTAGCATTTGTCATGTGCATGTAGTACAGATGTGAAAGAAGCTAAGCCCCTCCTCTCACAATCACATGATCAGATACGTAGGCAATATCCTGATCCATTCAGATGAGCAAGCGAAGACACGTGTAATCACACAGGAAGTACTGAGCTTGTTACAGAATACCGGCTTCAAGGCTAGCCGAGAAAAGGCGCAGCTTGTAAAAACAGAAGTGAAATACCTAGGACTGATGCTAGGAGCTGAAGGCAGAACTCCAGATGAACAAAGGGTGGAAGTGATTGCATCTTAAAGGAAGCCCTTAGGGAAATGGTGCGATCCACTGGGAAGGACTGGGATGAGAAGGTGCCCATCATCCTCATGGCTCTTAGAGGAACAAAAGCCGTACATGGTTTCGCCCCACACCTGGTTATGACAGGGTGAAAAATGCTGCTGCCAGAAGTGTTCTGGATAGACACACAAGTCCCTGTGTTTTCCAAGGAACGGACGTCTCCTCTTCTGGATCGGGTGAATATTACCCACTTCTCTTTTGGCCTTTGAGGGAGGTCTAGTGGGGCCAGACCTGGCAGCAACCATCAAGCAATTTGCTGCAACATGACTAGCATGATTCACCCAGGACTAGCTGCTTGCTACTGTTCAATAGCAGCCCCCCACACACACATAAATCAAATGTTTCTATAGCTGTTAGAATTTTAGACCAGGATTTGGGAAATGTTATTAAAATCCATACTTATGGAAACTCTCCTTGTGATCTTGGGCAAGTTGTAAGGGTCTTATATTCCTACCAATTGTGTACCCCATCCTTCCTCTGAATATCTTAAATTCTGTTTAAGCTTCATGATGTAGAGACATAAGAAGACTCCTGCTAGATCACATAAGTTATGTCTAGTTGTTCCTGATTCAAAGAAATTCTAAGGAACCAATATGTGAGATCCATGTTTGCTTACAAGAAGATTTTTAATAAAGCTTCAGACTTAGAGAAAATGCGGGCTATGCTTCTATCAGCTGGGCCCTGAGCACATACACATACAGCAAAGCTTGCCAGAATCTGAGACGATATGCATAACTAGGCATCTTTTATCCTAAGTTCTCTTGGGACCAGCTGAACACTGTTCTTTCACAAGACTCAGGGCTACTAAGCATCAGCATGTAACAAAGATGGATTCATGGAGACTATATATTCCACCCAGGACCATGGAAGGCACTCACAAGATAGTGTATTACAAACTCTTCTTGCCCTGGATATTCAGATATTCATTGCCCCATTACTTGGCCTCTGGGTGGTAAAATTCTAACAAAGGTTTTTGGGATTTCTTACATGTGGCATTAGTACATTGTGAACTGAAAGTGCACTATAGGTACGTGCACATAAACAAAAAACTGTGTATTATGAAATGGCAATGATTAAAGCTCATTTCACTACCACCACTCAAATTCCAGCAAACCAATATGCAATGGAATCAAAAAGAAGGTCTTCTAAATGATGAATTTTAGTACTCTGAATATACAAGGCCTCTACACTATGATTAACTAGGCTCTGTATTAGGAAAATAAACACAGCATTCTTGCATTTTGATTGAAGCATGGCACACACCCACATGTGGTGATCATGTCTAATGCTAATCTGTTTTTCAAAACAGCTGCCCTCATGCTGCAGTAGTGGGCATCAAAATACATATCCAACAAGGCTTGATTACATTTTGCACATTAACTACTTTCTATTAATCATGATTAAGTATTTTTAATAACCAAAGACAATCCATAAGGCACAATACCTACAAAAGACAATTCTACAAGGCTAAAAACACAGACAGCTCTATCTGAAGCTTGTTCATGCATCAGCTCCATTTTCAGATCTTACATGAAAGAGATGGTCACTAGGGGTTGCTCCCACCAAATGATTGAACCTACATAGTCCAAGAAGGATGTGAATGGGTGGGCCTCTTGCACCTAGGGTTGCCAAGTCGAATTCAAGAAATATCTGGGGACTTTGGGGATGGAGTCAGAAGACATTGGGGTGGAGCCAGTAGCAAGGTTGTGACAAGCATAATTGAACTTCAAAGGGAGTTCTGGCCATCACATTTAAAGGGACTGCACACCTTTTAAATGCCTTCTCTCTATTGGAAATAATGAAGGATAGGGGCACCTTCTTTGGGGGCACATAGAAGTGGACCCTGTGGTCCAATCATTTTGAAACTTGGAGGGTATTTTGGGGAGAGGAACTAGATGCTATGTTGCAAATTTGGTGTCTCTACCTCAAAAAAACAGTCCCCCCAGGGCCCCAGATATTCACAGATCAGTTCTCCATTATACCCTATGGGAATCGGTCTCCATAAGGAATAATAGAATGCCCTGCAGACATTTCTCTCCCCTTCCCCGCTTTCTGATGACACTGAAGTGGGGGGAGTGCCTCCAAACCAGGTGATCCCCTGCCCCCTACTTGCATCCCTTCTCTGGAGCAAAGGGTGCTTCTGTCACACATGATTGTACCCATGTTGTCCAAGAGGGATTTGGAAAGTTGAGCTCCTTCCCCACCCCCCGTCTTTTTCAGGACGAAGTCCAGCTTTTTAGAGTCCAGGATTCCCTATGCTGGAACAGCAGCAATTTCCTCAGCCAACAGGGCTATCCATGCAAGGTTTATCCAAATGAAAAAACTCTCAGCTCTGCAAGATATTCACCACAAGTACATTCCTCCCACCATTTTCTGGTGGTCTTTTCTCTCCAGAGTGCTTGTCAGCACTTGCAGATATCTTCCATTCTCAAGTTCCATTTCTAGTTTTTGTGCTTTCTCTTTCCATGCCAATTCTTCCTGCACAGCCATTCTTCAAACAAAAACCATGCCAGCAGGATGGCAATCTTCTTCTCTGTGGCAACTGCCAAATCAGCCAGGATACAATTTTCTTCCATTTCTGGCCAAGCCATCACTCCATGCAGGATTGCCAAAGATTTTATGCCTGAGCCCTGAATGTCCTGGTGGGGCCAGCCAGGGAGCTGTCTCTTCAATGCAGCCTCCTCCACCAAATATTTTATGACCAAACCTCACATGGTCTGCTAGGGAGCTGCATCTCCAATGCAGCCTCCCCAGCCTTCTTCCTTGGGAGTCATCACATCAGTTCTTGCTGGAATCCTGCTGACTGTTCCAGATTAAAAGACATTCCAAGGAAATGATATGTAAGATCCAGTTTTGTTTACAAGAAGATTTTTAGTAAAGTATCAGACTAAAATGCAGGTTAAGCTTCCATCAGCTGGGCCTCAAGGGCGTACACTTGCAGTGAAGCTTGCCAGCATCTGAGGCCCCACACATAACTAAAACTAGGCATCTTTTATCCTAAATAGTTGCTACCAGTCAAGAAATCATTAATTAAGCTATCTCAAAAACTAGGATAATCCAGGCTATCTTGCACCTGTCATCCAGTAGTGGGAAGAAACAACCCAGGCTTTGAGGATAAAGACTGCTAATAAGCATGAGAGACAGGAAAATTCTCTTGGGATCAACTATGTCAAGCAATTAGATCTCAAAGAAATCAGTCCTTGATTTGAAATAAAGTATGATTTAGTGATAATCCAAGATTGAGCAAAGGATTGGAACTGATACACAGTAACAGTGAAAGGCATACTTAAAGGTGGCACATCAAAAGGTTTTCTAAACAAAGCTACATTCTCTAAACAATGCTGTATTCACGTGTCAATCTTCACACAGCCATCCCTTATCTCCTGTGGTTTCCTTCCCTGGGATCAGGTCTGGAAACTTGTCCCTGGAGGCGCTTATCTTCAAAGAGCATTCCTGCATTTGTTAGTAAAAGCGAGAGAGGCGAAAGAGGCGTGAACTACCCCCTAGATATTCCCGGCTTTGATGTGCCCAGCTTGACCCCTAGTTAGTAACATTCATTGAGCTTCACAGATACATTCAGTTAGCATTATACTATTAGCATTATATTATTAAAGGAAAGATGTACATTGCTTGACAAACTAAACATCATTCTTTCACAAGACTCAGGGCAACTAAGCACCAGCATGTAACAAAGATACAGGCCATAATCTAGTCAAATCATCCAATTTTCCAAAGTAGTCTATCAGATGCCCTTTATGGCCTACATTAAAGGCACCAAGGCCAGATACTCACCCTGTTAATGACTCCTTGCCAGTGATATTGCCAGTGGTATTAAAAAGTACACTGCTTCTGAACATGGGCATTTCATTTTGTCAAAATACATTTTGCTCTACATACACTCTTATCTGCATGAATTTGCCTAAAAACTTTCTGTGTTAGTGGCTATCTGTACATTATGTGGCAGTAAATTCCATAAGATAAATCCTTCACCATAGAATCACAGATTTCTCATTCTAGCTGCAGCAACCATGTAATGCCAACTGCTGCTATGGATGGTCCCTGGGTTTCAGAGGCCACTTAGGGGAACTTAAGCTTCGACTGAAGGAAAAATGGCTTGACTGAATGTTGTATGCAGCCATTTAGATTCTGACCATTCCCACTAGTAGAAATGTACATTTCAACATTATTTATTTATTAGCATCCTCCACAAATACAATATGTCAACCAATTAAAAGTTTGTAGAAATATATGTCCCCCTTCAATTATTAATGACCTATTACAGGTGTGTGTTTTTGTATTACCAGGTAATTAACATTAAAGCTATAATGAAGCACAATGTGCTTAAAAGCACTGAAATAAATGAGATTACAGTTGGAGTAATACAATGACTAAATGTGAGTCGTGGGCCAGAAAATCATCAGTTCAAATTTTGCTTCAGCCACAAATTTACTAAGGAAGCTTTTAGTTCTCAGCATTGGCCCATATGATGTCTACCATATGGATGTTGGGGTATGCACACAAAAAATGGTATTTTTCAGATTTGGGTATATTGGACCCCAAAAATATTGGTATTCCTAATATTCCCAAATTCCAACAGTGGTATGGTATTTGGATTTGGAATTTTTTAGGAATCCCAATTTTTGGGGCTCCATTATACCTGATTGTTAGCAGTTAGTACCATCCTGCAAGATGGGCAGTTGGCATCCACAGAGATATAAGACCATACACCCTTCATATATGAAAGAATCACTCCACATATCATCTCATAAGACATTGTGTGGTCTAATGGTGACCCTTAATGCCAAACAGGAAAACCAACCTGGGAAAACTATTTGGTAAGTGATTCAAAAGGCTGATGTGCAAGACATTTCTCTCACCCCCCAAAAGTAAAAACAATGAAATTCTGGGGGGAAACAACACTTTATTTTGCTTAACTTTTTTCATTCCCAAACTGCTCCTGCCTCTTCCCACATTTAGCCCTGTAAGCATAACTCTAACCCTAATATCTCCCCATTCCATACTTGAGAGTCATTGATTGTTGGGAAAGCAATTGAACTCCACTCAGTTGTTTGATCTCTCTGTCTTGGAGAGAGCCATTTGGTGTTACACAAATCTTTGGGAACCTTCCTGTAAACATATAGACACCATTGTCCTTTTGATTCAAATACACTCTTATGTTTTGGGGTATACATGTAAGCATGCTGCCCTATTGCAGTTGTGTGTGCATTCTTTGACATTAACCACACACTGAACATTGGTCACTTTTCTCTCCTGCAGACTTGAACCAATGAGACTGATAAATATTGCCTATCCTAAAGTACTGTTTCCCTATACCACCTTTATTCTCCTCTTTGTTATTGTGTGTGATTCTCAGTTGTGCTTTGTGTGTGTGTGTTTGTACTTAGTTTATTAGTTTTTCAATAAAAACTCTATTGTTTGAAAATCAGCCTGATGTATTTAAGAAGGAAGGATTATGGTATACGTAGGTAAAGATTCCAAGTTACCCACCTCTCGCTGAATAAAACTCCCTAATCAATTAAACAAGACCATTTCACATAAAACTATGGGGACCATTATCATGAATGGGAAATCTATCCAGTGGTAGTTGGGGCTCTAGGGAGTGTTTTTTTTAGGTAGAGGCATCAAATTTGCAGCATACCAAGGAGTTCAGTTCTATGGGCCTCCAAAGAAGATTCCCCATCATCCATTGTTTACAATGGAGGGGAAAATAACAGCAGCAACAACAACAACAACAAAATAGAAGGCCAACAGAATAGAATCAAAGTTCCAGAGAATCTCTGCAGTAGAAACTGAAGGCAGGAGAGGCACTTTTGTAAGCTCAGTAGAACCAGTGCAATGTGCAGAGTGCCCAGTAATACCAGTGCAATCACAGAGTGCCCAACAGAACCAATGCCATTGGGGCAGTGCCAGCTCTACAGGAGTGTATGTCAAGCACAGAATCACAATCCAAGAAAGGGGGGGGGGCGTTTTACAAATCCTGAAGAACCAGGGCAATGTACAGTACCATACAAAACCCAGTGCTACTGTGGCAATTCCAGTTCAACAGGACTCATGTGAAGCACTGAACTGCAATTCAAAGCAAAGGGGGGGGGGGCTGTTTGCAAGCCCAGTACAACCATTTCAGTGTACAGAATGCCAAGCAGATCTGAGTGCCACTGTAGCAATGCAAGCAAAATAGGACTTGTGTCAAACCATAGAATCCTTGTAGTACAAACTGAAAGGGGGGCAGTTTTTCAAGCCAAACAACCAGTTCAATGTACAGAATGCCCAGCAGAACCCAGCACCACTGTGGCACTGGAGGCTTAAAAGGACTGAGCTCAAAGCAGAGTCACGGGAAATCCAAGCAAAGGGGGGGATTTTGAAACCCTAACATGACCAGTTACAATTAGCAGAATGCCCGGCAAAAATCCAGTGCCACTTGTTTGGCAAGCTGAAAAGGACTGATATCAAAGCAAAGAGTCACAAATTCAAGCAAGAGGGGGGGATTTTGCAAGTTCTGTGCAAGAAAATGGGAATACGAGGGGGGGGTGCAATCTGATGAAACTGACAAGACTAGTTTCAAACTGACAAGAACAGCAGGGAAGCTTATAGAAACCCTGAGACACAGAAACAAAGAAGGAAAAAAACAGTACCCCAGAGCCAGAACTGCAAGCTCCCTATCATCTTGGAAAATCTCAAATATATCTGGGATTTTCTTTCAGTTTCTCAAAGAATCACAGATATCTTTGGGATACCAAAATAATCCTGAAAAATATCAATAAGGTATTTTTCAGGTATGTTTGGCTCAGGTATATCTGAATGCACACGCCTATATGGGAGTAGTAATACAAACAAATTCCTGGTGGTGTTTTAAGGATTACTGGTCAGGGAATCCTGGGACAAAATTCCAACTCTATGAACATTTTTTCTGAGATTTTAATTCTATGAGCATTTTTTCTGAGATAGCGCCTCAGTGAGTAAGATGGGATTTATTTTTTGTATAGACCTGTTTAGAATAACTCCCAAAGTGACCTAGGGTCAGTCACTCTTAGTCAAACCAATTTCACAGGATTGTTTGTGATGATAATATAAGAGATAGGGCTGTGTATGCTTTCTGAGCTCCATGGAGGAAGAGTAGAATAAAAATGTGAAGACATATAAATAATTATCTGAGCTCCCCGAAACACCTGAAAAAGGTATATACATTTTAAGCGTTATGAGGAGGAAGAGGAGGGTGCCAAATTCTGTACTACGTTGGGGAAGGCTTGTTTATTTATTTTGCAAGATCAGCTAGATCAGCTAGATCAGAGCTGTCAAATGTCCAGCCTGTAGTCCAGAACCAGCTTGCTCAGGGCTTTAATCAAGCCTCTGGGGCTCTTTTCTCTCCCCTTCCCCTTCCAGTCCTCACGGTTTCAAGCTCCAAGGCTGATGAAGCTCCCTTTTCTTTCAGTTCCCTGCCTTTTCTGCCTTGTCTTTGCAGGCTGTAGCACAGACAAAGCTGTAAGGAAAACATTGAACATACTCTCCATCAAAGCTGTAGGGGGAGAACTTGGAGTGGATTCTCCATTAATGCCTCTGTGCCCAGATAGATAGGGGACCTTGATGCAAGGTCCAGTCCACATTTTCTTTGCAGTTTTGTCTGTGTTGCAATGTGTTTCAAGATCCTATGTAGACAGCTGAAATTCAGGCTTCTTAGAGTTGTGTCCTTGCAAATAAAGGGTTGATGCTTTGAGCCAGCTTGTCTCTGCTCAATGGACCTGACCTAGTGAGTACTCTAACCCACAGCAAAAGGGGAATATTGTACTGGAGAGCAATTGCCAATCTGAGTAGACCCCAGGGAGGGGGAAAGGTTGCAATGCCATTTCATTGTTTTCCCAGGCTCAGAGCATTTTATATTTTTAGTTTCTGCTGTGATCTTTGTGCTTTTTGTTGATGTTTTATTTTTAAAATTGCATTAGCAAATCCCACTATTCCTCCACCTTTCATGTTTTCCCAGGCTCAGAGCATTTTATGTTTCTTGTGATCCTTTTGTTTTTAAAAATTGCATTGCCAAATCCCATTATTCCCCCACCTTTAATTTTTAAACAAAATATTACAAGAGTTTTAAGCATATTTATATTTTAAGCTTAAAAATAATGTCTTTGTGTTTGCTGTGTCCTTTATCAAGTTTATATCTCTGCTACCTCACATTACATTTTATGACATACATAGCCCAACCCCACCAAGTCCCATTTGTGTAAGTCTGGCCCTTCTAACAAATGAGTTTGATACCCCTGAACTAGATTCTTGCTGCAACTGCTATACCAGTCCAGCCAGTGAGTTAAATGTAAATGTTTTTATTGTTTTGTTCTTTTAAAAACAACATTTATTTCTACAGGTCTGTATCATTCCTAATTCTCAGTTGGATCCACCACATTTATTATTTCCATTATGGCAAGGCCAGCTGTTGCTGCTTCTTCACTTTTATGTTGCACGCTGTCTTGGCTTATGGCTCTTCTAGTTTTGCATTCTTCATATTTTACGAAGCATGGAGAGTTATGTGATAAAGATTCAAAGCAATCAGTATTCTATGCAGGCAATAAGATTTGCTTGTGTTTTTTGCTCTGCTATTTCACATCATTCATTAATGACATACCGATAGACCTCCCTTTTGACTTTCTCTTTTCTTACACTCCATATTTTATGAGGCACTGAGACGTGTGATAAAGTTTCAGCTGACTATTCATTCTTTTACATTTATGTGCAGTGGACTGTCTTTCTCATCCATTACTCTTTCAGCATCCTTGCTTGCTCTACATTTATCTATAGCCTTCTCGTATTATTTACTATTGCCCTTTCTTCTCAGCCACCAGAAGCTCTTTGTTCTTGGCCATTATTTCACAGACCCACTATCAATACACTTTGTAATCTTTAACAGGCTGAAAATTACAAGACACTATTGTCGATGCACTTGCAACACGGGCCACCCAATCCAGACATAAGTGGCTGCCGCACCGCTAGTAGACTTCTTGAGGACTTTGGCACGCTGGAGTGTGCGGAGGGAAGAGGTGTAGCTTGCCGTGAGGGAGACGATCACCATGGCAACACCACTGGTGTAGGCACGCAAGAGAGGTGGAGGCAGCCAGAGGGAAGGCCCCAATTGGCCACTCCTGGTGCATGTGCTGCAGCTCATGATAGTCAGGGATGGGGAGAGGCGGCCCCAGAGAGGTTGATAGCCATCCCCAACCCGCCCCCAAAGATGGGCAGACCATCAAAGGCAAATGAGAGATGTCCCACCAACATGCGGAGTGAACAGGAGTGAGGCTGGACATGTGCGCACGAGAAGTTTGACTTGGTGGTGAGGCAGGGGTGGGGGTGAGACAGGCCCGCACAGGACCATGGAAAAGCCATCAATCCCCTCACACCCTTCCGCTGTCAGAGACTCTGCCAATGGCATGAAGACAAGCAGGGAGTACCAAGTGAAGGAGTTCACTGTCATAGACAGCAGCTGGAATGTGTGTCTGGGAGTGAGCAGCCCAGCAGCAGACACCCCCCCACCCAGAGACCCCCTGTGTTTCCCTGACGCCCCCTGCCATATGACGCCCCCTCCTCCAGGCGCTGCAGAACTCAGAGTGCAAGTGCATCAGCCACAGAACTCTGAGTCCACTTCATCAGCCCCTCCCTTAGTGCCCTGCGCACAACAGCCCTGTGGGATCGGGTAGGCTGTCAGCCCAGGCAGGCTGAGGGGTGGCACTCCCCTCCCCTGTCCAGCCACATGAAGAGCAGCGTGGCAGCTCATAGACTGCCCCCCCAAACCAAGTCTGCCCACCTTCCCAGGCATTTCCTTGGAGAGGCCACAGACAGAGGGAGGGGGTTGCCCAGGGAACATGCAACAGATGCCAGGCAGGAGAGACAACAGAGGGCACAGCTCAGACTTTATTTTTCTGGAACAGAGTGCAACAGTCTCCCTGGTGCATGCTGGGCAGTCTCACCATGGGCAGGGCTCCATTCCGAGAGGTGGGCAGAAACAGCTGAGGGAGTGGAAGGGTGTTGGAGCGACACATGCGGAAGCCTCTGTGTTGGAGTCCCACCTGCAAAACAGAGATAGAGATCAAGAGCACCTGCAGGGGCGGCGGCTGGAAGAGCAGGCTGCGTTTCAGCTGGGCATTCTCTTAAAGGGACAGTCTCTGACCCACCTCCCCACAACAGGGCAGCTGCTACACACACCCCGTGCCCTGCCAGGGGTTGGGAACGCAGCAGAGGGCAGACCAAGGGAAGGGAACAGGCAGCAGCACAGGGAAGCGGGGTCAGCAAATGACCCCTGCCGGAGTCCACTGCCTGGTTCAGTGCCAGAGACGCTCGCACACCAAATGGTCGAGAGTGAGGGGGAGGTTGGGGGGGGGAACAGTGGAACTTACCCAGTCATGTGCGACAGTCCTCACATGCAGAGCCTCCAGGAGCCCAAAACCTGTGGAGACCCGGAAACAAGACCTCTCTCTCCCCCTCACAAGTCAAAGATACTGTCAAAGCAACCATGCAGTGCAAAAGCCGTCACCAACGTGCCTGCCTGTCCCTCATTCCAAGTCTGTATGGCCAGGAGCTCGCTGGCAGAGCCTCCAGCCATGCGTTCCTCTCCCTAACAACTGAGTTGTGTGAGGCCAGAGCGGAAGTATTTCTAGGAGGGGGGAGACCATGATTGGGTGCTGGGGAGGGGGCTCATTAGCCCAAGGCTCGAGGGGTTTGGCGAGGCAATCACATCGCTCCCCAAAGGATTTGCGAGCTTCCGCAGAGGTGACCTTTGTTTTTGGTTTCAACGAGTGCCTATGGGACACGCCGCTATTTTTGCCAGCATAACGTTGCACCTCTTGGGGGGGGGTGTCATGGGTCAAACTGCTCAGGAAGCCGCCTGAGCCTGGCCGTGCCCCCAATTCCACCACCTCCTCTGCCTGAACACCGCGCTCCACCTCACTTCCACCCACGCTCGGGCACAGCCCTCAGGCGCCGCTGCACTCAGGTGGAACGGCACTCAGGTGGCCCCCCGCCCATGTAACTCCCCTGTGTGTGGCGGCACCAGTCGTATGTCAGTGTAAACCCTTCCTGCGCCCACGTAGTGGCTCATCTGCTCCCAAAAGACTTTCCGCCCCCCCCCTGGATTGTGCTATAAATCTTGTTTCTTCATTCCTATAAGATATTTAAAGGGGAGTGTGTGACATTTTTAAAAAGTACAATTAGCTTGGTTTTGTACTCTCACAATGTCTACAGATGATTAAAACATATTTGCTTATATGCAAAATCCCTTCCAGAATCCTTCCCTTCTTACTGATAACCCCGATGTCACATGCCACGCTGTCCTTAGGGTTCTTTTAACTGTCAGGAATTGCTTTGCGGGAAGTAAAAGGCCTGGCAGTGGGGAAGGAAAGGCATACTTCTAGCTTCATTTTGTATACATTCATTTGTGACCCTATAACTTCGAATAAAAATCCCCATCCTGAACACACATTTCAGATGACTCATTTATGATTATTTGCCCATTAACAAAGCAAACTCTTGAGAGCATTTGACACTAATTCTGAAAGGCCATTCTCTTATTTCTTAAAGTTAATACCATATTCCCTGTAGCATTTCCTTGCTGTTGTTCCTTGAGGCTTATTGGAAATGGGAGAGGGCTTTTTCCAGCTAAAGTTCATGGGATCCCAAACACAGTTTATCCTCCAGTCCCACAATGCTTTCTGATTCTCTTACTTTCTGTCTCTCAATTAATGTTTGGTTATATACTTTCTTCATTTATATTCTTCCTTTCTTACTGAGATTCTAGATGGATGAGGAAGAGAATAGAGTCATATAGTCTAGATAGAGTCATATAGTTCTAGATAGAGTCATATAGTTCTAGATATATGCCATTATCTAGAACATTATTATATGGGTTTTATGGCAAAAACTCTGGGTTGTATTAAGCCATTTTTTTTTCATTAGGGTCCATTCTGCATACACACCATACTTCTGATTTTCACTGAAGTCGAGTCTGTTGGGATTTATTTCAAATGCTGCGCCTGCAATCTGTATCTTTTTCTCTCCGATTTCTAGCAGTGCATATATTCTACATACCAATGAGAAAACCTGGGTAGTGTTCTGGAGTTGGTTAATCTTGATTGGTTAGTTTTCACACTGGGTGTGTTTTTTGAAATAGGAGATTCTTCCAGCTGAATTCACTGTGGTGTCGCCATTAGTGCCCCCCCCCCTCTTATCAGTAGTCAAGGAGTTTGCAGGAGGAAAAAAAACACTGGCAGGTACTGCATTAAAATTTAGTGAGAGCCAATGCTGACCACTTGGCCGGAGAAGACACAGTTCATGGGGGGGGGGAGTTGGAGACATCAGTGCTTTGCAGCCTGAGTCCCCCCCATTGTTATTTAGAAATGAGATGACAAATGGGGAAGATGAGATTTTGAGATGGACCAGACTTAAAAAAAAAAAAAAAAAAAGGCTGCTGCTGCCACAAAGTAGGTTCTGCAGCATTATTATCACATTTGAAATGTTTGTGGTCAGAGTCAATTTTTTCAAACCAAATATAAAATTTCCCAAAAGAGGAATCAAACTCCAAAACATTGGATGCAATAACCTAGCATCTTAACCAACCAAGCTAACCTTATGTTCCTACAAATGAGTCAGAAAAGGCAATTACATTCCTAATCTCTTATTTTAAAAAAGCATGCATAGTGTGAAACTGACCAATAAGAACAGACCAATTAGCCTGCCAGAGGAGGGGAGGGGAAAAATCCAAGGAAATGTTTCTGCTTTTAAATGCTTGGAAGCGAATTAAGAGGTGGAGGGGAAATACTGCTCTGAAAAACCACTGTTGGAAACTACGGAGATACAGTGGAGTGACAGCAGAATTCTGGGAAAAGGATGTGGAAGGAAATTCAAAATCCAATGGGAGACTGAGGTGAGTGCGCAAGTGAATATGGAAGCAGGTTTTTGAAGCAATGGAGGTGGGAGGCGAGAGCTGTAATAAACACAAAAGCAGAAAGGGCCCATATATCAATTCCTATCCCTATTGCGACCTAATCTCTTATTTTAAAAAAGCATGCATAGTGTGAAACTGACCAATAAGAACAGACCAATTAGCCTGCCAGAGGAGGGGAGGGGAAAAATCCAAGGAAATGTTTCTGCTTTTAAATGCTTGGAAGCGAATTAAGAGGTGGAGGGGAAATACTGCTCTGAAAAACCACTGTTGGAAACTACGGAGATACAGTGGAGTGACAGCAGAATTCTGGGAAAAGGATGTGGAAGGAAATTCAAAATCCAATGGGAGACTGAGGTGAGTGCGCAAGTGAATATGGAAGCAGGTTTTTGAAGCAATGGAGGTGGGAGGCGAGAGCTGTAATAAACACAAAAGCAGAAAGGGCCCATATATCAATTCCTATCCCTATTGCGACCCACATTCCACATTTTCTATTTGTACATGGGTGTGGTGATTACTAGCATAGCCTTTTTCATTAAAGAGGACCCATGATGCCTTTTTCACCAGTAGAAAAGATGATTGGATCCATCCCTAAAAATCTTATGCTTGCCTTCTCAAGTATAAAAGCATAGAACATTGCAAGCTACAAAAATAATTGAAAAATATTTATATTTGGAGTATCCTCTCCCATTTGTTTACTGCATCTGTATTTGATTTGCAGAGACATAGGTAGGTAGTGAGTGGTACAAAGTAAAAAAAAAAATACCCTAAAGCCTATGCATGTGATCTGTTGTTTCACAGTACAGCCTTCACTGACCAGAAAACTATTCCTGTCAAAATGTACATATTTCAGTTTTTAATAGATATTATTGAACAAGATAACAAGCGTAGAAAGGCCAGTACAGATCAGTCTCAATAATCCATTTCTACAAAGAAACTGTTCAGGCTCTCACTTAAGAAATGCCATTAGTCTTATATAAAGTCTCCTCAAAATTCCTTTGGTGTCCTCTCAGACAGAAACTCTCCATTTAGCTAGACATTTAACTAGAAATGAAATTCAGTGGCAAAGCTATTTCAGGTCTTCTTAATTTTGCCTACTCCATGGAAAATCTCTGCAGCACCACTGGATTCCTACTAGGACATCTGATGAATTCTTGAGGAAGTAATTTTCCATGCTTTGCTTAACCACTCAGGATAAATTACTCATTAAACTACGAATAAGATTATCTGATGAGATAAATGGTAAAGAAAATTGCCCAGTAGTTTCAGCTGCCCAGTATGTTTGCCTAAACTGTGAGTCTCTTCATCTTTCTCCTTCTGTGCTCCAATGGAGCTTCATAATTCTGACCAACAAGAACCTGGTTTACATGTGGCTGCTTTGATATAATAAATGTAAAATGCAGCCAGCCTGTAAGTCCTGTTGAAGTTTATGGGAATTAGAGAATTAAACACTTCTGTCCTGTACATACTGCAGTTCTACACACACACATCCTATAAAGATGTCTTGTATTGTCCTTATATAGATCAATTGTGTACACCTCATCTCACAAAGGATATCATAGGACTAGGAAAGATGCAGAATTGTTTAAATTAGCTTTTAACAACTAATGGGGAATACGACCACTATACCACAGCAGTGATCAACACTACCATATGCAGTGTCAAATACAAATTAATAATACTGATGCCATCTTGGATTTTAGGATTGAAACTGTATTGTATTGTATGTATATAATGAATTTTAATGATTTTTGTGTAATTTATTTTAATGGTATGTATTTTAATCTGTTGTGAGCCACCCTGAGCCTGACAGGGGAGGGCGACATATAAATATAATAAAATAAATTGTAAAAAAGGAAAATCAAAAGAATTAATGGATTAGTAACTTTCTCCCCTAGAAAAAACTAAATAGTCATGGGTTTTTTTAAAAAATTTAGACTTATAAAATTATAAAATTATGCATGGTGTGTAGAAAGTGGGTTAGATTTTTTCATGGTATGGTTTGGTTATATTATCAGATCTGTGTACACTGTGGTCCCTTTGAATTTTACAGAGTGCTTTGATGGCAGCTAACTTGAAAAGGGGATTAGGCAAATTCATGAAGGATAAGTACATTTTGTTTAGTGGGCATGATAGCTAAACAGGACCTGCATGTTTGAATACAATATACCTCTGAATGCCAGTTGCAGGAGGGGGTAGCAACCAGGGGGAACATTGGTTCTTTACTCTGCCATGTGCTTTCCTGAGCATTGGTTGGTCCCTAGGGAAAACAGGATGCTGTACTAGATGGATCATTTTCTGGTCCAATAAGGTTCTTCTTATGGAGTATGAGAGTAAATCCTATTGAACTGAATGGAACTTAATTCTGAGTATATATATTTAACTTTCTCTGAATTATGACCTGCATTCATAATTCTATAGGGAAGGAAAGGTCCCCTGTGCAAGCACCAGTCGTTTCCGACTCTGGGGTGACGTTGATTTCACAATGTTTTCATGGCAGACTTTTTACGGGGTGGTTTGCCATTGCCTTCCCAAGTCTTTTTACACTTCCCCCCCAGCAAGCTGGGTACTCATTTTACCGACCTCGGAAGGATGGAAGGCTGAGTCAACCTTGAGCCGGCTACCTGAATCCAGCTTCTGCCGGAATCGAACTCAGGTCGTGACCAGAGAGTTCAGACCACAGTACTGCTGCTCTACCACTCTGCGAGGATGTGCTTAATGTATTGGGCATGAAATGCTAGTGCTTTTTATATGAGAGAAACTGTACATGTCTTGACTAAATTAACAGTACTAATTTTTTTCTCCAATTTTTTTTCCTTATTATATAACAAAACTGGATGCACTGTGGGAAAATGTTAAGTTTCAAAACATGCTTTTAGTTCCCACACTCTGGTTCAATCGTTGCTGAATAGCCAACTAAGAACATAAGAAAAGCCATGTTGGATCAGGCCAATGGCCCACCCAGTCCAACACTCTGTGTCACACAGTGGTTAAAAAAAAAAAGTGCCATCAGGAGGCCCATCAGTGGGGCCAGGACACTAGAAGTCCTCCCACTGTGCCCCCCCCCACACCAAGTTGCCAAATAAGGCAACTATTTCTTGATGTTAGTGAAATGAAGGACAAATGTTGAGCGGATGGAACTGGAAAGTAAATGGTGACTATTGGAACAGAACAATGGCTACACTACCGTATTACACAGCTCCAAACTGCTTTCAGCATAAGACATAGCACAATGTTGCATGTCATTCCTGCATTTTATTTTGTTCCCTTCTGTCAAGTATTAAATATTTTACAGTGTCTGCACGCTTTTTGAGGAATATAGTGAACATGCTGAGGACTATTACAGTAAAATAAAAATGATGCATTTTGTCAGCAGTTACCCCCTAAATCCACATAAACAATGAAGAGATAAAGTAGAAAATCAAATAGAGCTGAAGCATATTGGAAAGGGATATATGGGAACCAGTTCTTGGCATACAGAAGCTTCCAGTCATTAGATTCAAAACAGGGGTCTATGACCATATTTGTTGCTTATCTAGGAAGATTTAAAAAAAAAAAAAAACCCTTCCCTAATTTGTTTGTCCAGGTTCTCAATTTTGATTTTGTTTTACAGCTATATGTTTTTATAATATGCATGACAAAGAGAGATTGCCTAGTTTTCATTGTAAAACATAATAACAATAAGGTTCATGTGATCCCTTTTTCAATGACAAATGATGTATGATTTGCATCTTTTTGTGTTATTGTTCTTATCCAATTACTCTCATTGGTCGAACATTTTAGTAAGTTTAGCTGATATGTCACTCCAAAATGACTATTGTTTTCACTTCAGTTAAGTTCTCTTCACTCACCCCTCCCTAACACTATACCATCTGCAAAATATTGCTTGGCTTTAAAAGTTTGTTTTTTGAGGGTCTCTGCATGTGGCTTTCTTCTGAGAATGATTATATATAACTCAACTTAGGTTTGATTCCCATTGGAGAAGAGGGAGAGACAGACAGAGAGACCACACTGGAGTCTTATAGCTTAATTGTAATATTGGGATTATTTACAAATATACCATATTTATATACAAATAGATGGTAGTAAAAAAGCAATTCTGCAGGATAGCATATCCAATACCACACATCAGATCACCAAAGAGTGTTCTTGTGTCCTGAGGTGCTTTAGCAAAGTCAGACCTTTTCCTGCCTGTTTCTCCTTCTGTTTCTTTCCATTTCAGATTCTACAGTTTCTTTATACAGCACCACTTCCCACAGCTGGAATGAATTAACTTTTCCAAGCTCTCATGAATACTTAACAGAGCTATCAAGATAATGATTACCCACTAAGAAAACATCAGCCAATTATTCTCAGTTATCAGCCTAACAAAATAACTAGTTTCTACAGCATCAGGCAAAAAAAAAAAATGATAATAGTCACATTTGGTTTCAGGTTCAAGATGCACTAAGAATTTGGAGAATGTAGAAAGAGATTGGCACTACTGTTGAATCAGCGGTGGGCACAGGGAGATATGGCATAGAGAAAAGAATGGGCCAGGTGAGGTGAAGAATGCCCAAATAGATTCTCCCTCTGAGTTGCTCTGGGCCTTCTCTTAACTAACAAAACCTGAATACTCCAACCATCAAATTTGAAAATGCTGTTGTTGAACTCTAGGTCAACCCATATAAGACAACAAGCAGGAGATGATGCATATACATAAACTACAGAGGGGCTGGGGGGGGGGGCTGGAGTCCCCCCTCAGATTTTCCCAGCGAGGGCTAAGTCCCCACAGGGCAACTAACACAGAACTTGGGGCTTCAAAAGCGTGAATGGGGTGGTAAAGGCTGTGTGTGATTTTCCCTCTGAGCTGCAAAGTCAGTGAATGACTTTACAACCTCAGCTCTTTACAAATGCTAATGGAGCTTCTCCCACCAGAGGCTAGGTGTCAATATGCATATTAACCAGTGTTGGTAAGCTCTAATTGGGTAAATCAATACATTGGCAGACCTGAGTCAAGGGGGTGAGGAGATCATAGCTCTCGCAACACACATGAGATACAGACCTCTCTAAGATCTAGAAAAGTGACTATTTTTTTTCATCCATCCAGCCGATCTAGAGTGTTGAAGGACTCTTGATATTGTAAGGCAATTGAGATCTGCAAAAGTTTTCACTTGTATCTTTGAATTCTCTGGATTAATTACTAAAATATTGATATCCTTATAAGTTTGGTGTCTGTTGGAAAATAAAGCCTGGCTGGCTTCACCTACTTTTAATGTACCAACAGTCAGACTTCAGGCTCTCTTTGGTGGATTCAAAATACTTGCTTGGTTCCAATTTACATTTGGGAGGAAAGTGAGATTGAGTGTGGTGGACATGAAGATCAGAGGCCTTTAAGAACAAAATTTGAGGCCAGTGGTACCTTTAAGAACCAACCAAGTTTTATTCCAGGCATCAGATTTTGTGTGCATGTACACTGTTTCATTTAGATTGCACGCACACTTATTTTATCTGACATTAGCCTTTTTTTTGCTATTAATCATTGATCTTATTTATTGTTTTGCTGCTGTTGGTTTTATGATGTGAGCCATTCTGATCCCATTTTGTGGGAAGGGCAGGATATGTTGAATACATGAAATGAAAGTTTGATTTCTGAGTATAAGTGAAAACTGAATGATTTAGTTATCAACAGCAGCTGTAAACTGTAGGATATACTGAACCCCACATGTAGTTGGTGACAGCCAGTTTGGTGCAGTAGTTAAGTATGCGGACTCTTATCTGGGAGAACCGGGTTTGATTCCCTATTCCTCCACTTGCAGCAGCTGGAATGGCCTTGGGTCAATCATCACTTTTGTAGGAGTTGCCCTTGAAAGGGCAGCTGCTGTAAGAGCTCTCTTAGCCCAGCCTACCTCACAGGGTGTCTGTTGGGGGGGGGGGGGGAGGTAGAGGAGATTGTGAGCCACTCTGATTCAAAGTATAGGGTGGGCTATAAATCCAATAATAATATCCTTCTCCTCCTTCTTCTTCCTCCTCATCTCAATTTATACCCCATCCTACCCCCTAGCAAAAAAACCCACACCCATGTCTCATGTCAGAGAGATATGTGTGTGTGTGTAACCCCATAAACTCTAGTGTCTGAAAAAATATCAAAAAGTAAGAAGGCACTGTGAAGGGGGCTACAGACACCACTTTGTTGATGTTAAAGGTGCCACTGGGCTCCAGCTCAGTTCTCACATTTGCTGACTGCTGTATTATCTGTAAGAGCCTCATGGCACAGAGTGGTAAAGCTGCAGTACTGCAGTCTGAGCTCCCTGTTCACAACCTGAGTTCGATCCCAGCGGAAGCTGGGTTCAGGTAGCCGGCCCAAGGATGACTCAGCCTTCCATCCTTCCAAGGTCAGTAAAATGAGTACCAGCTTGCTGGGGGGGAAAGTGTAGATGACTGGGGAAGGCAATGGCAAACCACGCCGTAAAAATATTGTGAAAGCAACATCACCCCAGAGTCGGAAATGACTGGTGCTTGCATAGGGACTACCTTTATCTATCTTTACCTTATTATCTGTATACCAATTTACTGTGATTTACACATCTTACCCAATGTGTTATTCCAATTTTAGCTGGATTTATTGTTGTTACTTACCTCTTCTTTCTTACCTATATGTAATACTTGAGGAAATCTGTTTCAGTGAATCTTAAGGAGTGGACATACTAAGCTTCTCAGTTGTACCCATAATGGAATGTTGTTTGACTTGTAGATAAAAACTGAAACATCAGACTTTATTCCCATATTTGTTTGTTAACTCTTGCATTTGCATGCTAAATTTATGCAATTCACAGATCTTTTTACATCCAGTTTCAGCTGTAATCAGCTATAATCACCCAGACCGATTTCGCATTTAGTGTTTGCTACCATTTATGTGTGGAGTAATTCTTTCCAGATCATTCTTGCATATTTCGCACCAGGGTTTCTTTTGCGAGGTCGCTTTGCATGCAGTCTCGCACCAAACTATTTTCGTATTAGCATCAGATTGGCATCAAAGTCATGTCAATCAAATTTGAGTCCCCCCTTTTTTATTAAGCGCATGCGTGGTTGCGTTATTGCATAACAACGTAACAAAAGTAACGTGAATGGGGTCCCTTCCCCCTTTTTTCGCGGGCTAACTGCATCATGTGTGATGTTTGAGCTTTACTATTGGCTCTAGCATTCTTTGCCAGGTTTTTGAAAGATGAACCCACCCACTCCCCCACAGCCATTTCTATTGCTATATCCGCATTCACAATGGAGAATCTTGAGACCAAAAGTGTGGCATGCCTTTATTCCATGATGGAGGTGCTGGTTTTTTGCCTACACGCAGCAAGGCAACTCAGTCTGCTTAAGAGCATACGAAAGCTTACATTCTGAATAAAACTTAGTTGGTCTTAAAGGTGCACTTGTCTACTGCTTTGTTCTATTGCTTCAGACCAACACGGCTGCCCACTTGGATCAACTCTTATGTATGATAACGTGTTGCATTTAATGGATGGCAGAATTTCACCACTGTGAAATATCGTAGTAACACAATCAAATAAAAATGTTTTTAAAAGGGTGGACACATGTCGGAAGTCTTATGTGAACGCACTGCTCGGTTCTACGGTTGATGTGGGAGAGAACGGGCGAGATTCCCCCCCCCACCCCCAAGCAAGGCTGCCAGCATAAGAATGGTGTTCATGATTAAAGGTGGTAACATCTATTGCCTGGTTCTATTGCTTCAGATCAACACAGCTGCCCACTTGGACCAATATGTATGATAAAATGGATGGCGGAATTCTGCTGCTTTGAAATATCATTGTAACGCAATCAAGTAAAAATGCTTTTAAAAAGGATGGGCACATGTCGGCTGATGATTTGCATGTGATGTCAAAGGGGGAGGCAGTGGGAGGACTAACTGGCAATGGGGGGTAATGCCCCCAAAAGCAGTCACTGCGGAATGGGATGATTTTCCCACTGCAAGTTCTGCGGATTGGATCCGCAGGTTTTCGGAAATGCCACAAAAATAAGCATCCAGATACCGCGCGGTGGAAATGGTTAAGCCGCGGATCAGAAGGAGGATGCGGCGTAACATGTGCGAAATCCAGCAAATGCCCCAGAGAAAAATGGGATGCCACCTTGGCTTAAACACTTGTGTGAAAACAGTCCCAGTATTTTATGCATCTTGGCTTTTCTGACAACCACCCAACCTCTGTAAGTAAGGGTTGAGGAAACTGTTTTCAATGTATCTGACGAAGTGTGCTAGCACAGGATAGCTTATGCCCTGAATAAAACTTATTAAGTCCTAAAGGTGTTACTGAACTCGAACTTTGTTCAACTAGTTAATGATTGGAGAAGAAATTGGGGGGAAGAATAACACTGTATTGCTATGTTGCATACATATTGCTATAGTATTTGGGAGTTCTTTTGGCAGATAGATATTTCTCCAGAGCTAGTGTCACAGGAATGTGGTATGCTGGAAGTTGATAAGTGGAATATGTCTCTCAGATTAAGACAATTGAAACAGTATTACAGGCTTTACTGTCAGAGGCTAATGACTATCCACTATATATTAAACGTCTTTAAAGAAAGGAAGTTTAAAGTAACGTCTTGACATCATAAATTCTTTGCTGAAGAACAAGAATTATCTGCAATCGCAACACATTTGACACTGGCACTTTAATTGCCCTGCGGAGTCGGGTGAATAGTCTTCAAGTATTTCAAGCTGGATATGGACATGATCAACTGCAAGCACTTTTGAATATTTATTCCTTGTACTTTATACCTTGTATTTTTGACAATATGTTGTGATATGTCATTATATGTAATAATGTGTGAAGTTGAGGTGTTCAATTATCTATTACAATTTTGAAGTATTTTTCATTAATTTTTCGTTATTTTTCCACAGTATTTTTGTTGTTTGAATCCCCAATTGAGGGCAGGGGATCCCCCAGTTTGGAGGCCCTCCCCATGCTTCAGGGTCATCAGAAAACAGCAGGGAGAAGGGAAATGTTCTCCTAAAGCTTTTCTGTATTGGCTTTTACTGTCAAATATGTGACCATTAGTTTGTCCTATGCACATGATATGTATATTTGCAGATCTTAAAGTGACTTCTAAAAGTGAATTTCAAAAACAAGCCACAGCAAGAGACCTTTGAGATACCACTATAACCACTGGCCAATTCCCGCCTTTTTCTGGGTTTGGCCCAGTCCATGGGCATTGTTGGGGGGGGTGCTCCCTAAATTTATGGAGAGAGAGCTTCTCCAAAAATTCATAGGTAGTGATAGTGGAGGCCCCTCCCTGTGATGTCACTGGCTCCTCCCTATGATGTCACTGGATCAAACATCTCTGGCTGAGCCCCAGCCCACCCCCTACCCCGGGGAAATTGAAAAGTCTACACCCCTGAGATGATGTGGCATATATTAACAAGCTGGGTATAAGAAGTGCCCTGCTGGAAGAGATCCAGTCCAGCATTTTATTTCAACCAGTTGCATTGGAGGGCAAACAAAGTGAAAAGTGCTTAATTTAGTCTGTCCTCCACTGAAATGGAAGTCCCTCTGACTAGTGTGGCTATAGACTCCATGCTCATTGTGACATTCATGGAGATGTCAAGAAATACCTCAGCTCTCTCCCCTCCACCAAAAAAAATTTACATATCATTAATTTGGTCATCTTCTCAGGAGCAGGTGTGGAGGTAACTTCAATTATTCTTTTATCGATAAACTATTACTTGGTAATGTTTAGCCTTCAGAATTCAAACTCAATACTCAAAAAGTGTGGAAACACATGTGGTTGTGGTTGCTTTGACTGTAGGCACATAGATTCTCAACATATTCTGGACTGTCCTCAGGGAATTTTCAACTGACATAATTGGTGCATTTATCCATGTTTTGATCACTTTATGGAATGAGGAAATGTCCAGGGTTGTTCACAGGATCATTTCTAGACATCCTCTGCTTTCTGCTGAGCCAATGCAGTGTTGTATTCACAAAGGGCAATGGTTCATATTCCTGTAAGGAATAAGGAGGCATTGAACACACAGATTGTGAAGGAAAACAAGCAGTCTACAGAAGCAAATCACATCTACAGAAGAATCATTGCAAGAATATAATATGCTTATGTCCATTCAGCTGTTGGGAGCCCTTAGAGAACTATAATGGATGGACCCCCTTGAAGTGACTATTGCATGGTCTGAGTCTGCACTGAGGTTTCAATCTCAGGGCTGCTACTGGGGTTTTATATGCTATTTTTAAGATCCATTAATTTAACTTGTGCTTCTAATAACAACAGGGCTTTTTTGTAGCAGGAACTCCTTTGCATATTAGGCCACACACTCCTGATGTAGCCAACCCTCCTGGAGCTTGCAGTAGGTCCTGTACTAAGAGCCTTGTAAGCTCTTGGAGGATTGGCTGCATCATTAACTCCTGCTAGAGTTATAGCAGGAACTCTAATATGCAAAGGGGTTCCTGCTATTAAAAAAGCCCTGAATAATAACATAAATGACCTGGAGAGCAATGCTACTTCTCAGACTCTCTCATGGCCAACTGATCAGCAGTGGTATATGGCAAGCATCCAGTATAAACAATTGTACTATCTTCCCACTACTCCATTTACCCCATACCATACCATTTATACAGGTGCATTATTCATTTATTTGTTTGTTTGTTTATTTATTTATTTAAGATTTATATCCCGCCCTTCCCACAAGGGTGTATGATAGACAACATACACCCAAGTTCACATCATCAACTAGAGCTACATGCAAAGCATGGTCTTCAGAATTTCAGGTCTTCAAGGTAACACAGGCACGAATGGAGAAATAGTGGCACACACCTGTCTCCTTAAGATGACAATAATCTTCTATAATGTCACTACAAGTGCTTTGATTACAGATGAGCTTTCAGTTTATAGCCAAACAATATAGGAAAATATAATTGTGCCTATTCTAGGGTGATGGTGGTGGCAAAACATGCTTATTTTTCTGCTAGAATTACATCTGCACCAAGCCCTCCAGCAAAGCTGCTCCTAAGGTTGCCAATCCCCAGGTGGGGGCAGGGGATCCCCCAGTTTGGAGACCCTCCCCCCACTTCAGGGTCATCAGAAAGCGGGGGGAGGGGAGGGAAATGTCTGCTGGGAACTCTATTATTCCCTATGGAGATTTATTCCCATAGAAAACCATGGAGAATTTATCCACGGGTATCTGGGGCTCTGGGTGGGCTGTTTTTTGAGGTAGAGGCACTAAATTTTCAGTACAGTATCTAGTGCCTCTCCCCAAAATATGCCCCAAGTTTCAAAAAGATTGGACCAGGGGGTCCAATTCTATGAGCCCCAAAAGAAGGTGCCCCTATCCTTCATTATTTCCTATTGAAGGAAGGCATTGAAAAGGTGATGGCCAGAACTCCCTTTGGAGTTCAATTATGTTTGCCACAGCCTTGATCTTGGCTCCACTCCTAATGTCTCCTGGCTTCACCCCCAAAGTCTCCTGGCTCCACCCCCAAAGTCCCCAGATATTTCTTAAATTGGACTTGGCAACCCTAGCTGCTCCAGGTAGTAAGGAGGCTGTTGTCACTGGCCCCTGATGATATAAAGCCCAGCTTGCAAAATGAACCATGAACTGGTTATCAGCTTCTGATAGCTGCAAGTAAGCTGTTCCTGCAAATACACACACAGTCGTGAACACCTGAACAGCCTGTCAGCTGCAGGCCCAGGGCTTATTGTGGAGAGGTTGTGCAGAGAAATAACATACAGACAACACTTTCATGGAATGAAAAGTCCATAGCTTTATTGGTTACAGACCAAAGAGCATTGGTGCAGCATGAGGACAGATACAAGCATCAGGAGACCCTGCTGCCACCTGATGAACCAAGCCCCTCTCCAGAGCCTGCTTGCTGAGGAATAAACCACGGAGTGGCACATTTTTGTGGTTACCATGAAGGTAGCTGCTACTGAGTGATTCCTTTTGCCACATGGTTATAAACCCTCAAGGCACAGAGTGGTAAGCTGCAGTACTGCAGTCCAAGCTCTGCTCACAACCTGAGTTCGATCCTGGCAGAAGCTGGGTTCAGGTAGCCAGCTCAAGGTTGACGCAGCCTTCTATCCTTCTGAAGTTGGTAAAATGAGTACCCAGCTTGCTGGGGGTAAAGTGTAGATGACTGGGGAAGGTAATGTCAAACCACCCCATAAAAAGTCTGCCATGAAAATGTCATAATGCGATGTCACCCCAGAATCAGAAAGGACTGGTGCTTGCACAGGAGACTGCCTTTATCTTTTATAAACCCACAAATAGCCCCCAAGCTGACTCGACTTCAAGACTTTTTAAGGAAGTCTTCAAATGGAGGAGGTGGGCACACAGACCCAACTCCAACAACAGGATCTGTCCCAATGCCGCAAACCACCACAAGAGTGGGGAGGGGGAACCCTCCCACCAAAGCGCCAAAAGCCCACAACCAGTAAAGCAAGCCATCCCTGATGACAAAAAGCCAAATGTCCATCCACCACTCAGAGAGGTGAACCCTATCAACCCTGTACAGTGCAGTATATTGAAAATAAATATCTGTATGATTAATAATGGAGTTAGAGGGATGTGTCTATCAGCAGGTTCTCTGGATTTCAAGCAGCCCAGCATGCCAGATGATGTGTGTCCTCTTCTCTGCCTCCATAGCTTATGGAGTAGGCTCCGAAGTGAGAGAAAAGAATACCTGCCCCAAGTATATATCCAAATGGAAAGTGCCCCCTTTGCAAAGTCAGAAGGAGGGGAAGGTCATCTTGAGTAAATACAGTTAATCAGAAAATCCCCACAGCATATGGTTTACTATTATCTGCCAAGTATAGAAGAAGAAACTGCATGTCTTTCTTGCATCCCAAAAAAAGCAGTAATGCTGCTCCAACACAAAGCAAAATGCAATATATATGAAAACTTATTGTTAATCCAAAGAAATAAAACACTATCCAGCACAGCCAGTCAGTGATAAACAGAGACTCTGCTTATGTAAACTTTGCATTCTTTTTAGCAGTTCAAAGACAACTCGGTGAACACAGAAGTCACTACATACTTCATACAAATAAGTTGAAGTGCCCTTGGAAATAAATGCAAAGTTATGTCACTAGAATACAGAATGAATAGTCCTGTGTCAAAGTGTTTTACCAAAGCTAAACATAGTAAGTTCAGCTACCTACTAGACTGGAAAATTCTGAGGTACACACTTATATGCTATTTGACCAAAAAATGAGGTCAAACATTCCATTAGGGAATGAGAGCTCTTCAATTGACCTAAAGCCTCTTCCACAACATATCAACTACCCACACCTAATATTAAATAGCATCCCAATTCACCTATATTAACCCACCCATCCAGATTATATTGCAGAGAATCGATGGGAAAAAAACCACAATACAGCATGTCAGAGGTGATTTCCAGAGGAGAACAAAATTATTTAAACTACATGGACAAGAATGTAAATGCAGAGACAAAAAGATCATGGTAGAGAGTGTGGTGATGATGAGACAGGCAATATAATCTGAAAGGATGTAATTTTGTGTCCTAGATATATCTATCAATTAGATCCTGAACCAACCCAAGCTGCTTCAATTTATTTGTGTGCTTTTATATTGCATCTATCACTTAGTACCAATAGATTAAAAATATATGAATTCAGAATGGTTACAATTTAATCCCACAATGATAGCAATCAAGGGGAAAATTGTATCAATGTCTTTCCACATGCCACTTAGAGCAAAAACAAAGTAATAGAAGAGATAACTTTGATGTCTGGAAAGATGAGCAGCCCTGTCATAATATCATGGAACCCTTATTTGGTATCCTATACTCATTCAGTGGAAAGGAAATATACAGAAAAGACCCCACACCAAGGTGCAGAGAACACGGTTATTGCACAAGAGTCCATAGAACCTCTGCTGCAACCTATCAGTCATATATCAATGATATTCCCATGATGAGCAGAAAGGGAAGTAGTGAATACATGCTTAATGGCACAGTCACAGACCCTTACATTAACCAGCAATTGCTCACAAGCAGAAGACAACAAGGGAGGAATAAAATAAACTCAGCACATTTCGAGAGAAAGAGATTGAGTTTCTTGATGCTCTCAATGACTGTGCTATGGAGCAGATGGTCACAGAACCTACCAGGGGTGGGGCGATCCTGGATTTGGTCCTAAGTAATGCCCAAGACTTGGTGAGATATGTAAAAGTGGTCGCACCGCTTGGGAGCAGTGACCATAATGTTATTGATTTCACCATTTGTATAAATAGGGAGTTGCCACAAAAGAATGGCACAACCACATTTAACTTTAAAAGGGGCAAATTCTCTAAGATGAGGAGGCATGTGAAGAGGAAACTGAAAGGAAAGGTAAATACAGTCAAAACTCTTGGGGAAGCTTGGAGGCTATTTAAAACTACAATCCTAGAAGCTCAGATAAAATATATACCACAAGTTAGGAAAGGCACAAACAGGTATAAGAAAAGGCCTGCATGGTTAACAAACAAAGCAATGGAATCTGTAAAAGGTAAGAAGGACTCCTTTAAGCTGTGGAAAACCAGTCCAAGTGAGATTAATAAAAGGGAACACAGGCTGTGGCAAATCAAATGCAAGACTGTGATCAGGCAGGCAAAAAGGAACTATGAGGAGCATATTGCAAAAAACATAAAGACCAACAATAAAAATTTCTTCAAATATATTAGAAGCAGGAAACCAGCCAGGGAGGCAGTGGGGCCCTTGGATGACCGAGGGGTAAAAGGATTACTGAAGGAGAATAGGGAAATGGCTGAGAAGTTGAATGCATTTTTTGCCTCCGTCTTCACTGTGGAAGATGAGAAGTGTTTGCCCGCTCCAGAACCACTAATTTTGGAAGGGGTGTTAAAAGGCCTGAGTCAGATTGAGGTGACAAGAGAGGAGGTCCTACAACTGATAGATGAATTAAAAACTAATAAGTCACCAGGCCTGGATGGCATACATCCAAGAGTTCTGAAAGAACTCAAAGTTGAACTTGTGGATCTCCTGACAAAAATATGTAATCTTTCATTGAAATCTGTCTCCGTTCCTGAGGACTAGAAGGTAAGAAGAAGAAGAAGATGAAGATATTGGATTTCTATCCCACCCTCCACTCCGAAGAGTCTCAGAGTGGCTCACAATCTCCTTTACCTTCCTCCCCCACAACAGACACCCTGTGAGGTGGGTGGGGCTGGAGAGGGCTCTCACAGCAGTTGCCCTTTCAAGGACAACCTCTGCCAGAGCTATGGCGGACCCAAGGCCATGCTAGCAGGTGCAAGTGGAAAAGTGGGGAATCAAACCCGGTTCTCCCAGATAAGAGTCCGCACACTTAACCATTACACCAATCTGGCTCTCCAGGTAGAAGGTAGCGAATGTCACCCCCATCTTTAAAAAAGGTTCCAGAGGAGATCCAGGAAATTACAGACCAGTCAGTCTGACTTCAATACCGGGAAAGTTGGTAGAAAGCATTATCAAGGACAGAATGAGTAGGCACATTGATGAACACGGGTTATTGAGGAAGACTCAGCATGGGTTCTGCAAGGGAAGATCTTGCCTCACTAACCTGTTACATTTCTTTGAGGAGGAAAACAAACATGTGGACAAAGGAGACCCAATTGATGTTGTTTACCTTGACTTCCAAAAAGCTTTTGATAAAGTTCCTCATCAAAGTCTCCTTAGAAAGCTCAAGAGTCATGGAGTAAAAGGACAGGTCCTCTTGTGGATCAAAAACTGGCTAATTAATAGGAAGCAGAGAGTGAGTATAAATGGGCAGTCTTCACAGTGGAGGACGGTAAGCAGTGGGGTGCCGCAGGGCTCAGTACTGGGTCCCAGGCTCTTTAACTTCTTTATAAATGATTTGGAGTTGAGAGTGAACAGTGAAGTGGCCAAGTTTGCGAATGACACTAAATTGTTCAGGGTGGTGAGAACCAGAGAGGATTGTGAGGCACTCCAAAGGGATCTGTTGAGGCTGGGTGAGTGGGCATCAACGTGGAAGATGAGGTTCAATGTGGCCAAGTGCAAAGTAATGCACATTGGGACCAAGAATCCCAGCTACAAATACAAGTTGATGGGGTGTGAACTGGCAGAGACTGACCAAGAGGGGTCATGGTAGATAACTCACTGAAAATGTCAAGACAGTGTGTGATTGCAATAAAAAAGGCCAACGCCATGCTGGGAAGTATTAGGAAGGGAATTGATAACAAATCAGCCAGTATCATAATGCCCCTGTATAAATCAATGGTGCGGTCTCATTTGGAGTACTGTGTGCAGTTCTGGTCGCCACACCTCAAAAACGATATTATAGCATTGGAGAAAGTCCAGAAAAGGGCAAGTAGAATGATTAAAGGGTTGGAACACTTTCCCTATGAAAAAAGGTTGAAACACTTGGGGCTCTTTAGCTTGGAGAAACGTCGCCTGCGGGGTGACATGATAGAGGTTTACAAGATAATGCATGGGATGGAGAAAGTAGAGAAAGAAGTCCTTTTCTCCCTTTCTCACAATACAAGAACTCATGGGCATTCAATGAAATTGCTGAGCAGTCAGTTTAAAACGGATAAAAGGAAGTACTTCTTCACTCAAAGGGTGATTAACATGAGGAATTCACTGCCACAGGAGGTGGTGGCGGCTTCAAGCATAGCCAGCTTCAAAAGGGGATTGGATAAAAATATGGAGCAGAGGTCCATCAGTGGCTATTAGCCACAGTGTGTGTGTGTGTGTGTATATATATATATAAAAATTTTGGCCACTGTGTAACACAGAGTGTTGGACGGGATGGGCCATTGGCCTGATCCAACATGGCTTCTCTTATGTTCTTATGTTCATTTCAGTGGAAGGAGCATTGTAGTGTGAAGGAGCATTCTGTCCATCATCTAAGATATGGATGCCCTAACTGGGATTTATATATTGTGTGCAGACATAATTAATATTTAAACCTCTGCAAACGTTTCATTGCCAAGCAGGCCATACAAGCAAGGTTCTTAGGATTTCACTCTTCATATGTTCTATTTTTAAAAAAATAAAAGGTAAGATTGTCAGTGACAATAGTCCACCAGCATTGGGGACATAATTGAGACTGGGGAAGTTTAAGAGAATAACTAAGTTCTTCATTGCTCGCAATGCACCCTTGATGTTACTGAAATGTTCATTAGTGCTGGAGTAATGCTGCTCCAACTCGTACACATCACTGGCCTGGTTGGAGCCAGTGTACTGCCAAGATATTTGGTTGTATTTTTGTGCTCTGCTGGCATAAAGCTTAATCACCATCCTAAAACATTAACAAACAGAGCTTAAGATGGCAGTCAAAGTGATGCACAAAATGAACGAGTGTTCAGTTACCTGAACTGTTCCTCACACAAATCTACATATGAAGAGGTACAAGAGATGGATGCACACCTCCTGGATGCACAACTTACTGTGCTGAGCAAGGTTCTCAAAGTGAAATGGTCACAGCTGAGATACCAGACTAAGATTCATCCACCTTTTCAGGAATCAATTATCACATCGGCAGAAGAGAATGGGCAGTTTTAATGGTGATGGAGGTAGAGGAACACTTGAAAGGGAGCTACTGGACAGTAACAGTAGTGGAAGATGACACTGGTGGAGGAGCTATCACAGCAAAAGCAGTAACACTTCAGCTAATGCTGGTTAGTACTGTGCATTCAGCTGTTGGAAACCCCTGGAGAACTATAATGGATGGACCCCCTTGACCAGCTGCACAGCACCATTGCATGGTTTCAGCCTGCACTGAGGTTCCAATCTCAGAATTGCTACTGAGGTTTTATATACTATCTTAAGATCCATTAATTTATTATCAGTTCTGATTATCTCATACCTTGAAAACCCTATAATTAGACACACTAAAACTAAAGAAGATACAGTGCTTGAAGACAGGACCCCCAAGGTCAGATGGTGCTCAGTTAACTGATGAGGAAGAGCAGAGGATGACTACAAATAACATTACTCTTAATAATACATTTGGAGTAAAGCCAAAAAGATGTTCAGTGCCTGGTGTGAATGGATGCAAAAGAAAAGTCCAAAGCTGTTCAACATATATAATAGGAACATGAAATATGAGGTATGGATCAACTTAAAACCATAAAGATCTACTGATGATTCCTGGACTGAGAAGCACTTGATTAATTTCGATCAGAGATAGAGCTTTTTTGGCTCTGGCCCCAGCCAAGTGGAATACTATTCCAGCTGAATTTTGGGTCTTGTAAGCTCTGTCAGAGTTTTGTGGGGCTTGTAAAACAGAGCTGTTCCACCAGGCCTATGGCTGAACCCTCTGGCAGATGAAAATGACAGCTTCATCCCACTGGGTCCTTATTCCCTCTTTTCTCTGCCGTTCCTCAATTTTGATTTGACCAAATTTTTCCCTGATAAGGTTAGTTGTGCTGTTATGTACCATCTGTTCTGTTATGTCTAATATGATTAGTATTAGATTAATATTTTAAAAATTGTTTTAATTAATTTATGATTTATTGTTATTATAAGAAGCAGTAGCAGAGGAGGGAGAGCCATAAATTGAATCATCATAATTATCACTGTTGTTACTTCTGCTGCTACTAATAATAATAATAATAATAATAATAATAATAATAATAATAATAATGTCTAAACCTTGCAATCTTGGGATTGAGTGAAAAAAGGGGACTGAATTAGGGCATCGCCAGTCATAAATTTACAGTTTTACTCTGGAAATGACAAACACAGAAGAAACAGTCACTCATACTGAGCCGAGATGTAGCAAAAATCATCAGAGGCTGTAACACAAAGTTTGATGAAACAATGTCAATCAGTTCATGGAAAGCCTGTCAACATAACCATCATTCTAGTTTATGTTCAGCTACAGGTGCTGAAGAGAAAGACACTGAAAGCTTTTATGCAAGTGTCCAGGAAGAAAATGATCATACACCTAAACAAGATATGCTGATAAATCTAGGTGACTAGAAAACAAAAGTAGAACCCAAGGTAGATAAAATACAGGAAAATATGGCTAGGAGTATGAAATGAAGTGAAAGAAACACTCATAAAATTCTGTGAAGACAACAGAGGATTTTTTTTTTCATACAAACACATTTCAGGCAACCAAATAGACAAATGTATACATGGATGTCACCAAGTGGTAATCAACTGGAAGCAGAAGATGGAGAAGCTATATTCTCACTGCTAAAACTAGACTAGGAGTTGATTGTGGCACAGACTATGAATTGTTAGTATTGAAAATATTCTTAATATTGAAAAATAGGAAATATTGAAAAATTAGAATAAAGCTGAATAAAAAATAACTAAACATTCATAGTGGCAAAATATAATGTAAACAATATTCCTGAAGTACTTAAAGGCCATGTAAAGAACAGATTTGCATCACTAAGTCCAAGTGAACATGAACCAGAAGAACATTGGGTAGAAACCAGAGATATTTTGCCCCCCAAGTCGGAATGAAGAAACAAACACAAGTTATTGGTATAACTAAGGGCCATTTTATTAAGTATAATAATAAATGACAAGGGCAACAAGAACTGCGGCCTGGTCAGAGCCAGGGGTCTCAACAGACCACTCCCCTGGCATCCTAATTACATTGAACAATAAAGATAAAAAAGCCAAGGATAAGCAAATGAGAGACTTGCAAAATGAGGTTGGAAAGAAAGAGAAAGAGCTCAAAAAGAGGCCTGGGAAAAAGAAAAATATAAGGGAGATTACAGTATTACAAAGTCAGTTGAGACGTTTGTTAAACAAAGAGTGGGATGGAATTTAAAAAGACTTCAACAAAAATCTTTTAAAGGAGCAAATAAACCTGGAAAATACCTAGCCTGGCAAATGAAAACAAAAAGGGAAAATAAAATTATTAATAAAATCATTTGGGGAGATAAGGAAATTGTTGACCAGGAAGGAATTAAAAGAGAATTTTATAAATATTATGCCAAGTTGTTTAAAAGTCAAACAGTGGATGAGGAAAAAATTGATGCATATTTACAGAAAATTAATGTAAATCCCTTAACTGAAAATATGGAGAAGGTATTAAATGAATCAACTTGAAAGGAAGAAATAGAGGTGGCAATTAATTCAATGAAATTGGAGAAAGCGCCCGGTCCAGATGGTTTCACAGCAAAATTTTATAAAGTCCTCATGGAGACTTTATTACCAAAACTCCAAAAACTGATGAATACTAAAAAAATAGATGGGAAATACCTAATACTTGGAAAAAAGCAGTAATCTCGTTGATACCGAACGAGGATAGAGACGCCACGAATGTAAAAAATTATAGACCAATTTCATTACTTAACAATGATTACAAAATATATGCCAGAATATTAGCAGAATGCCTGAAACAGCATTTGAACAATTTTATTAAAGAAGACCAAGCAGGGTTTCTTCCCAGAAGGCAAATAAGAGATAATATTAGAACGATGACAGATATTATTGAATATTATGAGAAACATCCTGAAAAAGAAGTAGCATTATTTTTTGCTGATGAAGAGAAAGCATTTGATAATGTGCATTGGGATTTTATGTTTGCAGTGATGGAAAAACTGAGATTAGGAGAAGATTTTGTAAGAATGGCGAAGGCGATATATACTGAACAGCAAGCAAGACTTTGTATAAATGTGGATCTGACAGAAAAAATGATAATCAGTAAAGGTACGAGACAAGGTTGCCCTCTATCTCCACTGATATTTATAATGACTTTAGAGATATTGCTTATGCAAATCCAAGAAGATAAAGAGATAGAGGGACTAAAATTGAAAGGTTTTTCTTAAGAACATAAGAGAAGTCATGTTGGATCAGGCCAATGGCCCATGCAGACCAGCACTCTGTGTCATATAGTGGCCAAAAAAAAATTATATATACACACACACAGTGGCTAATAGCCACTGATGGACCTCTGCTCCATATTTTTATCCAATCCCATTTTGAAGCTGGCTACGCTTGTAGCCGCCACCACCTCCTGTGGCAGTGAATTCTACATGTTAATCACCCTTTGGGTGAAGAAGTACTTCCTTTTATCCGTTTTAACCTGTCTACTCAGCAATTTCATCGAATGCCCACGAGTTCTTGTATTGTGAGAAAGGGAGAAAAGTACTTCTTTCTCTACTTTCTCCAGCCCATGCATTATCTTGTAAACCTCTATCATGTCACACTGCAGTCGACGTTTCTCCAAGCTAAAGAGACCCAAGCGTTTCAACCTTTCTTCATAGGGAAAGCGTTCCAGCCCTTTAATCATTCTAGTTACCCTTTTCTGGACTTTCTCCAATGCTATAATATCCTTTTTGAGGTGCAGCGACCAGAACTGCACACAGTACTCCAAATGAGACCGCACCATCGATTTATACAGGGGCATTATGATACTGGCTGATTTGTTTTCAGTTCCCTTCCTAATAATTCCCAGCATGGCGTTGGCCTTTTTTATTGCAAACGCACACTGTCTTGGCATTTTCAGTGAGTTATCTACCAAGACCCCAAGATCTCTCTCTTGGTCAGTCTCTGCCAGTTCACACCCCATCAACTTGTATTTGTAGCTGGGATTTTTGGCCCCAATGTGCATTACTTTGCACTTGGCCACACTGAACCTCATCTGCCACGTTGACGCCCACTCACCCAGCCTCAACAGATCCCTTTGGAGTGCCTCACAATCCGTTACTAAATAGAATATTATTAACATTAGAAGGTCATGGAAATGTTTTTGGTTGGCATGCATACTTGTGTTACGAGAAAAGTAAGATGGATGGCTTCTTTTTACATCATTATATAAGAAGTAGTTTGTTAAAAACTTGGTTGAAATACAAAAGATTTGGGGATGAGAGGAAACCGATTTGGATTGTGCCAACAGAAGTAATAAAGCTATATTCAGATATTAAAGAGGAGAAATGGTTATCATATAAACAATTGTTAAAAATACATGGCGGTAAGGTGGAACTAAAATCGGTGGAAGAATTGGAATATAAGTATAATTGGTTTCAATTGCAACAAATTAAGAGTCTGCTTGAACAGGATATTAAAAATGATGGGATAAGAGAAGAACAACAGAACTGGAAAGAATGCTGTTTGGCGATAACGAAAAATTGATCTCAAGAATTTATAAATTATTGTTGAAATGGTCTACAGAAGATGAAGTAGTAAAATCTCAAATGATAAAATGGGCGATTAACATAAACAAAGAAATACAGATGGAACAATGGGAGTACTTATGGAAGAACTCTATGAAGAAATTGACATTTTATATTATAAAAGAAAACTGTTTTAAAATGCTTTATAGGTGGTATATGACACCTAAGAAACTGTCAACAATGAACAATCAAGTGTCAGATAGATGTTGGAAATGTAAAAAGTATGAAGGATCTTTCTACCATATGTGGTGGACTTGTGAAATGGCAAAACAATTTTGGCAAATGATTCAGCAAGAGATTGCAAAGATTCCGGGTTATAACATCAAGAAGGCACCAGAAATCTTTTTGTTGGGATTACAAATGGAAAAATTTCCGAAACAAGATAGAACAATACTTTGGTACATGCTTTCAGCTGCAAGGACATTATATGCGCAGATGTGGAAGCTAGATAAAACACCAGAAAAATGGGACTGGATTATTAAAGTTATGCACTGGAGTGAAATGGACAAGCTTACAAGAATCTTAAAAGAACTTGACTTAGAGAAATTTAAAACTGAGTGGGGTAAATTTCTAAAATACGTTGAAAAACAATGGAAAGTTAAAGGACATTTGGTGATTTTTTATAATAGTTGAAGTTAGAGGGATAACAAATGAACTACAGTTAAATAATGAAACTATTAATTAAGGTTTTTTTTCAATTTAGTTTGATAAGGATTATAGTTGAAACATAGTTATTCTGCCATAGGTATATTATAGCTTTTCTATTTTTTTCTTTCTTATTTTTATGAAGATTCTTAATTTGAAAATTACTTTTTAGTTTGTTTTGAAATTTTTAAAATGCACAGGGGGAGGTCACGAAAAGGGGGGGGAGGGAGGTGGAAAATGTGATGTATTGGTATGAAGTTTTTATTAATAGACAAATATTATTGTTACAATATGTTGCAGAATAATAAAAGTTGTTTATACAAAAGAACTGTGGCCTGGTCAGGGCCAGGGGTCTCAACAGACCGTTCCTCTGCCATTAGCGGGCGAGAGACCCAGCCCCCCAGCCGAAGCTGTGTAGCACAGCTCCCGCCAGGCCTGCCCAGCAAGGAGGCAAGCCCCAGAGGACCCGACCAGCAAACGCACATCTCAATGGAAGGCACTCTCTAGTCGAGCCTCCAGGACGGTCTGCATTCTCACACCCCAGGTCATCAAACCCTAAGGTTGATCCTGCCAGACCCCTAACTGCCCAAAAGGGGGATGCTTTCTGGTCCTGCCCTAGTTGCATAGAATCATAAACCCATTAACAACCTGCCAAACTAAAGTGACCAACCTATTTAACAGCATCTCCCTGGTTCTCACCCTGGACAACCCCGGACAACCCCAGCTTAGCTAAAGCCCAGGAAGTCATGGCCCAAAACTGATGCTTTGTCAGTAGGCTGCTGTTAAGCTGACAAAACAAAAACCCATCCTTGGTCCCCCGAACTGCCAAATAAGCAGCCAAAGCGGAAACCAAGCACAACTCAAGCTCAGAGCACGTGCCTAGCTCCAACACGGTCCCTTTGCGACGATGGTCAGTCTTAGAGTGTCGAACGGTAATGACTGCCTTACCCTCAACTAACCTCAGGTCCCATAGCAACAAAGCATTACCAGAAACATCATTTCTGGAGCCCACCACTAACTCACTAACTCTTAAGGGCCCCAAAAAATTGAATAAAACTACATTTAACAGTTTAATTAAAATTCTGGTTAAATTTTTAAAATTAATAAAAGTGCTAATGCTATATTTACTTTTATGATGGCGGTTTTCTTAACAATTTCCTTCTTCTTCAGCGAAAGCCAATCGGAAGAGGATGGTCTTACAGGCCCTGCGGAACTGTTCAAGGTCCCGCAGGGCCTGTATTTCCTCTGGAAGTTGGTTCCATAGGCTTGGAGCCATAGAGGAGAAAGTCCGGTTACGGGTGCTTTGCAGCTTCACCTCTTTCGGTCCGGGAATGGTCAACAGGTAGCCGATGTCCTAGCAACCAAATGACCACTGTCAGAGCAGTCACCCAAATTTGGTTGCACCGGGGACATGACCTGAAGCCACAACTGCTGGTGGATGCAATCCCACTGAAGGGAAGGGTACAAATTCTTCATCATATTGAATCCAGGCGGGCCCACTAAACATTGTGTACCCCTTATAAATGATATCCATATACTGGATGAGCGCAGCCGCCCACCAAGGCTAGGTGCGTGCAACCACACCAGCAAGGTTTTTGACTGTGTGGATCATGAGAAGCTATGGTTAGTTTTAAAAGAAATAGGTATGCACAACATCTGATTGTTTTGATATGCAACTTATTCTCTGGTTAAGGGTCTACTGTTAGGACAGAATATGGAGAAACAGAATAATTCCCATTGGCAAAGGAGGATGAATATTAGAAAACATTGTTAATAGCTTAGAGGCAGCAAGGAGGGACCAAGATGCAAAAGGAAAATAATTCTTTCTGAAGAAACAGTGTAAGAATGGAGTGTCAAAAGAACGATTATTGAGTCCTGGATTAACTAATTTTGCCATTTATCCTGAAGCAATTTTTACCACATTAGAACAATACACATGGCATCATAAATAGAGTTATATCCTTCTAAGTCCATTAATGTCAATGGATTGAGAAAGGTGTAACCAAAACTTTTTTGTAGAAAAAGCCCAGCAGGAACTCATTTGCATAGTAGGGCACACCCCCTGATGTCAAGCCAGCCAGAACTGCGTTCCTGTGTGTTCCTGCTCAAAAAAAGCCCTGGATGTAACTATATAGGATTGCAATTAGTCTCAACAAAACATCTCATCTAAAATAATTTCATCATGTGTTTGTTTTCATTTCAACCTTATTTTGATAAGCATTTAACCTATATGAAAATGCTGAAAATTTAAAATTACCTTGGCATGGAACAATCAGTGCATATTTGATCATTTGTATTCCATTTGCTGCAATTGAATGAGAATATTTTGGTCCACTGCACTCCTCTTCTTGACATCAGTGAATTTCACATTAGCTGTTTCACAGATGTCTGCTTGAAAATACTTGTGGGTAATCAGAATTGTGCTTCCTCAATTGTCTTAATTGAAAATAAACATTTCTGCCCTTTTTCTGATTAACATCATTTACATTTTTAAATATTAATTGCCCATAGCATGTCAGTATACAGCTTTTATCTTTTTATAGCAAGGAATATAGGGGTATCGTTGCTGGTCTCAAAAAGGTCATGAAGAATGCTTCTGCAGGCCACAAACAAGGGAGACCTGTTCTCTCACTTAAAGTTGCCAAATACAAAGTCCAGAGACTCAAAACAAAATAGCCTTGGAGAAGGATAAGGAACAAAAGAGTAAAGCATAGATTTTAGTAGATTAAGATCAGCATAATCAATAGATTTGTGTCTGGGTGAGAGAAACATCTGAGAATGGCAAGAATGTCCAATCAAATATAGAAGTGAAGGTTTAGTTCAAAGGTGGGGTGCATTGGTTGGGATCCAACAGGTTGTAATATTTATGAAAAAATTGTAATCACTGTTTTTATATTCTCCATTATGATAAAGGCAGCAATGAACTAAGAAGACTTTTATATACTTTTAAGAATACATTTGAGTATAGATAACTTTGTTATAAGAGAATAGCTAGCTAAGTATGTGAGTAGGGATGGGCAGAAACTGAAAAAATATGGTTCAGTTCATGGGTCGTGGCATGCCCAGTTTGTGAATCATGAACTGTTGCAAACTTTTAGCCATCAAATGAACTATTTTGGTTTGTGATGTTTGTGAGGTGGTAGAATGCCTCACAAACTGTTTCTGACACCAAACTCATAGGGATCTCTGGATGACTCTCTTCTACCTGCCCTCCAAATGTAGTAAGAATTGGATTTATGGGTTCCAAGTTATGCCACCCAGGAAGGTGTCCCCAGAAAAGTACTTTCTGGATAAATTACAGGAGGTCACTTTGACAGGTGCAGGTTCAGAAGGTTCAGGAGTCTATAGAACAGACACATCAAAGTTATAGGGACTGCCCTCCAAGTTTTGCCCCTGTTGTTGAAATTTGGTAAACATTTAGACTCAGTGGAGAGATTCTGTTTGGAAATGTAGCCATTCACAAACCAGCATGAACCATCACAAGCTGTTTGAAATTTCGTGGAAAGTTGTGCTGGTTGATCTTGCGAAGAACTTGAGTTTGCAAACCACAAATCAGTCAAAATTCATCACAAATTTCAGTTCATGAGCTAGTTTGTATTCATCCCTATATGTGTTTCCTATCAATGGGAGATGTAGCTATTGTTGGGAAATGACCAATAAGTATGGAAGACTGAACTGATCTGGAATGTTTTCTTTGAAGATGCTCCTTGTTTGTGACTTACTTACTTTTGGTAAGAAATAATTAATGGATTCAGATACTTGCAAAATCAATGGAAGGGATTATCATATTTTCAATTTTAAAATAATAAAGTATAAAAGCATAATAATGTTTTACTAAAAGGTAAAATCAATGCAAGATGCTCTAGTAATGGTTTTTATTTGTGTAATATGCCTCTAACAAACCCAAAACAGTGTTAAATGATACCTTTTGCCAAACAATGAACAAACTGGTACAGAAAAGCTGACTAGATGCCTAGGGCAGCATCATCTTGAACAGATTGTTAGAATATTTTTGGCTAAGCCTATTGCAATGTTTTGTTAAAGAGTTTTACTTTCATTACACATGGTTTTCACTACTTGTACAGTGAAAAGATGTTTAAGAATATCATTAAAAATAAACATGAAAATATTTCACATGATATGAGTACTCAATATCTAACTATTGTGATAGTCTTCCTGAGATCCAGCTCTGTGTTCCCATTACCCTTAAAGTGTTGTGGACATATCTCCCTACAATAGCAAGGGTATAGATCTGAGGGGACACCACCAAAAGATTTAAGGATAAATCCATTTTGCCGAAATCAAGGATGTTAGCAAACCTCATGTTGGACATCAGAAAAAAAAACCCAACTGCACTAGCTGTAGCAACAAAATAATCTTATTTTGATTAGTCTAATTTTTGACACAGCTAAAAGAACTCTTGGGGTGTGGAATGTGAATTTATCAGATCTCATCAACTAAGCAGGGTCAATATTTGGATGGCAGACCACTAAGGAGGACTTTGAAGAGGAAGGCAATGGCAAACCACTTCTGCTTAATAATTCGTCCAGAAAACTCTGTGGGGTCTCCATAACTCAGTTGCAATTTGATAGCATTTTATATACATGCACAATAAAACTCGTCACTGTATAAGGCAGGCAATAATGAGACATAGGACAGATCATTAGATTTATATATAAAAAGTAAAAAAAAAGGTAAAGGTAGTCCCATGTGCAAGCACCAGTCGTTTCCAACTCTGGGGTGACATTGCTTTCACAACATTTTCACGGCAGACTTTTTACAGAGTGGTTTGCCATTGTCTTCCCCAGTCATTTACACTTTCCCCTCAGCAAGCTGGGTACTCATTTCACCAATCTCGGAAGGATGGAAGGCTGAGTCAACCTGAGTCAGCTACCCAAAACCTGCTTCTGTTGGGATCAAACTCAGGTTGTGAGCAGAGAGTTCAGACTACAGTACTGCGGCTTTACCATTCTGCGCCGTGGGGCTCTTTGATTTATATATATGACACCTAAATTCTAATTTAACTCAGATATGCTATGTTATCTATATAGAAATCCTAAGGAGGTCCATGACAAAGTAAGTTCTATTTTATTCAGTGGTACTCTTTCCAGTTAAGCATTCTTAGGATTGGAGCCTTAGCGGTCTTGAATAAGTTTATTTCAATCCAAAGAACATTCACCAGACTGTATATGACAATGAAATTCGTCAAAAACAAGTGGGGAACCCACAAGGAATTGTGAGGGACATCTCATTTTCATCTCCTCCCACCAAACAGCCAATTTGCTCCCATCTTCAGCTGCCCTCCAGCAGCCTATCCACATGAAAACTCTGGCCAAGTTGTACAATGCCAGCTGAATCAACTGTGTAGCAGGGAACCTTCAAGGACTTGCAGGATGTATGTCACTTTTCTCTGTATCCCCTTCCCACACTATTTCCTTTTTCTCTCCTTCACTTCTATGTGTTGTCATTACATCTAGGACATCCCTGCCTATTCCTGAACTGCCCCCAAATACCCCGCCAACATGATGATCGTGACTGGCAACCCAATGCAGATCCCATGATAGCAAATATCCAGTGGTTGCTACTAGGGGTGTGCAAAAAAAAAATAATTCGGAAATAATCAGATTTGGAAATATATGCGGCCAAAATATTCAGAATACCATATATTTCCGAATACCAGTACTCGGAATAGACATTTATACAGTAGATGTATGGCTATTTCCAAATATACGGCCCCATTATACCCTGTGGGCCATTGAAATCAATGGCAAAATAGGTTATATTGGAAGCCACCTGGAGGGGAAGGGGTTTGAGGGAGAGTCCCCAAATTTGCAGGGCATTTGCAATGGCCCATAGGGTATAATGGTGGGATAGGGGCACCCTCTTTGGGTGCACATGGAATGGGACCCCCTGGCCCAATCTTTTTGGGACTTGGGTGGTTTGTAGGGGAGAGTCCCCAAATTTGCAGGGCACCTGCAGGGGACTCTCCCCTACAAACCACCCAAGTCCCAAAAAGATTGGGCCAGGGATTCCCATTCCATGTGCACCCAAAGAGGGTGCCCCTATCCCACCATTATACCCTATGGGCCATTGAAATCAATGGCAATATAGGGCATAATTAGAGGCTACTCGGGGGCAGGGGGTTTGAGGGAGAGCCCCCAAAACTACAGGGAACCTGAAGGGGACTCTCCCCTACAAAACCCCTAAGTCCCAAAAAGATTGGGCCAGGGGGTCCCTGTCTTTGGGCTCTCCAAAAGGCCCATTGCCACCAATGCTGGGGAAAGCCCAATTAGCCACTTCCTCCACTATAATTGCTGTGGGGAAAGTGGCTCTGGCCAGAGGGGGGTTTGAGGGAGAGGCCCCAAAACTGCAAGGCAGCTTCAGGGGACTCCCCCGCATGCAACCTCCCTGGCCCAAAAAGACTGCACCCATCTGTGGGCACCCCAAAAGGAACACTGTTCCCAATTGTGAGAAAAAAAACAATTAGAGCCACTTCCCCCACTGTAATTGTAGTGGGAAAAGTGGCTCTGGGGAGCAGGGGGTTTTGAGGAGAGCCCCCCAAACTGCTGTGCAACTTCAGGGCACTGTCCCACACAAAACCCACAAGGCCAAAAAGAATTGGACCAGGGGTCCAATTCCTGGGGCACCCAAAGGCAAATCTAACTTCACACCAGAGAATCTCTATATGAACCCTGCTGGCCTGGAACCAATATAAACCCAGTTGTCAACATCACTGCCACACAAAACACAATCTGCTCAAGGTCTGCAGAGCAAACCCAGATGCCAGCTCTCCAGCCCTGCCCCAAACAACGCGGGGAGAGCTGGCCAAGCACAACAAGCATGCTGGTTCTGGGTCTCTCACCCAGATGCCAGCTTCCCAGCCACAGAACACACAATCTACAGATGACAGCTCTCCAGCTCTGCCCCAAACAACACAACTCTCAAATTGGTATGGCTGCTGGCTGCCTGTCATCATCACTGGCACCTCCCTCTTTCTTCCTCCTGCCCCTGAAAAAAAAACTGGGTTATCCTGGCTGGGCCTGTGGGTGCTATCAGTTACAGTTGGGGGCTGCAATGTCCCTTTCAGTATTATTAGGCATGTATGGATGGGGACTGGGGAAATTTGGATTGCTTTGCAGCTTTTAAACCAGCATTCACTTTTGGTTTGGAGATGGATGAGGGGTTGGGGGTGCACTGCCAATCAATTTGTGAGTGAGTTTTTAGACTGTCTTTGGACTCTAGTCTATGTTTACTGGGAGAGCATTTTACAACCACCTTCAAAGTGCTGGCCAAGAGAGGATGCAGGCACAAGTAGGTGCTCACTTCATTCACTTTCAAAGTCTACGTTTGGGGAGCCGAACAGAGTCAAGTTGACCTTCAGGAAGACCAACTGCTCAACTGTCCAGGGTTGCAGGCAAATGCAAAGTGGGCAGACAATGTCGCCCATATGCGAAAAACACGCTCAATCTGCACACTCATCACTGGGCATGAGAGGAACGCCTTGGCCACAGAGGAGAGGGCTGGCCAGACCCCCTCCTTTGAGACTCAGTAGTCCAAAGGAGACTTTTCCTGTGACTTGTTGGGCTCCAAAAGATAGTCCCTCAGCATCGCAGCACCCGTCTCTGCTTTCAGGGGCCTACCGCTCCCAGAGCAGCCAACAAGCCACCCAATGAGTGTCATCTCGGCACTCTTCTTGGTGTGAGTCTCGTGGGAAACACTACCTAGCCAGGAAGGTTGGGGATGAATAGCAGTGGAAGTGGCAGATGAGCTGCTTCCACCCCCCTCCTCCTCAGCTACCAGCACTGGGCCCGCCCTGACTCTGCAGTGCTCAACCTTTTGGGAGAGCTCGTCTTGCCAGTGATCGAGGTCATTGGCCCACTCAGCAATTGTGCCCTTAAGGCGTGGGTCTAACATGGTCGCCATCATGTAGACCTTATCCTGGGTGAAAGTCTGAAAGCGGGCCTCAAGTCCTTCTTGCAGTCTAACAACCAGGGCATGCACTGCTGGAAGAACATCTGCATGGCATTGAGCTGGCACTAGAAATGAGGCCAGGTCTTCATGGGCCATGTGGACCATGGGGACGACCAGTGCGATGCTCACCGTGTCAGATGAGAGCATTTCTGTGTGGGTCTTGAAGGGTCCAAGAACCTCCACAGCCTGAGAAATGACCACCCAATCCTTTTGTGTGAGACAGTTCTCATCCTGAAAGACCCTTGTCTCAGAGACAAAGGCATCCAGGGCTGCTCTCTGCTCCACCATGCGCTCCAGCATGGCACAGGTGGAGTTCAAGCATGTGCTGATGTCACTGATCAGGCAGTGCCCTGGGACGCCTGTCAGTGTCTGTTTCTCATGCAGCAGATACAAGTCCGTATTGCTACATGAGAAGTGACCCATGATGTGCTGACACTTCTGGAGCAGAAGTCGGTACTCATGGGTCGCGGCTAGATACTAACGATCCTGGCTTTTCATCTGCTCCAATGCATCCTTAACCACAAGATGGTGAAGGTGGGCCTCACAAGGAAGATAGATGATAGATAGATAGATAGATAGATAGATAGATAGATAGATAGATAGATAGATAGATAGATAAATAATTTTATTTGTATCCCGCCCTCCCCGCCGGAGCAGGCTCAGGGCGGCTAACAGCATCATTTTAATTCCAACTATACAAAGAAAGGCAAAGAAAACAAATTACATTTAAACATTAAAATTCTGATTAAGTTTAAAAATTAATTAATTAAATTAATAAAAGTGCCAATGCGTTTTAGGCCCTGACGCTGGACAGCTGCCTTGATGTTGGAGCTACCATCAGTCACCACAAAGCCTGTAGCGACATCCCCGCTGCCTACCCAGCCCTCTAACTGCCATGAGAGGATGGCTTCGAGAGTGTCCGCTGTGTGCGGCATGTTGACTTCTTCAGCATGCAGCAAGGCCTGGCAATAGCTGGCCTGGCGGCCCTGACCCTGCCTGCCGCTACTGCCACCCCCACCCTGCAGCTCACTGGGTTGCTACCAAAGCGCAGTCAGGGAGAGATACCCCTCGAACACATTTTGGGAGCTCCAGATATCTGAGGAGAAATGAACAGTCCTCCCGAAAGCACAGGACAAATGCTCCTTCACCACAAATCTGGTCACCCTGAAAACAGATGGCACAATGGTCCTGCTAATGGTGGTTCTAGCAGGGACTTTGTACCAGGGCGCCAGGTACTCGAGCAACCCTAGCACCCCAGGATTCTCGACCACTGAAAATGGAAGCCCATGGGCAACCGACCTGGCAAGGTTCCAGGCAATCACCCTCCTGCCCTACCTGATTTCCCCTCTTGGCACACAGGTGCCACCCCCACCAAACATCTCAGGCAGAGATGGCTGGCATCCCTGCCCTGTCACGGAACTCTCCTGGAGAGTTCTGGAGGTAGTCGCAATGGGACGGACCTCCTGGCTGGGTGGTGTTGGCTGCTTGGGCACCCCAGCACCAGCCTGCTTCTCCCCCTTAAAAAGTACCACCTGGTGGTGCTTCCGCAGGTGGTTCTGCATACCCCCTGGAGTCAGGTGGGCAGGGTCCTGCCCACGACTGATCCAGGCCCTGCACAGCTGGCACTGCACATAGCGTGAATCCTCCATAAGTCAGAAATGCTTCCAGACTTTGGAGGTGTACGAATGCCCAAGCTGACCAGCAGCTTGGGTGTCCAGAGCCACCTCCTGTGAAGTGCTCAGGGCAGACACATTGTGTCTCAGGGTGGCAGGAGGAGCTGGCTGCCGGGGGAAGTGGACGGAGATGGAGGCACCTCGTGTGTCTCCATTTCTTCCCCGTCCACCCCATGTGGCATCCCCTCCTGGCCATTCCCTGAAGGACTGCTGGTGCCCGAAGGAACCGAAGAAGGGGGCTGGTCCTTCTCAACCAGCTTTTCCTCCAGCTCCTTCATGACACTCTGCACCTTCCTTGTTGTGATGGTTTTGGACAGAAAACTGTCCCCAAAGCTCATCTCCATAGAGGGCTGGGCAACATCAGCTGGAGGAGAGACTGCCCAAGCAGCAGACCCTTGCTCAGTGCCAGCACCTAATGGCACCTCTGCTGAGGGCACCCCAGCAGCAGCCTCGATGAAGGGCCCAAGGTGGGACTTCTTCATCACACTCCGGCCAGAGGTCGGAGTGCTGGAAGGCGGCTGTGGAGTAGCCCTACGCACAGGTGGGTGGGGAAACTAGGTCCTTCCTCTCCCCCTCCCCTCCACCCCTCTAGTCTTCTCCTTGGCCTTGCCCCCAGGGCCCCCTTCTGCTGCCTGTCACTCATGTCACCTTTGGCCAGTCTCACACAACCTGAACTGAGAGTGGGGTTTTTTACAAACCTAACTCACTGCACTGTACCCTGAACCAACAGGTGCCCTGACTTCTTTTTAAAAACCCTCCCACCAAAACTTGTTTGTTTGGTTTTTTGGTCCCTAACCTGTCCTTCTTTGTGTTGGGGTAGTAGTAGACTGGTAAAGTTTAGGAGACTAGATGATCCTGCCTCTACCTGGCTACAGTTTTTAAAAGGCTACCTTGAGATAAAGCAATCCTTGTTATATCCTCCTAGTTAAACTTTTCCTAACTAGATCTCAGTCTCCAAAAATAACTCTATAAAAAGTGACCCACCCCACACAGCCCACACACCAACCTCCACACCAACCAGAGATAATTTAAAAAATTAAACGTGACAGAAAGAAACTTAACTTTTAACCCACCCCCCACCCCCAAAAAACCAGAACCAGGAAAAGGGACAACAGGACAGGATGCAAAACCAACAACAACAGATCCAAACAGATCACTGGGAAAAGGCCAAGAAACTCAACTGTTAAAAAAGTGACCTTTTTAACAATAAAAAACCTCAGGCCAAATCAGTCAACAACACCCCCCCAAAACCAGAACCAGGAAAAGGGGCAATAGGACAGGATGCAAAACCAACAACAGATCCAAACAGATCACTGAGAAAAAGCCAAGAAACTCAACTCTTACAAAAGTGACCTTTTCAACAATAAAAAACTTCAGGTCAAATCAGTCAACAACATCCCCCCCAAAACCAAAACCAAACCCAGGAAAAGGGACAACAGGACACAATGCAAAACCAACAACAACAAATCCAAATTACTGAGAAAACTCCAACAAACTCAGCTGTTAAAAAAGTGACCTTTTTAACAATGAAAATTAGGCCAAACAGCCCCCCCCCCAAAGAACCAGAACCAGAAGAGAAAAGGAACAACAGCAGCACAACACAGCAGCAACAAATCAAACACAGAATCCTTTTAAAATAGTAAAAAAACCCTTAACTTTTAACAATACAGGAAGTTTACCAACCCCTCCCCCCAAAAAAACCTTCACCCTAATCCCAAGAAATCCAAGCCACCCAAATCAGGAAAAGTAAAAGGACACTGCACTTTTAAAAGTCCTCTCACTAAAGTAAGATACGGGCAAATTGGCAAACTCCCCACCCCAGGCTCCCACCCCCAGCAGAACTCCCTAACCCCAAATAAGCTACCCAGTACCCACCCACCCAAATCTGGATAAGTAAAAAGACTCTGAGTCTTAAAAAGTCCTTTTACGTTTATCCTAACTAAAATAAAAACAAGAACCCCAAGACTGTCTTACCTTAGATGTCTTCTCTTCTCCAGGCAGTTCAGGCAAGGCTGAAAGAGAGCAGCAGCAGCTGAGGCCAAGGTCCAGAGCAGCACAATCTCTCTCTCACACCAACACCAACACAGCAGCAATGGAATGGAATCCAGCCAGGCAGACTCCTTAAAAAGGCTCTCTGGTCCTACACAGAGCAGTTTCAAAAAATACCACTGCTCTGTGATTGGCCAGAGAACACTGTTTACTCAGATACCCAAGTAAACAAAAGAACAACAATGTTGCTGATGGCTGGGGGATTAGCCCAGCCATCAGCTATACAACAGCCCTGAAAAGCATGCATTTGCAATGCATTTTGCAAATGCATGCTTTGGATTGGCTGCTGGGGCTCCTTTCCCCTTCCCCCTCCCTCCCTGATCTCAGGGAGGCTATGGGAGAAGTGGAAAAAGGCTTCCAAAGGCAGGAAGGGAGGCAAGCAGCTCCCCTGAGGCTGCAGAAGCTCCTTTCCCTCCTTTTCTATGGACTTCCGTATACTTCCGAATATTGATTTGGAAGTATACAGACAGCCATATATGGCTCCCGTATTATGGCTGCAAATTGGTTTCGGAAGTATATGGCACCGTATACTTCCGAATCAGGGGTGATTCAGAGGTTTCTTCAGTTCAGCCGAACCAAATACACACCCTTAGTTGCTACCAGGCCTATCTTCTATCTAGTCTTCTATCAAAGGGCCTTGCCCCCTCAAAGCAAGGCTTGAAGGTGTGGTTGCCTAGGAATGGCCACTAAGGGCGTTCATTTCCTAAAGTGCCATAATTATAATGATTTCATTACACTGTGTTTTTGTTTGTTTGTTTTATTTTGCTGTCAAGTAGCAACTGACTTATATCAACTTTGTCGGGTTTTCAAACCAAGAGACATGCAGAGGTGGTCTGTCAATGTCTGCCTCTGCATAGCAACCCTGATGCTCCTTAGTGGTCTACAGACCAGAACCAACTATGCTCAGCTTCTGAGATCAGATGAAATTGGGCTAGTATATGGTAGAACAGCTCTTTAGTCAGTAGGGGATATCTGAGATGCTGAATTTGAGTTACAGATTGTAATATGCATGGCACATTTTAGTATTTCTTTATTAATTCTTTATCCAGAAATCTTATTAGAAGTATTAGGAATACATTAGAGTAGGCTAGATTTAAAAGGCTCTTGTAGCCTGCATTTCTGTAGAGGTTTGACTTGGCTGAGAAATTGGAAGTGCATTACAATAAAGCAGATAGCTCTTAATAACCCATCTTAGCATTACATTTGGCCTCTCTTCCATAGGCAGAGAGCAATTCAGCCTGAGGGTTACTAATCCTTTGAAGGCCTATTGGTTGATACAATTTGCAGGCAGAGGAGTTGATTTATAAGAAGGGTCTGGTGTTTAGGAATCCATGTTCTGATAACACATACACATAGCAAGCCTAGAAATAACGCAATTGGTCTTGGAACAAAGTACATCTCCGGAAAAGGATTGTTTTATTGTTGTCAAATTGGTTCCGGTTTGGAGTGATGTGTTCTTTGAAATGTAAACTGTTTCTAATTTCTTGAGGTCCAACTCAAAATTGGGATGCTCCAATGGAAGGTTGCCAAGTCATGTAGGCCGTTTTCCCACTCACGTTTTACTGGCGCCACGACCATCCTGACGCCGGCGAATCTGCCTGGATTTCGCAACAGAAGCGCCGGCGCTCCCAGAAGCGCCGGCGCTTTCCGTCGCTAAGCCAGCGCAAACGTTTTCCTGCATCTTTGCGATTTCCGTTTGCGCTGGCTTAGCGACGGAAGTAGCCGGCGCTTCTGGGAGCGCCGGAGCTTCTGATGCGAAATCCAGGCAGATTCGCCGGCGTCAGGATGGTCGTGGCGCCAGTCCTATTATATATGTATTGTATAATTTGCTTATGTCATTAAAGGTATAAGATCCCATGTCAATTCTGTATTCTTTGGAGTGCTCTTGGGTTTTTTGAGATCTTAATGCCTTAAGAGCCCACTCTCCCTAGAATTATTAATAGGATTTGTCTTCCCATAATGAGGTTACTCTGTCCTTGGAACCTGTTGAACCTAGATATGATACAATGCACCCTTTCCACATATCATTTTGTAGCAGGAGTGCCTCTGCATATTAGGCCACACACCTCTGATGTAGCCAATCTTCTAAGAGCTTACAAGGCTCTTATTACAGGGCCTACTGCAAACTCTTGGAGGATTGGCCACATCAAGGGTGTGTGGCCTAATATGCAAAGGAGCTCCTGGTACAAAATGAGCCATGAATAAACCTATCAGTTTTCCTACCTCGCAGGACTCCACATGTGTTCCTCATTTGGGCTGTGGGACACACCTGGCCACAGGTTGCATGGAACAAGATCATGAAGTAGTAGTAGTAGAATAAGAAGAGACTGGAATTTTATCTTGCCCTTCACTCAAAGTGGCTTACAATCTCCTTTCCCTTCTCCTCCCCACAACAGACACCCTGTGAGGTAGGTGGAGAGAACTCTGACAGAAACTGCTCTTGAGAGGAACACCTCTGTTGACTAAAGGTCACATCAGCAAGTGCATGTGGAGGAGTGGGGAATCAAACCCAGTTCAACCAAATAAGAGTCTGCATGCTTAACCACTACATCAAACTGGCTTATAGACTGTAAGCAAGATGCTATGCAACAATAACTCAATTTTGACACTGCCAATGCAATTGTTGGGGAGAAGAGATCCCTGGAGTCAGCATCTCCAAGCCAGTAATCAACACAGCTGAAAGGAGCTGTGGCATGTGACCATTCAGCTGTATGTGAACAGTACACCTATTTCTTATGTGTGTGATTAATATGCAGCATTTTTTCACTAACCAATATTTTTATGTACATATGGGCATGGCCTAGAACAGCAGTCTTTGTCTGGAAATCTGCTTCAGTATCACCCTTGGTAGAATAGGACAATTAGGTCTCAGACCATGAGAGGATCAGCTTGTAAAAGAGGTGTAAACTAGGGGCAGTTCTATGGAGAATTTCTCAATAGAACAATATTCATCAAATGATAATTAACACCATATACATTTGCCACAGCTCCTCTTCTCCAAGCTTGAATCTCTACAGGGCCTTCTAAGTGCTCTGTGGCTGTCTATGAAAAGCCAAACAATGCAGTGGGTTTTGAAATAGGTTTGAGGGCACTTTTACAGTTCACAATTCATCTCAAATTTGATTCTAATTCACATTTAAAATATTTTAAGATGTTTTATTTTTCCATAAGAACAAACTCCCCCCTTCAAAAAAAAGTTCACTCACTCTTTTAAGTGATAATTTACTGCAATAACTGTACATTGTTGGCATAAATATGACTTCCTGCAGATTTGTGTGGAAATAATCTTGAAAAAACCAAAACCTTGGAGACAATTCTAACTTCAGGACTCACAGGAAGCCAGAAGTCCAGCTCAGGTTAATTGAAAAAAAAATGCTGTTTTGAAGAGGAAACAGTGAAAATAATGTGAGATGCTAGAATATAAAGTTTTTTTTAGTAAGGACAATGAATAATACCCAGTAAAAAGTAGCTACCATGTCCTATGGAAATATGCAAATTAATAATTTTTTTCAAATGTCATCTTACCCAAGGATAATAGCTTCAAATTCAAAAAAATAAAAGAGGTCAGGAAGAACCTGTCAGGAAATTCCAGCTTCTTCAGCCAGAGTAAGAAGGAAGGAACCCTCCCCTCAGAGGAGGAAGAGGAGCCCACTGCAAATCACAGGATATCATTGATTTGGTTTCCCATAATGAGGTCACTCTATCCTTGGAACCTGTTGAATCTAGATATGATACAATGCACCCTTTCCACATATATTGACTCCTCCCATAATACAGGATTTTGTGCAATCACTCCCTAGATCCCAAGAACAGCAGGGAAAGCAAACAGAACCACAGTTAGGCACAAAGCTTAGCAGCATGATTCTCTCTCTCTCTCTCTCTCCTAACTCTTCTCCTCAGTGGGGATCCAAAGCAGCTTATAATGTTATCCTCTCCTCTGTTTATCTTCACAATAATACCTCTATGAGGTAATTTAGGGTAAGAGAGAATGACTAGCCCAAGGTCACCCAGTGAGCTTCCATGGCAGAATAGGCATTCAACTCTATGTCTCCCAGATCCTAGTCCAGTACTATAACCTATGATCTACTGAGAAGCCAATGGTATAACATCTATATTCCTACTGGAGCAATTTCCTTCTGGACAGTTCCTCTGAGAAAGCAGCAGTTAAACTCTTGGACTTGGATTAGATTTAGTTGACGGTGGAGTGAAAATTGGTGGGAAGTTGTGGCTTGAACATGGTTTCACTGTTTGTAGATCTGACAATATCATGAATCGGAGTTAAGTTTTTGAATATAGTATCTATGTACCACAAGATAATGCTGGGGGGGGTTTTTTTGGGGGGGGAGGGATAAGCCACCATTTTTGGTATTCCCTACAGAGGAAGCTTTCAAGAATTAGAGTGGCTATGACACTTTGGTCACCTTCTCCTCAAACTGTGGTCAAAACATCAGCCACCATGTATTGTGTAGACATCATAATAAAGCTACTGAACAGTCTTCACAGTTGCACCCAATGTGTAACAAACTTATATTCCTGTAATGCTTAAATTCTGATATATATTTTCCCCATTTTTAGCTGTTTGTTAATATTTATTTTAAACCATTTATTTTATGCTATTTGTATTTCACCTGTTTCCCTAAAATTTCAAGATGGCTATACTATAAATAATGAACCAAAAGGGAGATTGTAACCAAGAAACCAGAAGGAGACAGAGACTGGAAAAGGCAGCCATGAAGGAGATAGCCATGAAGTTAACCAAGTTTATTCATGCCACAGTATATACTTCATTACTATGCAGGGGTGTGAAAGCTGGACAATGAAGAAAGTTGCTTCCTTATATATACGGTGTTGGAAGACAATTTTACAGATGCCATGGACCTCCAAAAAGACAAATCTAACCTGAACAGGGGAGGGATGGTGGCTCAGTGGTAGAGCATCTGCTTGGGAAGCAGAAGGTCCCAGGTTCAATCCCTGGCATCTCCAAAAAAGGGTCCAGGCAAATTGGTGTGGAAAAACTTAGCTTGAGACCATGGAGAGCTGCTGCCAGTCTGAGAAGACAATACTGACTTTGATGGACCATGGGTCTGATTCAGTATAAGGCAGCTTCATATGTTCATATGTATATGTTCAACTCTCCCTGGAAGCTAAAATTAATAAACTGAGGCTATCGTACTTTGGTTATGTGAGAAGACAAGAGTCATTGAAAAGACAATAATGCTAGGAAAAGTTGAAGTCAGCACAAAAAGAGGAAGAGCTGGATTGTCTCAATGAAAGAAGCACAGCCTTAAGTTAGAAGAACCTGAGCAAAACTGTTAATAGTAGGATATCTTGGAGGTCATTAATTCATAGAGTTGTCATAAATTGGAAGCATTTAATACATGCACATAAATGTAAACCCATTATACAGCTGACATGTACATAGTGTCTGGTTTTTCCTTTTGTCATCTCTAGGTCCTGTCAAGTTGAAAGGCAGAGAGAATTACATAAAACAATAGCATGACAGAAATGCAAAGTGGTCTGCTATAGGAAACACTGTAGCAGAGTCTTCTTGTTGTTGAGACCCCAGAACATATCATCTGGGAGTTTTTTAAGGGATGAGAATGTTCCACAGAATCCATTCTGGCTTATTTCTGTTAAGAGGCTACTTTTCCTGGAGCTCTTTTCTTCAGCTACAGCGAAGTCCCTGCCTGACAACTCCCAAGGCTTTGATTCATGATCCCTTCTAGAATTAAATACTGACATCTTTTGTGTTCCATTTTCACTCTCATGTGTCTACAGGAAGTGACTGGAAGTAAGAATATGGAAGATGGCTAGTTTTCATGATTTAGAGGTATGCAGGTCGTCTACAACATAGAAACAAGAGGGATAAGATAGAAAATTGCGTTTTTTGCAGGTACACTGCTTTATTAAAACATATAACTTGCTCTCATGTGAATGCCATTTATAATCCTAGTCATCCTGAATAGACATTGCATGTTATCAGTTTTTCCACAGCCTCAGTGTCTTCACAGCCAGAACTTGAACGGTAAGAATGACAATTTAATTCTTATCCCTCTAGCATGTTGAAAGCACTGGAATCAGTATTAGTATTAAATCCAGTTTCCACCGTGATGCAATAAACTACATGTGATTTAAAAAAAACCCACCGATGCTCTTCCTTAAGGCCAATTTTTAAGGATCATGTTCTACTGGTGCATCTTGCGATATATCCAGTACATTTTGTTGGATTATGTAATATAAGATTTGCATTCCCCAGTGTCTCATAATTACAGTCCAACAGTGCCATCCACTGCTTTTCTAAATTATGTTCTCATGTAACTTTCCCCCCTTAAATGACTCGTTCTTATACTATAACCTAAACCCTGAAGATAAATAAAAGAGGCTTTTATGAGGAACAGTCGATCCAATTATGAGGAACAGAGTCAAACCAAGGAGGTATATACTTGTGAGGAAATATGTGAATCTGAGCATGGCAGCTCAGTTGAGAGTCTCTGGGTAAAAATAAAAGGAGTAAGAAATAACAGTGATATTATTGTGGGGGTCTGCTACAGCAGATTGCAAAGTTCTCCAAGAGAAGGGATACAGTGATCATGGGAGATTTCAATTACCCAGACATCTGTTGGAAGTCCAACTCTGCTAAAAATGAAAAGTCAAATAGATTCCTGACTTGTCTTGCTGACAGCTTCCATTTCCAGAAAGTGAAGAAAGAAACTAGGGGATCTGCTATCTTGGATTTGATTCTCACCAACAAGGAAGAATTGATTGAAGAAGTGGAAATAGTTGGCACCCTGGGCAGTAGTGACCATGTGATTTTGGAATTTACAGTCTTAGGGAAGAGGAAAACTATACGTAGTCAGACTTATAGGATGGACTTCAGAAAGGCAAACTTTGATAAACTTAGAACTGTGTTGGGTAAAATCCCATGGTCAGAGATACTTAGGAGGAAAGGGGTTCAGGAGGGGTGGGAGTTTCTTAAAAGCAAAATATTGAAAGTGCAATCACAGACGATTCCTATGAGAAGAAAAAATGGAAAAAGTCTAAAGAAGCCGAAGTGGCTCCATAAACAGCTCTCTAGAGACTTGAGAAATAAAAAAGACTCCTTTAGGAATTGGAAGGAGGGCCTTATAACCAAGGATGAATATAAACAAATCACCAGTGCTTGTAGAGAAAAAGTTAGGAAAGCTAAAGCTCAGTAGGAGCTTAAACTGGCCAAAGATGCTAAAAACAAAAAAAGGGTTATTTTCTTATGTTCAGAGTAAGAAAAAGAGCAAGGATATGGTAGGCCCATTGCGAGGGCAAGAAAGCGAAATTGTAACAGGTAATGAAGAGAGGACGGAACTGCTCAATTTCTACTTTTCCTCAGTCTTCTCTTCTGAGAGAAACGGTGCTCAACATGGCAAAAACAGAACATATAAGGAGGGTATGAAGTTCCAACCTAGGATCAGCATAGGGGTAGTACATAAATACCTAGTTTCTTTAAATGAAGCTAGGTCCTCAGGGCCAGATGAATTGCATCCAAGGGTTCTAAAATATATAAGTCAAAATATAAAATAAATAAATAAAAGAGCTTGCGGATGTAATTGCTGAGCCTCCGGCTATTATTTTTGAGAATTCTTGGAGATCAGGAGAGGTGCCGGAAGATTGGAGGCAGGTGAATGTTGTCCCCATCTTCAAGAAGGGGAAAAAAGAGGATCCGGGTAACTACTGACCCGTCAGCTTGACGTCTATACCTGGAAAAGTTTTAGAACAAATCATCAAACAGTCAGTTCTGGAACATTTAGAAAGAATGGATGTGGTTTTTTTAAGAACAAGTCATGTCAGACTAACCTGATCTCTTTTTCTGAGAAAGTGACTACCTTGCTGGATCAGGGGAATGCTGTAGACATTGTTTATCTTGATTCCAGTAAGGCTTTTGATAAAGATCCACATACTATCCTTGTTGACAAGTTGGTAAAATATGGTTTGGATCCTGTTACCATTAGGTGGATCTGTAACTGGTTGACAGATTGCACCCAAAGAGTGCTTGTGAATGGTTCCTCACCCTCTTGGAGAGGAGTGACAAGTGGAGTGCTGCAAGGATCTGTCCTGGGACCTGTTTTGTTCAACATCTTTATAAATGATTTGGATGAAGGAATAGAGGGAATGCTTAGTAAATTTGCAGATGATACTAAATTGGGAGGGGTTGCAAACACAGAAGAAGACAGAAACAGGATACAGGATGACCTTGACAGACTGGAAGACTTGGCTAAAATCAGTAAAATGAATTTTAACAGGGATAAATGTAAAGTTCTGCATTTAGGTAGAAAAAATCCAAAGCATGGTTATAGGATGGGGGAGACTTGTCTTAGCAGTAGTATGTGCGAAAAGGATCTAGGGGTCTTTGTGGATCATACGATGAACATAAGTCAACAGTGATGCGGTGGCTAAAAAGGCAAATGCAATTTTGGGCTGTATCAACAGAAGTATAGTGTCCAGATCACGTGATATGATGGTATCGCTTTACTCTGCTCTGCTAAGACCTCACCTGGAGTATTGTGTTCAGTTTTGGGCACCACATTTTAAGAAGGATATAGACAAGCTGGAATGGGTCCAGAGGAGGGTGACGAAGATGGCGAGGCTTCTGGAGACCAAGTCCTATGAGGAAAGGTTGAAGGAGCTGGGGATGTTTAGCCTGGAGAGGAGGCAGCTGAGAGGTGATATGATCACCATCTTCAAGTACTTGAAGGTCTGTCATATAGAGGCTGGTGTGGAATTGTTTTCTGTGGCCCTGGAAGGTAGGACCAGAACCAATGAGTTGAAATTAAATCAAAAGAGTTTCCGGCTCAACTTCCTGACAGTTAGAGTGATTCCTCAGTGGAACAGGCTTCCTCGGGAGGTGGTGGGCTCTCCCTCCTTGGAGATTTTTAAACAGAGGCTAGATGGCCATCTGACAGCAATGAAGATCCTGTGAATATAGGGGGAAGTGTTTGTGAGTTTCCTGCATTGTGCAGGGGGTTGGACTAGATGACCCTAGAGGTCCCTTCCAGCTCTATGATTCTATGATTCTAGTCCTTTCGGTAGGTTAGTAGGATTTTTAAAAATGTATATCCCACTTTCCTCCCCAATGGAAAGTGGCTTATCACATTCTGTTCCCGTTCTTCGCCTTACTTTCTGAACAATCTTGTGGGAGTGATCAGACTGAGAGAGAGCACAAGGTAATCCAGAGAGCTTTCATGGCAGAGTGGAGATTCTACCTATTTCCCCAGATCTCAGTTCATCACTATAATCACTACAAGAAAATATTGCAACAGAACTTTGAAGCTTTTTTTTTTTTTAAAAAACCCTCATCCTAGCCAACTAGGGGCTATTGTATGTGTGTGTTTCTGGAAGAAGTGACAAGAAAATAATCTGAAGTTATGTGATATTGTTCTATTTCTCAGTTATCTAGGGGCATATCTCAGTGTTCCTCTGCCAGATCCAGCAGCTGGAGCTGGGCATATTGACTGTACTAAAAAAAAAAATGGATTCACATGTGTATTCATGATCACAGGGTTTTTTCTGTAGGGACAATTTCCAGGAACATCCAGCATTGGCATACTGTTTAAGTGCAAAAAACATAGTGTGTTGCAGCAGACTTTATCTTGGACAGGATATGTTGTCAAAAGTGCTGGAAATATGTATCTGTTTTGTATGTCCTTTGCAATGTTCTAAAGTTCCAGTCATTATAGGGTTAACACTGTGCCTGATTCCCTATTGTCTGCATGACCTAGGAAAAAGATACTGACTGCTGTCAATCAAGGTCTAAAAGTGGGAAAACCTGTTTTGTCTGTTTGGTCAGTTAGTCAGGTGACTTCCTTTGTTCAGGCAGAGAGTTCAAGAAGAAGGAGGAAGTGGTCTTCCATTATGCACATGATCTTCTAGTGTAAGCATGTAGTTCTTTAGTGTTTGTTATTTTCACCTCCCAGCACCCTTTTGCTGTAAAAATAAATATGTTTTTGCTTTTTCATGTTAAATGCCTCTCAATGATTATTTGATCCAGTGATCCATTGCACTGTTTGAGATAAAGAAATAGAATTTCGAACAATTTCCCTAACAAAATTGATAGCAGAGCAGATGGTTCTTGGTTTTTGCCATCAAGCTGGTAGCTTATAGGATGGACTGCTTTTGAACTCTAAATTATTTTTTTTAAATCTGGATCGCCTTTGAGAGCAAAGAGGCAACCAGCAAAGTGCCTACATAACATACAGGGCGGGTGGGAGGGGCCAATCATCTTCCACCCGAAGCAGACTGAGGAGAGCGCAGATCCAACCATTATTCGGTCCGACCACGCCTCCCAGTCTGCGTGCCCAAACAGGAGCCCCCTGACTCTTCCCGTCCAGGGAAGCAAATGCGTGCCTTTGCAGCCTAGCAGCTATGCTGCAGGCTGCAAGCACATGATAGCCACCCAAGGACGGAATAACGAGTCAGACACAAAGTGTTGGAATAAAATTGGGCCATTTTATTAAATAACCTCATAAACAGAAAGGGTACCCCACCAGCGGCCTGGCCAGGGCTAGGGGTCACCGCGACTGCTCCTCTGCCATAACAGGCGAGAGACCCAGCCCCCCGGCCAGAACTGAGTGACTCAGCTCTCTCCGGGCAGGCCCAGCAGGGATGCCTGCACAAGAGGGCCCAAACCCAGACACACGTCTCGCCAGAAAGCACCCTCTAGCTGAGTCTCCGGCAGTCTGCGTTCTCCACCCGGGTCTTTAAACCCCAAGGTTGATCATGCCAGACCCCAAATTCCCCAAAAGGGGGATGCTTCACAGTCCTCCCCTAGCCACATAGTGCCCTAAACACCAAAAAACCTGCCACCACTAAGGCCAAGTCTCTACTTAGGGCTTAGGGCCCACCGGGAGGCCCAAAGCCACCCGCAACCCTTGCTGCAAATCTCTCAGGAAAATCTCATTACCCTTTTCTGAGAGATGGACCCCATCCCCTCTGTAGAGGTCAAGACATTTCACCAAAATATCTGGATGGGGCAAATAGTGGCCCAACCCCCTTTCAAGAACCTTTTTAAGCTTTGTGCCTGGCCCTTTCTATAGCTGCGGGATCAAAAGCACAATGCCACACCAGGTGGGGCAGCATGGCTGACCACACTATGATGGTCCCTGGCCATTGCTCCCAAATGTGCATAAAATCATCACAGGCCTGCCAAACTAAGGCCTTGCCCTTCAGTAACCCCAGATCATTACCCCCCAGGTGAACTATTAAGACCTGAGGAGAAGGACCCGCTCTATCAGAAAACAGCAAAGGCAGCAAGCCCGTCCACTGAAGGCCTAGGTGCCCCTGCCATTCAATAACAACATGCTGGCTGAGTCCCAGCTGAGAGCCAACCGCAGTTCTCTGTGCTTCCACAGCGGCCCAAAACACGTGGCTATGGCTGCAGATGAGAACTTGGCTCCGGCTCCTCTGGCCAGGAACAACAGCATCTAAAAAGAAAAAAACAGTTAAACACCAACAGAACCAAAACATTCCCACAACCCAAATCATTCACGGCCTAAGAAAAGGTTGTACATAGGTCTTATAGGCCGATGAACGCCAACGACCCAACCTCTGGATAGAGGTAGAAGGATACCCAATTGCCGCAGCAGTTGAGGCTGCCCCAATTACATATGAACATAAGAGAAGCCATGATAGATCAGGCCAATGGCCCATCCAGTCCAACACTCTGTGTCACACAGTGGCAAAAAAATATATATTTATACACACACACTGTGGCTAATAGCCACTGATGGACCTCTGCTCCATATTTTTATCTAAACTCCTCTTGAAGGTGGCTATGCTTGTGGCCACCACCACCTCCTGTGGCAGTGAATTCCACATGTTAATCACCCTTTGGGTGAAGAAGTACTTCCTTTTATCCGTTTTAACCTGTCTACTCAGCAATTTCATCGAATGCCCACGAGTTCTTGTATTGTGAGAAAGGGAGAAAAGTACTTCTTTCTCTACTTTCTCCAGCCCATGCATTATCTTGTAAACCTCTATCATGTCACACCACAGTCGACGTTTCTCCAAGCTAAAGAGACCCAAGCGTTTCAACCTTTCTTCATAGGGAAAGTGTTCCAGCCCTTTAATCATTCTAGTTACCCTTTTCTGGACTTTCTCCAATGCTATAATATCCTTTTTGAGGTGCAGCGACCAGAACTGCACACAGTACTCCAAATGAGACCACACCATTGATTTATACAGGGGCATTATGATACTGGCTGATTTGTTTTCAATTCCCTTCCTAATAATTCCCAGCATGGTGTGGCCTTTTTTATTGCAAACGCACACTGTCTTGACATTTTCACTGAGTTGTCTACCAAGACCCCAAGATCTCTCTCTTGGTCAGTCTCTGCCAGTTCACACCCCATCAACTTGTATTTGTAGCTGGGATTTTTGGCCCCAATGTGCATTACTTTGCACTTGGCCACACTGAACCTCATCTGCCACGTTGACGCCCACTCACCCAGCCTCAACAGATCCCTTTGGAGTGCCTCACAATCCTCTCTGGTTCTCACCACCCTGAACAATTTAGTGTCATCCGCAAACTTGGCCACTTCACTGCTCACTCCCAACACTAAATCATTTATGAACAAGTTAAAGAGCATGGGACCCAGTACCGAGCCCTGTGGCACCCCACTGCTTACCATCCTCCACTGCGAAGACTGCCCATTTATACTCACTCTCTGCTTTCTATTACTCAGCCAGTTTTTGATCCACAAGAGGACCTGTCCTTTTACTCCATGACTCTCAAGCTTTCTAAGGAGCCTTTGATGAGGAACTTTATCAAAAGCTTTCTGGAAGTCAAGGTAAACAACATCTATCGGGTCTCCTTTGTCCACGTGTTTGTTCACCCCCTCAAAGAAATGTAACAGGTTAGTGAGGCAAGGTCTTCTCTTACAGAACCCATGCTGAGTCTTCCTCAATAACCCATGTCCATCAATGTGCCTACTCATTCTGTCCTTGATAATGCTTTCTACCAACTTTCCCGGTATTGAAGTCAGACTGACTGGCCTGTAATTTCCTGTTTCTCCTCTGGAACCCTTTTTAAAGATGGGGGTGACATTTGCTATCTTCCAGTCCTCAGGAACGGAGGCAGATTTCAATGAAAGATTACAGATTTTTGTTAAAAGATCCACAAGTTCAACTTTGAGTTCTTTCAGAACTCTTGGATGTATGCCATCCGGACCAGGTGACTTTTTAGTTTTTAATTTGTCTATCAGTTGTAGGATCCAATTCTAAAGGAGTGGGTCCCAAGCCGCACCCCTGACAGCCCCAACTTACCCAAAGCCCAGGACGTCACCGCCCAAAATTGGTGTTTCGTCAATGGGTTACCATCCAAGTGAATAAACAAAAACCCGTCCTGGCTACCCCGGACTGCCAAATAAGCAGCCAAAGCTGTAACTGGACACAGATCAGGCTCTGAGCAACTACCAAGCTCAAGCACCGTACCCCACTGCAACTGATCCATCTTAGAACGACGGACGGTAATGAGTGCCTTACCCCAAGACAGCTGCAAAACTCTCAACTGCAAAGCTGTACCAGAAACATCATTTCTAGACTGAGCCACCAGCTCACTCACCCTAAGAGCCCCAAAGAAGGCTAACAAGGACGTGGCATGAAACAAACATGCCTGAAATGACGAAGCACACACCCCATCCCATACCCTCTTCAAACCATGCAGATTCGATGGAGACACCGGATTCTGCGTATCAATCATAGGACCGGCCTCTCTAGACCACCCCTCCAGCATCTTCCGAATACAAAAGTCTGCTGTATCCTCTCTATAACCTAGCACCTTACTTGCAAAAGCCAATGCAGACAGGCGCCCCCTAATAGATGGCACAGCCAACCCCTTACCTCGCAGTGACACACAGTAATGGAGCAATTCCTCCACTGGGAGGGGCCAAACCCTGCGATACCCTACCTCAGCCCTAAAGTCTCCAAACTGCCACACAGCCCATTTGTAAGACTTCTGAGTGCTAGGCGCAATGGCTAGACCTATTGCTCTGCAGGCTTTGGCTCTCCAATCAGCCATAGCTCCTGGGGCATTGCCATCGGCTCTCTGTTGGCCTCCGGGGCCAGCTGACAAAACTTCTCCATCTGTTTACGAGATAGAGCATCAGCCACCCCGTTACTCACCCCAGGAACATGCTTGGCTAAAAACAAAATGTTAAGCCATAAACAGCACAGAGTGAAGGCCCTCACCAGTTTCATAACCTGCCCTGATTTGGATGAAAGGGAATTAATGACGTGGACCACCACCATATTATCACACCAAAAATGCATGGTGTGATTGGCCATATCCTTCCCCCACAGCCAAACCACAACTAAAATGGGAAAGAACTTGAGAAACATAAGATCTCGATTCACACCTATCTGTACCCAGGAGTGGGGCCAACTATCGGCACACCAATGTCCGCAAAAATAGACTCCAAAACCTAAGGATCCAGCAGCATCAGACATGACCTGGAGCTCAGCTTCGAGCCTCAAGTCGTCCCTCCAAAAAGAGACTCCATTAAAAGACTCTAAAAACTCTTACCAAACCCTCAAATCATCCCTCATGCTGCAAGCAACCCTAGTTTTATGCTGAGGCAATCGTGATCCTACCATAGCATCACAAAGTCTCCTAAAAAAAGCCCTTCCTGGAGCGACCACTTTGCATGCAAAGTTGAGGTGCCCCACTAGCTGCTGCAATTCCAACAAAGTAACCTTCTTCTTAAGAAGAAAGGCAGAAATCCTAGCTCTCAACTCCACTATTTTCTGAAGGGGCACCCTAGACAACTGCGCAATAGTGTTGATCTCAATCCCCAAAAAGGTCAACCTCTGGGTCGGACCTTCCATTTTTTCAACCGCTAAAGGGACCCCAAGCTCTGCTGCTAGCTCAACAAAGCCAGACAGCAGCTGTCCACAATGCCCCGATCCCTTGGGACCCACAAAAAGGTAGTCATCCAAATAATGAACGACTTCCACTTTCTCCTGCACAGCCCATTCTAAAAATGTGCTGAAATGCTCGAAAGCCAAGCATGACACAGAACAGCCCATCGGCAATGTCCTGTCCATGTAAAATTGCCCCTCAAAAGAAAACCCCAAAAGTGCAAAATCATCGGGGTGGACAGGTAGAAGGCGAAAAGCAAACTTAATGTCACATTTCGCCAATTCTGCCCCCACCCCACGCCTCATGACGGCAATAGCCTGGTCAAAGCTGCTGTACCTAACAGAGCATAAGTGCTCCAGGATCCCATCATTCACCAACTTGCCCTTAGGAAAAGACAAATGGTGAATCAAACGAAATTCACCAGGCGTCTTTTTAGGCACTACCCCCAAAGGCGAGACTCTAAGAGTACTCACTGGAGGATGTGAAAAAGGACCCAATATCCTTTGCTCAACCAGTTCTTTGGCAATTTTATCCCTAACCACCTGTTCCAAACCCTGAACAGACTTAAGGTTTCCTGACATGAACAGAGCTCTAGGCCCCTGAAAAGGGATCCTAAAACCAAACTTAAAACCTTCTAACAAATACAAACTATCAACCCTTTTAGAGTACCTTGCCAGCCACTGCTCAAGAGATCCCACCCTTATCGGGCTGGGCCCCTTTTTTAGCTGGAAAAACTCCTCCGCCCCCCCCCCAGGCTTTTTTGGGTTCTTACGCCCCTGGGCTCTGGGGCAGTTGTCAAATGAGTGTGGACCACCACACAAGGGGCATTCGTGCTTAAACTGGCATGCCTTTCTATTGCACACCCCAAGGGATCCAAACTCCCAGCAGAGCATACGGGGTTGAACCGCCTGCCCCGCAGCACCGCAGGGAGAGCCTGACGAAGCAGAAATCGATGAGGAAGACCTATTTACCAAATTACCACTATCGGAGCGATCGCCCAAATTAGGCCTAGCAGGGGACATAACTTGCAGCCAAAGCTGCTGGTGGATCCGGTCCCACTGAAAAGACGGATACAGGGCGGCCCTCATCCGAAACTCTTTGTCATACTGTAGCCATGCAGGGCCACTAAAAGCCGTGTATCTTTTGTATATTATATCCAGATACTGAAATAGGGTCGCAGCCCGCCAAGGCTGGGCCCGGGCAATCACCCCCGCATAAATGCAAAAACCTGGAAGCCAATTGGCCCAGGTTCTGTCAACCTTCCACTTTTTTAACTTTTCTTTCTTTTTCTCGTCCAACTTCTCCTTATCTTTTTTTCCCAACTCCCTGAAGAATAAGGAAAAAATATCCACATACTCTCCTTTTAATATTTTCTCACGGGTAGCTGGGAGGTGGTCACCTAATGGTAAGGCGACATCCCCAAAGGGCAAAGAGGCAAAAGGCACCATCCCATAAGGTGAAGGTGCGCACATAAAGGGACCTGCCATACCCAGGTGCCCAATGCCCGCACAAGCCCCTCAAGGCCCCCCTTGACCGCTAAGTCCAGGCCAATTAATTGGGGACCCTGACCCAGACGAAATAGGCACACCTGAACTGGACAAGGGAAAACCCTGGCCAGCCATTAAAGCAGGACCCCATGGCCATGCCTGTCCACCTCCAAAATGCAAATTGCATCCCAACTTACCTTCCTTTGTTCAGGCAGAGAGTTCAAGAAGAAGGAGGAAGTGGTCTTCCATTAAGCACATGATCTTCTAGTGTAAGCATGTAGTTCTTTAGTGTTTGTTATTTTCACCTCCCAGTACCCTTTCCCTGTAGAAATAAATATGTTTTTGCTTTTTCATGTTAAATGCCTCTCAATGATTATTTGATCCAGTGATCCATTGCACTGTTTGAGATAAAGAAATAGAATTTCAAACAGAATTTTCCTATCAAAATGCAGCTTCCCATAGTGGTAATACTATAGACCAGGGTTTCCCAAACTTTTCCCTCCGTGGCCCGGTTATTTTTACACTTCTCCTTCATGGCCCACTAAAATTTGGGGGTGGAGCTAGGATACTTTGGGGGTGGAGCTGAGAGACAGGAATTATGTTATTTCCTGTGGTGTCACTTCCAGGTCAAGGGCCAAGTGATGTAACTTCTGGGGCAATTGAACCAAAACTCCACCTCTTCTTGCGATGTCACTTCCAGGGCACTCCCCCAAACCTGTCTCTTTTTCTGAAGTAACTTCGTTTTCAGAAAAATCTCTCTGAAACTCCCGTTGAGCCAAAATGGGGGTGGAAAGTGGGCGGTTTGTAACTCTTTCATACATTCCCATTCTCTTTCCACCCCCAAACCTGCATGCACCTATTTGTTTGTTCTTCTTCGCCAGCTTGCAAGCACTACTAATGCCCATGTTCAATTGCCTGCACCACCTACACACCCCTTCCTCAACAATACTGGCCAGTGTAGTTGGGAGTGCTGCAGTTGGGAGTGCTGTTGCCATTGCCATCAGGAATGCCAGCACTCAATCAATCAATATTTATTTCAGTCAAAGACCAGAACAGCAATAAAGGAAGGCAACAAGACAACTCATAAGAGTACAGTCGATGAAATCAAGGCTCTTCCAAATATTTCCTCTTACAAATTACAATGTAACAAAATTTTGCACTTGCCTGAGTTATTGAGTTCTGTATATCTTCCAATAAAAATTTCTGAAGTACCTCACTTCTAAGGGTTTGAATTTAGATAAAAGTGGGGTAATAAGATACAATCTTTCCTCTCGATAAAGTTCACAGTAGAGAAGGATATGTGAGACCGTTTCAACTACTTTTTCTGAACAAAGACAACATCATTTCTGCATTGGTAAATGAGAGAACCTACCAGCTAATACTGCAGATGGAAAAACGTCAAGGTGAGCCCTTGAGAAAGTCCATCTATGTTTCATATATGCTTTAGTCGATATATAATGGGCAGGTGTATAATCTGGTCATGATTTTAATCTGGAATAATTTATGGGAAGCAGTGCTTTATCATTTTGGAGCTCAATGTCACTCAGTCTCTGAAATACCAGAGCTTTTGCTTCATTCAGGCCCCTATCAAAAGTTCTTCTGGATTCAGCCCAATTGATCTGATTTTTTCAATAATCTTAGCAGACCACAAAGGATAGTGGTCTGCGGCAAGAAAAAATGGGATTAGGCCCTTCGGCTTTAAGTGAACTCTTAACCAAAAGCAAATTGTAACTTTCCATATTTTTAACTCTATTCTAGGGAGGCCAGCTTCCTGTCTTAAAATGGCATTAGAGGTGCATCTTGGAACATTAACAATGATCTAAGAAATTTTGACTGTATGGTTTCTAAGGTTTTTACATTGCTGCTTAGGCTAATTTATGACCCATAATTTGTGATCACAGTACTGGCATTCACAATGCGACATTGAGCGTTTACCAATTAATTACTCTAAAAGGGCTTTTTACTTTGTGAGACAATTTTGGACTGGATGGTCCACTGGCCTGATCCAACATGGCTTCTCTTATGTTCTTACATTCTTTCTTTTCACATCTTTCTTTTCCTTTCCTTCCATATAATTCTTTCCCTTTCTCTTTCTTTCCTTCCACTTCTACTGGATGAAACTTTTCTGTTCATCATACTGTTGTTGCAGACATAGGAGCTCTGCCAATGAAAAGTTGGCACCCCCAGTTGTAGTCAGCTGGTCTTTCTATGAGATTTCTGTATGAGTGAGTGAGAGTGAGAGGTGTGGGGCAGAAAGAGATTATTGGAGATTACTGCTGTATATCTCAACAGCACTGGAAGCGATGGTACTATGAATTTGGCACCATTTTACTAGTCCTGCTTTTAACAGCTGACACCAAAATTAAACTCCTCCTGTAGATATTAAAAAGGATGAAAGAAGTTCACTGGCTAAATATCTGCACAACAGGTTGCTTTTAAAGGCATGGGAAACACAGCCAGTAAAAAGCTGCAAGCCCCTCATAAATATCCTTTTTGGGATAACTGCAGAAAAGCTTGTATGAACTTTATATAACTTGGAGTTAATTCATTAATTGCGGTACAATTCTCTGCTACCTTTCACAGCAATTTCCCAGTGTTTTAGCCAAGGAAAAGTATGAAAAATAGCTGTCAAAAGATTTTCTTGAAACCAAGCAAGCTTGGTTGTAGCTTGAGACAGGGTTCCAGTAGTAGTAGCTGAAGGAAGGGCCTACTAAATGTGTCAGCATATTTTGAGTCAGCTGACAGGGCCCAGTGTGGGTGGTTCACAGTGGCAATGGCAACAGCACTCCCAACTGTATACACTGGCCAGTGCTGTTGAGGAAGGGGTGTGTAGGTGGTGCAGGCAATTGAACATGGGCATGAGGAGTGCTTGCAAGCTGAAGAAGAGCACACAAACAGATAGGTGCATGCAGGTGTGGGAGTGGAATGAGAGGATCCTGGGAATGTATGAAAAAGTTGCAGACTGCCCACTTTCCACCTCCATTTTGGCTCAGCATAAGTTTCAGAGAGATTTTTCTGAAAATGAAGTTACTTCAGGAGAATAAGCAGGTTTGGGGCAATGACCTGGAAGTGACATCACAGGAAAAGGTGGAGTTTTGGTTCAGTGTGTTCCAGAAGTGACATCACTTGGCCCTTGACCTGGAAGTGACACCACAGGAAATGACATAATTCCTGCCTCCCAGCTTCATCCCCGAAGTCTTCTGGTTCCACCCCCACATTTTAGTGGGCCACGAAGGAGAAGTGTAAAAATAACCGGGCCACAGGAAAGAAAAGTTTGGAAAAGCCTGTTCTAGAAATCATAAAAGGCACTTATTTTTCTCCATGCTATCTAGGTAGTCAATTAAATGAGTGATCATGTAAAACTTTCCCCATTTTATTCTGGCAATCTTTTTACAACATTTTCATATTTTATCCTATGACTTAAAAATTATTTATTTAAAAAAAAAGTATTGGTTAACATGCAGTCCACAAATGCAAAGTAGAAGAAGAAGAAGAAGATATTGGATTTATATCCCGCCCTCCACTCCGAAGAGTCTCAGAGCGGCTCACAATCTCCTTTACCTTCCTCCCCCACAACAGACACCCTGTGAGGTGGGTGGGGCTGGAGAGGGCTCTCACAGCAGCTGCCCTTTCAAGGACAACCTCTGCCAGAGCTATGGCTGACCCAAGGCCATGCTAGCAGGTGCAAGTGGAGGAGTGGGGAATCAAACCCGGTTCTCCCAGATAAGAGTCCGCACACTTAACCACTACACCAAACTAGCTAACAACTGCACTAAAACAACTTTCCTTGTACCATATCTTTCCATTAAGATAGATAAGGATTATGCAAACCTCTTAGGCATCTTACGGTCACCCTTGACAACTGTAGATCTGAACTAATAGCACCACGGTGATGATATGTAGTTACTTATTTAGAAAGTTATTTTTAGGCAACAAAAAGTGAAATGTCATTAAATCATAACATAATTAAATTTGAATTTCTGATTATTAACTACTTTTAAGTGTTTGCATTGTTAATATATTCAGAATAGCTTGTTAACCTATTTATAAGTCATTATTTATTCTCTTTATTAGCAATTAGGTTTCCAAATTGCTTCACCTATTACAATACCCACTATGTAAATGAAATGTCACCCATCAATTCAGCTCCAAAGGAATGGCTCAGAGAGCAATTCAATGCAGCAATTCAAATGGCTTGTTATAGCTGATTATTACTAAAACATTTGGGCTTTTTTCTTTTTTGCTAAAAATGTGATTTTATATTCAATAGACAAAACTGAGTTCATTAAAATTGTTCACTGGTAGGTCGGCAGCAAACTTTCTAGGGAAATGTCAGGATGAAGCAGCAGGGCTTAGAGCCAGACTAATACCCAAACATAATTAGAAGAAGCTCAGTGGTTTACTACCTACTGAAATGAAAAAATGTGCTAGGTACATTATGGATATTTGTTGCTGGGATTTCAGCTCATAAAATAAACATCCTGCATACTGCCAGAGAAGTACTGTAGAGGAGAGAGCTGTTTTTATTGTGATAGTTTTACAGCACTCCCTAGTCTCCACAAATATTCAACCCTTTCATTTTTCTAGTGAGTGACTGCAAAAGAAAGTCTTCATCACACCATGAGAAAGAGAGCTTTTTGAAAATCTAGGACTCCCTGCTGATGCACATCACCAAAAAAAAAAAAAACTACCACAGACTTCAAAGTCAGAAAACTTTAGAACCAAATAGGGACTTTCCCCTTTGATATTATAGGTACAGTTAGGCCAATGCTGCATGCCTTTGAAAATCCCACCCATGTTTTACTGTGATGGATCCATGCTTGAAAATACTGTATTCTCTGCTATCAAGCCAAAGTCTTCAGTTTCTCAAATGAGACCCACTGCTCTCACTAATTAAAGTGTCAAAGAGTTTGTTAGTGGCTGATATTTAGGAAGCAAATATTTTGATATATTAATGAGGTTGGGCCAGGATGTGGGTAAAAATGTGAAGAATGCTTTGCAATATTTGGTCTTAATATACGAGGGTTGAAGTCCTTGCATTCATATCTGCCACTGAATGGGTCCATTATGTGCACTGAATTTGATAACTGATAGCTTCTGCTGGTTTCCCTGTTTTGTTGGGGGGAAGTTGGTCTTTTTATAACTGAAATTCACTGGCTACATAGACAGATCAGGTACTGCGAAATTTCTCCCATCTGGAAGGTTGAGACATCTTTCTTTCCCAGACTCCCCGTCCCCTGAAATTCACGTAAGTAGAACTATGATTCAATTATGGTAACTTGCTCTTCTAATTCAGAATCTTGCTAGGAAATCCTGGCATGCTAAAATCCAGCATTCTTTTTAGAAGATCTGATGCACAGTGATGAAAATGCAAATGTTTAGTCTCAATTATGTCACAGTTACGGCCAAAAATATAGTGGAACAGTTGTAGACTGGATCAAAAAGATCATAGAAGATGTTGCACACACAAACCTGGCCTTTTAGGGAAGCATGCCAAGAAGTGAGTTTAGAATAGAGATGGGCATGGTCCAGAAAAAAAATGGACCATAGATGTTCAAGGTCCACAGGGTTTATGGACTCCTGGACAATGAACGTCCATGTTTAATGCACCAAGTCTCAGTATATTTGTTTCCCTGGTTCAGCTGTCCCTCTTCAATCATCTGCTGGCTTCTTTAGGCAGGCATCCTACCTCTGATGGCCATGGACCAGGTAAGTATCCTGGCTCCATGGCCTTTGCAGGAGAGCTGAGTTCAGATGCAGACTTGCATCCATTATGCTTTAATTAAAAAAAATAAGAATGGAAGTAGAGATTCTTTAATAGCATTTACTTGTTCCCAGAACAAACCTATAGCATTACTGAGGTGTACCTCTGGCCAGGAGTTAAATATCTGATATGGGAAAGGTAACTAGATCAATTTAAAATTGTGCGAAACTGTGCAGTGCACAAGTGAAGGTGAGTGGCAATTGCACCCACTTTCGGGTGGGTGAAGTCACAGCTTGGCCTTCACTCACACATCACCCTTTAAATTGCTTTTGCAAGCCCTGCCAACATTGACCTTACAAACCTCCTTGAAGGATCATGGGAGGTCTGTGTCAGAGAAATTGCATGAACTGGGCTTACGATCCATGAACTCTGCCCTCGTCCATGGAAAATTAGCTCCCTGGTCCAGTCCATGTCTATCTCTAATCTGAAGACCCAGAATAGAATAGCCTTGAATATCAGTAAGAAGAATACAAAGCAGTAACAATTATATGGTCTTGTGTAGATTAGAAGCCATCTAACCCATTATCAGTAAATATAATATGTTGAGGCCCAGATGCAGAAGCCTGGGAGAATCACTAGAATGTCCAACTTTACAGAAGTGAAGAAGTTAAAGGATGGGTGTATTGGTTGAGTGCCACAACATATTCATTTGTATGCAAACTTGTAATCACTATTTTTGAATCAATTTTGTTAAGATTAAAAGTAGTAAGAATGAACTAACATTTCTTAATATTCTAAAGTAGTTTAAATATAGATAACCTTGTATGGTGTTTTAAGTTATAAATTCATGAATTAGCAAAAAAGGTTTGTCCTAATCAAGCGGGGCAATAATCTCTTTCTAGGGGATGGTTTAAAAATTGCATTGATCAAGAGCCTGTGATCTACTTACTTTTGGGGTAAGAAACTTGTATGGATTCATGTAATTGCTTTCCTTTAATTATCTATGTGACAATGTTGAATGGCCAGTATAATGCTTTGTGGATTTAGTCTATGTAAAGATTGCTGTAATTATGTGTGAGTGCCCCCTTCTATGAGGTTGGTCTCCCCACTCTACCATCATGCCTTCCACGTTAAAGCTCCTTAGGTCTCAGAACTGGGGAAGGTAGGATGCCACCTTAGCATCACAGATCCCTCCTTTTCTCCCTAGAATAGCACTCTACTTTCCTTTCTGGCACTGTGCTGCTTCCTTCCTCCTTGGCCTGTCTGTTAAGCCAGTCTTTTATTTCCCTCTCTTGACTTCCTCCCACCTCCCTTGTTCTTTGAGGAGCCATTCATCCACCCCTCCCCATTTACCCAATAGCCCCTGCCCCTTGGTCTGGCCTGGTCTGTTTCCCTGGTTCAGCTGTCCCTCTTCAATCATCTGCTGGCTTCTTTGGGCAGGCATCCTACCTCTGATGCCCCTGGACCAGGTAAGTAGCCTGGCTCCATGGCCTTTGCAGGAGAGCTGAGTTCAGATGCAGACTTGCTATCGAAGAAATCGCACCTAGGCGTCCTCTGCGCCCCCGTTTGAAGTCGACTCCCTGGTATAACCAGGGGTTGCGGCGACTAAAACGGGAACTCAGACGATTAGAGAGGCAATGGCGGTGTACTCGAGACGAAGCGACTCGAACATCTTATAGAGAGATTTTGAAGTCCTATGAGGTGGCAATCAAAACTGCAAAGAGAACATACTTTGCAGCTGAGATTGCGTCCGCAACGTCGCGCCCGGCACAATTATTTAGTATAATTCGGAATCTAACAACACTGCCTCAGGGCAGACTAAATTGTAAGGAATTGGAGATTGGCTGTGAGGCTTTTGCGAACTTTTTTGCGGACAAGATCGCGTCGCTCCGCCTTGACCTTCCTGCCACATTGGAGGCAGTTAGTGAAACCGAGGCTCCGGGCCTGTCTTCGGATCATGTTCTGGATGGTTTCAGCCCTCTCAGTTTGGAGGAAGTTGACAGGATCCTCTTATCTGCACGCCCAACAACTTGTAAATTGGACCCGTGCCCCTCCTGGCTTATTAAATCTTGCCAGAGGGAGCTTAGATATCCTGTACGGGATATCATAAATAGATCCCTCGCGGAAGGGCAATTTCCAACACAGCTTAAAGAAGCGGTGGTCCGCCCCCTCTTAAAAAAAACATCTCTAGATCCGGCCCAATTGGCTCACTATCGACCGGTTTCGAATTTGCCCTATTTGGGCAAACTTATTGAGAGGGCAGTGGCGATGCAGTTACAGACCTTCCTGGATGACGCTTCCGTCCTTGATCCTCTTTAGTCCGGCTTTCGCCCGGGCCATGGGACGGAGACGGTGCTGGTCACCTTAGTAGATGACCTGCAACGGCATCTGGATCGGGGCGGCTCGGCGGTACTGATGTTGTTGGACCTATCGGCAGCGTTCGATACGGTCGACCATCAGTTACTTGCCCGCCGCCTCGCCGACGCGGGGATTCAGGGGTTGGCCTTGCAATGGCTTTCCTCTTTCCTTGAAGGTCGGGGACAGAGGGTCGCGATTGGGGATGAGCTGTCCCGGAGGCACTCGCTTGATTGCGGGGTGCCTCAGGGTGCGGTTCTTTCCCCGATGTTATTTAACATCTACATGCGTCCCCTCGCCCAGATTGCCCGAAGGTACGGGCTGGGTTGTCACCGGTATGCTGATGACACCCAGCTTTATCTGCTTATGGACGGCTGGCCGGTCTCCGCCCCACAAAATCTGGACCGGGCGCTACAGGCTGTGGCTGGGTGGCTCAAACAGAGCGGGCTGAGGCTAAACCCAGCAAAGACAGAGGTCCTTTGCTTGGGCCGTCGTGGCCCGGGGGGGGGGGAATACCCCTTCCGGTTTTTGACGGTGCACCGCTGATGGCGGCGCACAGGGTCAAGAGCCTGGGGGTACTTCTGGAGCCTTCCTTAACTATGGAGGCCCAGATAGCAGCCACTGCCAAGTCCACATTCTTCCATCTTAGGCGGGCTAGACAGCTGGCTCCCTTCCTGGAACGCGACGATCTAGCAACGGTGATCCATGCTACGGTCACCTCGAGGCTGGACTACTGCAATGCCCTCTACATGGGGCTGCCCCTGTGTCAAACCCGGAAATTGCAGCTGGTGCAGAACACCGCCGCCCGGTTGTCATTGGGGCTCCCAAGGTGGGAGCACATTCAGCCGGGACTTCGGGCGCTGCACTGGCTGCCAATATCCTACTGAGTTAGGTACAAGGTGCTGGTTATTTCCTTTAAAGCCCTATATGGTCTAGGACCTGCCTACCTGAGGGACCGTCTCTCCCCGCATGTTCCCCAGAGAGCACTGAGATCGGGATCTCAAAATCTTTTGGTTGTCCCCGGGCCAAAGGAAGCCCGCTTGAAGATCACAAGGGACCGGGCCTTCTCTGTAATGGCTCCATTTTGGTGGAACCAGCTGCCGGAGGAGGTAAGGGCCCTGCGGGATCTCACCCAATTCCGCAGGGCCTGTAAGACAGTCCTCTTCCAGCTGGCCCACAACTAACGGCCCTGTATACCGACTACTGAATACTGTATACTGTATACTGAACTTGTATCTGAAGCTGAATAGAGTGTAGCTCCACGACCGCTGTCTGTTTTAATGATGTATAGTTATAACAAATGTTGATTTTAATTATATATTATGAAATGTTAATTTTAAAGTGTAATTTTATATTTTTATGTTAGTTTTATATATGTTGTAAGCCGCCCTGAGCCACTCGGTGGGAAGGGCGGGATATAAATCCCAGATAAATAAATAAATAAATCCAGACATTATGCTTTGATTAAAAAAAATAAGAATGGAAGCAGAGATTCTTTAATAGCCTTTACTTGTACCCAGAACAAACTTATAGCATTACTGAGGTGTACCTCTGGCTAGGAGTTAAAAATCTGATATGGGAAAGGTAACTAGATACTTTGAGTTTCTTAAGTGCATATCTATGATGATATTGGATTTATATCCCTCCCTCCACTCCGAAGAGTCTCAGAGCAGCTCACAATCTCCTTTACCTTCCTCCCCCACAACAGACACCCTGTGAGGTGGGTGGGGCTGGAGAGGGCTCTCACAGCAGCTGCCCTTTCAAGGAGAACCTCTGCCAGAGCTATGGCTGACCCAAGGCCATGCTAGCAGGTGCAAGTGGAGGAGTGGGGAATCAAACCCAGTTCTCCCAGATAAGAGTCCACACACTTAACCACTACATCAAACTGGTGTAATCCATAGCAATTAGCTACAGAGGAATTTTCTGCATTCACAGTGTTTGGGATCTTGCAGTATTTGAACCATGTGATCACACCATTGCTAATCTGAGATGCCTTGATTATTTCATGTGAAAACAGTTTCCAATATTTCATGCTATTGATCTTAATGGAACTTTAGTTTCCATTTGTGTGGTTATAATCCAGTTAATTCCCAGTCCATTCTGAATCAGAAGGAGAATCATACTCTGTTGCTTACTCCACTGATCCTGCCTTGGAGAATGGAACCCAGTGTGATGTAGTGGTTAGTGTGATGGACTAAGATTATGACCAAGGTTAAAATCCCCATTCAGCAATGAAGCTAACTGGGTGACCTTGGGCCCATCATTCCCTCTCAGCCTACCTATGACAGGCTCTGTTGGGAGTCTGAGTGGGATAAAAGATGCACTATATATATAGAAGTCTGTTAAATTCTGACATGGAGTTGAAAATAGCTTCCATGTTTATGAATAAGTAGTTCTCAAAGCACTTTTCTGTAAGGGGATTCAATACAGTACTGCACAAAATCCAAGCAGGGTAAAGGAAGTGAATATTAATGCCATCTTACCCACTTTGCTGAGCAGCAAGGAAGAACACTGGACTGAACCCTAGAATGTAACTGTCATTGGCCAGAAGTCTAACAAGGTAAAGGTCCTGCAACAAAAGAGAAAGGTTCCTGGTTGTAAAAAGCTTATCAAGTGTTCAAGGACACTGAAAGACCTTGAAAGAACATTCAAACAGACTATTCATCTTCACTTAGAATAATATTAGTAGAGAAGGGGCTGTTGAATTCTTCCCTTGAAGGCTGGAAAGGTATATGATCAAGACAAGATAGGAGTATACAACATCAGGGATTGATTGACAGATAGACAAAAGGCAGAGAAGAATCAGGTAGCTAAGAATGTACAGTCAAAGCTTTGCTGAAGATCTCTTGAAATAGCTAAATCAATAGTTACTAGGTGGATTCAGTAGTCACAAAATAGGTGTTTGAACATTGAACTTCTCTTGTTTGCTGTGCCTGTTTTCTGTAAAGCTGAGCACCCCTCTTTGCTTGTTTCAGCAATTTCAAGCAGATGTGAGAACTTCACAAAGATATGACTGACATTTGCACTTACCTTGGTTAACATGGCAGGGCAGGTGTTTCACACATGAAGCCTGGGAGCTGGATTCAGCCTATTCAGGGCTCTTACCAGCCTGTGAGCAACTGGTGCGAGGGAGGAAAGGCAGGAGGCTGCTTGGGGGTGGAGCAGGTGCACATGGTGAGGTGTATGTGTGGTCGAAGCTGTTAAGAAATAGAAAGGAAATGGCTAGAGTTGAAATAGTGGAGAGGAAGTATGGAGTTTTTTCCCCCTCCTGCTTCCTCCAACCAGAGTTCAGCAAAGATTGAAGAAGTCACTACAGGATGTGAGGGCGATCTGTCTGTGACATCTGTCACCCCATTGATCACCAGGGTTGATTCAGCTGATCTGGCTGGCTAGGCGGGTGTCCCCTATCTCCCTCACCGCTCCGTGCACATCCCTCCCGAAGCTACGTGCTCAGTGAAAGAGGATGACCATCCCAGATAGATCTTAAAAGCCACTACATGGGTGGGCAGAGCCAAGCAGCTGGAACAGGCTTCATGATTTTTTCAAATGGTGGCCATGAGGGGGGGTTGGTGAGAGTGGGCACACAGATCAACAGGACTCATTTTGGGCAGGAGCTCAGAGGAGCGGAGCTCTGGAACCTCTAAATTTTATTGTGCTCTTTCTTTCTTATCTAAAAAAAAATTACTTTCTTCTGGGCTGCATTGTTGAAACCCCCTGTAGGAATTTTGCTGAACTCTAAGACCGGACAAACTTTTTAATATTTTTCCCCACAAAAAATGGGAAAATAACCAAAACATATAAAACAGACAGATGGAAATCTTTCTCATGCCACTGTGCCCACATAGAAGAAAGTAATTTTAAAAGTATCATGGGAAGTAAGGTTTTATTATGACAATTACTATTCAAGAAGCATTTCAAGGTAGATGCTGAGCTGATACAATTTAGTACACCTTCCAGTGATGTCAGGGATTTGCCCCCCAAGGTTGGAATGATTGACGAAGGACTGCTGGGGGGAAGCAAGAGCTAGCCGTTAAAGCGGCTAGCCCCACCCCCCACATTGCGCGCCCAAACGGGCGAGCTCTGACTCCTCCCTCCCAGGGAGGCAAACAGAGCCGACGCAGCCTAGCAGCTACGCTGCAGGCTGCTGGCTCACGAGTGTGGCATATGCAAGTGAGTTGTGCTAATGAGTTGTGCCAATGAGCTCCAGCACCTCTTCTTCTGCAAAATGACCCTTAGCTGACAAAGGGTCAGGGCCAGCAAGGAAGAGAGGAGGAGGAAGTCTAGCACATGTATTGTGAGGGTACAGGGCTGTCTTGTGCATGCTGCTCTGAGGGAAAAACACCTCTTGGTCTCAGAAGCAGATGGAGGAGCAAAGGGAAATAGGGGAGCTGATGTTACCACCACATGTCTGAAGAGTTGCAGAACCAGGAGATAGAGTGAGTGCTGGGCAGATGGAGGACAGTGACCTCTCTTTCCTCCACCTATTTTCACCCCATGAAGGAAACAGGGATATGGGAGGACCAAACGTGCCCCCTGGAGGTTTCAGAAACATCCTGTCCATCAGGCCTTCCCTCAGCCCACTGCTTCTGTGAGAAATGCCAAAGGAATAAGAACTGTGGGTGGGGGATCTGGGAGATCCAGGTTCAGACCCCACACACACACACACACACGAGCAAAGACCCTGTTGTTTGGGTCACCTGGGGCTGGTTGCTCAGCTTGACGCATCTGATTGTTGCTGTTGGAGGGGAAGGTCTGGTGTGTCTTCTCAAGATCCTCAGAAGTAGGATAGAGGAAGAGAGGAGACAAAGAGTGAGAGACGGATCATATCTGTGCTAGGCTGCTGAGGCTGGGCATATGGGGGGGGGGTGCTGAAAAGCTATCTAATTTATTTGCAAGGATGATGACTCATCTCCCAAAAGTATGCAAATATACATTGCAAAAAGTAGCATGCAAATATGCAAAAAATAGCTAATTCATATGGAAATGAAAAAAAACCTTGCCTTGCATAATTAAATACGTTTATTGGGGCTTTTATGCATTTCCCAGTAAATCAGTTACTTTTCTACTAAGAATCAATTGCTTTTCTTTGTATTTTGAGTAAAAACTAATAGTTAATTAATTGGGTTTGCCTGTGTCCTTCATAAAGTTTATACATCTGGTACCTGGTATTACATTTTATGGCACCCATAGCCTGGCTCAATAAACTAACATTTGTGTCAGATCTGGACCTTGTAACAAATGCATTTGACACCCCTGCCTAGAGGTTGTTGTGTTTTTTTTTGTAGTGCTTTTGTGTGTGGGGGGATGGTTTCTGAGTCAAGTCTCTCTTGATGATTTGCTCACAAGTGAGAAGTATTAAGAACAGCTTTGCATTTTTACAAGTGAGCTGAATTAAAATTGACCAGGGAACCATGGAGGCCCACACTTTCAGGAAATAAGAATCCCCCCAAAAGGGAAAGGTTCCTGGTTGTAGAAAACTTATCAAGTGTTCAAGGACACTGAATGCAAATTGTAACCAAATTAAAATCTGAGCAGAGAGTAGCCAAGCATTCTTAATTTCAAGTAGTTTAGCAAGGCAGTGTGTTTACCATTTACCAGCTTGATTATATTATGAGATCATCATGGAAAGGCCACATATCATTTCAAACAAGCTACTTTAACATCTATGTATTGCCTTTGACCTGCACAGGCAGCTGATAGACTACTGAGGATGAGTGCTCAGATTTTACTGAATCGAACTACAGTTCCCAAGTGGCACTGCAAGAACACTCACCTTTGAACGTTAGGCAAGAAGGACATGCCTCCGACACTAAAAAGGCAAGCCATGTAACTTCCCTTCTCACACTTTAGCAGAATCACCACTGCAAAGGCCACTGCAAACCACTTCAAGTTTTATTCCTCCCTGCCAAGTTTGGGGAATGGGGACAGTCATTTCAAGGTAGTACAAGAATGTGTATATGTAAAATATTTGCTATCTGGATTCAAATACTGTCTCAAATGAACTAAATAAGCAACACTAGCATACAAAGAGAAGTGATGCAGTTTCCTTTCCACACACACAGCAAGACTAAAGCATGCCTTTTTGTTTTATTGATCATTTTAAAACACAAAAATAATGGATGCAGTGGAGAAACAGTATGAAAAGATCAAGGGAGCCATTTACAATTTGGAACAGAAGGGTGATAGAACATCCCTGGTTACTGCATAAACACACAATTCTGAAGGTATTCTCCACATGGGGAAACTAACTTAGGCCAGGATTTCATAAGATTCTGGTGTTATGGAACAGAGGTCTGGTGTTCAAAACAAAGAACAAAAACTCCCAGTATGTCCAATTCTTTGTAGATGTCTATGATTCCCAACCAATCACTGCCTTCCTTAGCCTTTTATCTGTACAGCAAACAAATGTTAAGTATTTTCTTGTATCACTCGCTGCTTTTTTTTATGCCTGACTCTTGCTTTCATGTTTCTTTAGCGTTTTCAGCCAGATGAGAAAATGTTTCCATGGGAACGGTGTGCAAAGCAATAAAAAAAAGTCAACTCTTGCTGGAGTAGCTGAACATGTACCTTCTTATTTACTAATCCTCATTAATGAAACTCTGCCAGAAGCACTCCAAGGGACACCAAAAAACTTAGTTATCCTGTAGCCAAACTAATAATGTCATCTGAGTAGCTTCCTCACTATGTCTGCAATCCTAAAAGGAATAAGCCCCAATGAATAAAAAGAAACATAATTCTGAGTAAACCTTAGGATTCCTGTGTAATATGCTATTTCTCAGTAACTAGTTTATTGTTATTAATTTTATCTAATTTATGGGCATGTTTGTGTCTCTCCATGAACCAAAATATAGGATGTTCCCTTCTGTCAACTGTCCATACAGAATCTAGCGTGATTGACAGTGCCAGAACATTTGAACATTTGAGGAAAGCTAATAGATGTGCACATCAGCAGTTCACCTTGGCAGTTCCTCCAAAACAAAGCCAGAAGACTTAGTATCAACAGCAAGGAAGAGGGAGAAATACTCTAATCAATCACCCATTGATTATAAAGTAGCACTGTGTTTGGTTTTTGAAAGTCACGGCATTTGGTGTTTCTTTAAATCTGTTCTTTTAATGCTGTAGTAATTTTGTATGTGCATGTTTTCATACAGGGACTCATAGTTTTCCCCCTGCATCATTTAATTATTTGACCCAAACTGTACATAATGCTGGGAGAGAATCCATTTCACCTACTGCACAGATGCAGAAGTGTCTTGCAAGGCTACAGCACAACCACAAAGTTGTTTAGCAGCTGTTTGTGATTGACAGTGGTGAGGCAAACAGAATCAGTCCTCACTTCACAAGTGATTGCAGCTGATCAAAATTGGTATGTTCACTTGCTGAACCTGTTCACAGGTTAACAGCATCCCTGCATAGGAGAATAGTATGGTAAAATTAATCATATAAAATACAGAGAAAACTGGAGTATCTATACAGAGTAGTTCCAGAAAAATGAGCTGATATTTGATGGAATAAGAATTTGCCCTTACAAAATTATTCATAAGAAGAGAGGTACCTTTGTTAGATCCTGGATTTTCTTTTAAAATATTTTGGCGGTATTCAGATGTACAGTTTAATCAGTTGTTATTGCTGTTCCCTACTGGATTTAAAGTGCATGATCAGACAGCAATATCTGCCTCCCATTAGTGAGTTGTCATGCTCCCACTCTAATCCCTCTTCAAACTGGATTATTTTGTTACCTGGTCCATTGTGGTGTTTTCTGAGTTGTCCAGTTTCACCCCACAGTTTTCACTCCTGAACTGTCCTGACACAATGTCAAGCTACTACTGGATGTTTGAACACTGTCCTGGTGTGAGCTGCTTTGGAAGCCTCAGGCTTCTGCTTAACACCCTCCAGTTTTTTCCTAGGTGACTATGTGTGCATAACTGCATACTTGCACATTGCTCTCTCTCTCTCCCTCTGACTCTCTGTCTGTCTCTCTCTCACACACACACACAGAGGAGCTTGTTTTCTTTTTAAAAATTCCAAAGAAAGACACTTATGCAGGGGTGGAATTCTAGCAGAAGCTCCTTTGCATATTAGGCCCCACCCCCTGATGTAACCAATCCTCCAAGAGCTTACAAAAAAGAGGGGTGTGTGGCCTAATATGCAAAGGAGCTCCTGATAGAATTCCACCCCTGGACCTATGTATTGCATCTTTTTTTCTGTGCTTTGCAGGACACGAGGTGGAAAAAGGGTTACTTATTTATTTTTTTATTTTTTTATTTGAGATTTATATCCCGCCCTTCCCACCAGGTGGCTCAGGGAGGCTTACAACATATAAAAACTAACATAAAATATAAAATTATGCATAAAAATTAACATTCCAAATTTACATAATTAAAATCTAGACATTCACATAATTATGTACTTAAAATATTCAAGACATACGGCGGTCTTACAGCTACACTCAGTTTCAAATTCCCATGTTTCAGCGTTTCAGTATTTCAGTGCTGGTTAGTTCTAGTTGATTGTAAGCCAGCCGGAAGAGGACTGTCTTACAGGCCCTGCGGAATTGAACAAGGTCCCACAGGGCCCTTACCTCTTCTGGCAGCTGGTTCCACCAGGAGGGTGCCATTACTGAGAAGGCCCTATCTCTTGTAGTTTTCAAACGGGCTTCCTTTGGCCCGGGGACAATCAGGAGATTTTGAGTTCCCGATCTCAGTACTCTCCGGGGAACGTGTGGGGAGAGACGGTCCTTCACGTAGGCAGCACCTAGGCCATATAGGGCTTTAAAGGTAATAACCAGCACCTTGTACCGAACTCGGTAAAGTATTGGCAGCCAGTGCAGAGCCCGGAGTCCCAGCTGAATGTGCTCCCGTCTTGGGAGCCCCAATAACAACCGGGCAGCGGCGTTCTGCACCAACTGCAATTTCCGGGTTTGGCACAGGGGCAGCCCCATGTAGAGGGCATTGCAGTAGTCGAGCCTCGAGGTGACCGTTGTATGGATCACCATTGCTAGGTCGTCACGCTCCAGGAAGGGGGCCAGCTGCCTTGCCCGCCTAAGATGGAAGAATGTGGACTTGGCAGTGGCTGCTATCTGGGCCTCCATGGTTAATGAAGGTTCCAGTAGCACCCCCAGGCTCTTGACCTTCTGCGTTGCGATTAGCGGTGCACCGTCAAAAACCGGTAGGGGGATTTCCCTTCCCAGACCCCAGCGGCCCAAACAAAGGACCTCTGTCTTCACCGGATGTAGCCTCAGCCCGCTCAGCCTGAGCCACTCAGCCACAGCCTGTAACGCCCGGTCCAGATTTTGTGGGGCGCAGACCGGCCGGTCATCCATGAGCAGATAGAGCTGGGTGTCATCAGCATACTGGTGACAACCCAGCCCGTACCTTTGGGCAATCTGGGCGAGGGGACGCATATAGATGTTAAATAGCATCGGGGAAAGAACCGCACCCTGAGGCACTCTGCAATCAAGCGTATGCCGCCGGGACAGTTCATCCCCAATAGCGAACCTCTGTCCCCGACCTTCAAGGAAAGAGGAAAGCCACTGTAAGGCCAACCCCTGAATCCCCGCGTCGGCGAGGCGGCGGGCTAGCAACCGATGGTCAACCGTATCGAACGCTGCCGATAGGTCCAACAGCATCAGTACCGCCGAGCCACCCCAATCCAGATGCCGTTGCAGGTCATCTACTAGGGCAACCAGCACCGTCTCCATCCCATGGCCCGGGCGAAAGCCGGACTCAAGAGGGTCAAGGACGGAAGCATCATCCAGGAAGGTCTGTAGCTGCCTTGCCACTGCCCTCTCGATGAGTTTGCCCAAAAAGGGCAAATTTGAGACCGGCCAATAATGTGCCAATTGGGCCGGGTCTAATGATGTTTTTTTCAAGAGGGGACGGACCACCGCCTCTTTAAGCGGGGTTGGAAATTGCCCTTCCATCAGGGATCTATTTATGATATCCCGTACAGGATATCTAAGCTCCCTCTGGCAAGATTTAATAAGCCAGGAGGGGCATGGGTCCAATTTACAAGTTGTTGGGCGTGCAGATAAGAGAATCCTGTCAACTTCCTCCAGGCTGAGAGGGCTGAAACCATCCAGAACACAATCCGAAGACATGCACGGAGCCTCGATTTCACTAACTGTCTCTAATATGGCGGGGAGGTCGAGGCGGAGCGACGCGATCTTATCTGCAAAAAAATTCGCAAAGGCCTCACAGCCAATCTCCAATTCTTTGAAATTTGGTCTGCCCTGAGGCAGCATTGTTAAATTCAGAATTATATTAAATAATTGTGCCGGGCGCGATGTTGCGGACGCAATCTCAGCCGCGAAGTATGTTTTCTTTGCAGCTTTGACTGCCACCTCATAGGACTTCATACTCTCTCTATAAGATGTTCGAGTCGCTTCGTCTCGAGTACGCCGCGATTGCCTCTCTAGTCGTCTGAGCCCCCGTTTTAGTTGTCGCAACCCCTGGTTATACCAGGGCGTCGACTTCAAACGGGGGTGCAGAGGACGCCTAGGTGCGATCTCTTCGATGGCTCTAGAGAGCCTGTCATTCCAGGACTCCACCAGATCATCCAAGGAATCGCCAGGGGGCCCGGGATCCCGCAGAGCCGTCAGGAACCGTTCCGGGTCCATCAGGCTCCGCGGGCGAGCTAAAATACGCTCTCCGCCTAAACAGGTTTGGGGTGGCACATCCACCCGAGCCTTAAGGGCATAGTGATCCGACCATGGCACTGCTCTAGCAGTAATATCGTTCACTAAAACTCCCGCCGCGAAGACCAGGTCTAACATGTGCCCCGCCTGATGAGTGGGCGTTGTGACAACTTGGGAGAGTCCCAGTGACGCCATGGATGACACCAGGTCCATCGCCTGACTGGAGGCCGCATAGTCGGCATGAACATTGAAGTCGCCCAAGACCAATAGCCTTGGGTACTCCAATGCCCAGCCCACCGCGGCCTCCACCAGGGATGATAAGGCGGCGGCTGGTGCGTTAGGCAGACGGTACACCAGCCAGATCGCCAACCCCTCCCCAACGTCCCACATCAGGCCGACACATTCAATACCCCTGATCTCCGGGGCCAGGAGAGCCCTAAAGGAGTAAACCTCCCGTATGAATAGTGCCACTCCTCCCCCCTGCCTGCTAGTCCTGGACTGGTGAGAGACCGAGTATCCTGGGGGGGCCATTTGGGAGAGAGCTACGGTCTCCCCATCGCGCACCCAGGTCTCGGTCACGCATGCCAGGTCCGCCTCCTGTTCCAATAGGAAATCCCGGAGGACAGCAGTCTTATTATTAATGGACCTGGCATTGCATAACACCAGTGTCGGAGGCGGGTACATTCGCCTGGCCCCACTACCTGTCACCGTCGGGATGGGACACAGGCAGGAAGGCAGCCGAGCACCGCCACGTCTCGGCCTCCTTCCCCGATAAGTCTGCCTGTTCCCACCGTCATATCTTCCCCTCCCCAGGAGCACTGGAATCCCCGGGCCAGCCATTTTTTATTGGTGGGAACCAGTTTGTCAACCAGCAATATTTAGTCCTATTCCTAGTCCTATTCTCCTTCAACCCAATATTGCCAACAATAATCCACCTTCAATCAGCCAACCACCAATAGCACCTAGTTATTTAATTTAAGTCCCCCCCCCCCTATTCCACCTATAAATCCTTAGCTAACAATAATTAATTAAACATCTATTGGCTCCTTAATTTAAAACTTTGCCCACTATCTATCTCCAATTAAATTGCCATAGTTAAATCCATTTAGCTAATCGATAAATACAATTAAATAACCAATAAATAAATTAATTGCACGTTGATAGTTGATAGATACTTGAAAACAGATACCCTTTTTGTCAGAGAGAGAGGGAGGGAAAGAGGGAAGGGGCAGTCTGAGGACGACACCTGTGACTCCAGCTTTGCTTCAAGCTTTTTAAAGAAAAACACCAGCACCACAAAGGACCAGGATGAGGCTTCTCTATTATTTTTCCCCAACTGTGAATTGTTTAAAACACTGAAGCTTTCAAAAACACTTTAAAAAACACTTTCCTCACACTGACTGTACTACATATCCCAGCAGCCTTTTCCAGTCATCTCATTGGCCACCAGCTGCCACTATTCTGCTAGGAGTTTAAAGCACTGCTTCCCATAAGCACTTGTGTGCATGCTCAAAGGACAAATAAGGGGGGGAAGCCCACTGCCCCATTCCTTGGCTGCTGCATCTGATCAATTAAGGATGAGATGAAAGTCCATTGAAGCAGGTTAAGGGGGTAAGTCTGATCAGAACTCGCTGTTACAAAAAAACAACAACACCCAGAATCAATTAGGAATGGGGCCAAACTGAATCAAGCCGCATGTCTGATCAAGGCCTTTTTCGTTCAACACTTGTTTGAGGATTTCATTTTTTAATAGTGGCTATGGGGGTGCCCATGGGAACAGTTTAAGAATCCGATTTTTTTCATTGTCTGTCCTCACTTTAATTCAAAACATATACACAATAGTGTTTCAATTATAAAAGTTTGTCAAGAACTGGCAGTTGATTTTAGAATAACTATATGATATTTTTCAGAAAAATAAATCTGTGGTTTCTTTTATTGGACTTTCCTGTGATATAATAAATTCGCTGTATAAATAAAAAATACATTCAAAATATTGGTAACTCTACAAGACAAGGTATATATGCTATGGTCCTTTCTCAAGGAACAGGTCCTAGCTCAGGCTGTTGTGAATGGGAAGCAAAACTATTTCCACTATCTTTTTATTATAAATTGTTTCACTAAACTAATTAGTAAGGAAAAATTGCTTGTTCTAATCTTCCAGTCTTAAGAACCTTGACCTCTTTTCCACAAACAAATCAAATTAATCCAAATCAGAAATTGGTGCTCCTGCTAACCTTAAGTCAGAGCAGCCAATAAAAAGGACATAATTAACTACAAAACATTTTTACCCTCCAAAATGTATTTAATCTTCTTTTGCCCTGTTCTGACTGCTATCACTGAATGTGCATACTTGACTTTTTTACTGCTCAGGGCAAGAACTCCTAAATGATTTGTCTGACAGGAACAGAGTGTTTTACAAGAATGCTTAGATAGCTTTCTTACTTGGGAGTGTTATGTATTTGAAAAAAATTGATATTTTAACCCTGTGTATGTAAACAAAGAACTATACAACTATACATTGTAGTTGTGTACAAAAACAGAAATAAATCTGCTGCAAAGTATTTGTAACTGAATTTTTCTTTTGCTCCCTTGTGATGTGTTAACTTAATAATACAACCATTTAAAATTATTTATACCATTATATTAACGGTAATATGGGAGGAAGGCAGCATGATATATCTCAGTCTTATCAGATCGCAGAAGCTGGGAGAACACTAAGGAAGACTCTCCAAAGGAAGGCAATAGCAAACCATCTCTGCTTCTCACTTGCCTTGGAAGTTACTTGCTGGGGTCACAATAAGTTGGCTGTGACTTGATAGCACTTCACTCATTCATGAGAGGTGATGTTGAAATGTATTTCCAGTATGAATCAATAAGTATTTTGCCAATATAGCTAGCACATTACTACTTAGAGATTGTCATCTGCAACAGTATATTTTATATATCTTCCAAACAATATTTGGGGATAATAAAGTATATCATAATCTGTTATCCAATTTCCAGATAGGTTTCCAAAAAACAATTCAGAAGAAGGAGGAGGAATGGATTTATAGCTTGCCCTTAGCTTAGAGTCCCTAATAGTATATAGATGGATAACATGAGAGAGACAGCAGCATAATACAGAGAATCCGGCACCCAAGACCGTGCCCCGCCTCGAAGGCCTAGAGCAGGGGCCGCATTTGCCTCCCTGGAAGGATGGGAGGCTTGCAAGCTTTCCAGCCTATCTAGGGAGCTGGGAGGGGGCAGAGCACCGAGGCTTATATAGTCCCAGCCACACCCTGAACAGATGCAGCTCCACTCGGGTTTTGGGGCTGGGAGAACGTGCATCACGTTCCTCCCCACCTGGGCCATGAGCAGCGTTTCATTGCACCAGCAGCTCGGGGAAGCAGGCAGAGGTGGCTGGCGCTGATTGGGGCGACCCAGGACCTTCAGTCTGTGGTGGAGGCGGGCAGCGGTCTGGAGCAGCGGCGATCCCCGGGGTCTGCTGTGGCATGCGGAGGCGGACGTTGGAGCGCAGGAAGGATGGCTTCGCCCCTCTGGGGGCCAGGTTTGGGTTGGCGGCCTAGTAAGCCACCATTTTAGATCAGCAAGTTTGTGGCTGCCATTTTAGGCTCTCCAGTCGGCCCCAGTCTTTGTGGGCTCTTCCCAGTTGGGCTTAGGCCTTGTGCTGCTGGGGTGTTTGCAGCGGCGGCCTTCGGAGCTGCCATTTTAGGTTGGCCAGTTCGTGGCCACCATTATAGGCTCCACAGTTGGCCCCTGTCTTTGCAGCCGCCATTTTGGGGCTCCAAACTGCCCCAGCCATTTCAGGCATTTGCTAACCCTATTGAGGGGTTGAATTTACTGGGTTAAAGGGTAGGGCCTTCGATGCTGAGGGCTTGGTGGTCTTTTGGGGTGGCTATGGGTCCCAAAAAGGTCAGTGCACGGCAAAGGGCAAGCAGCCCCTTCAGAGGCCAGACAAAAGGCAGCCAGCTACACCAGCTCTGGGGGAGGAGGAGGAGTTGCTTACCAGGCAGGCGATCATCCGGTTGGGGGTGCTTGAGAAACAACGGGGCCTTCAGCACAGGGGTGGGGTAGGAAGGCAGCCTGGACGTCCACCAGGGCTTTTGAGAAAGAGTTACTGGTGTGGCTTTCTGCCCTACAGGCCGCACTGGACCAGCAGGTGCCGGCTGAGGAGGAGGACCTGGCATCTGAGGGAGAAGAAGAGGATCACGGCACGTGGCCTAGATCAGGGCGATCATTAGTAGTGGCCCCGGTTGCAGTGGCAGTGGCGTCATCAGAGTTGGAAGGTAAGCCCCACGCTCAGCAGCCTGGTGGCAGGTGGCCATGGGGGCAATTCAGAGTGTCTAATTGCGTTAACCCCATGGTTATGTCGAGTCAGGGCACAGTGGGGATTGCCCCCGGTCAGTCTGCTGCTACACCGTGGCTGGGCCAATAATTCCCATGGGGGGCCATCCCAGGGCAGCAGGTGGGGGCGGTGCAGTCACAGTCGCCAGCTGCACAGTTACAGCAGATGCTGCCTGGGACACTGCCATGGGGCCTACCCCCCTACGGGCAGTGGTCGTCTGGCTGGCCTGCCGAGCAATGGGGGGCATGGGATTTCACTCTGACCCCTTACGGGGTGGTTCCATTTCCCTGCTGCCCGTTTGGGGATATGGCGATGCCCCACGGGGATCATCTGATGGTGGCAACATGGGAAAAAATACTGCGGGGTGAATATGTTGATGTCTTCAGTCTTCTCTACAGGGAGATGGAAAAGAAGGAGAAGGATGAGCTGGACAACAAAGACAAGTTAAAACTTAAGTGTAGGAAAGTGGATAGGAAGTGGGCCAATTGGCTGCCAGGTTTTTTGATATACGCAGGTGTTATAGTGCGTGTACAGCCTTTACGGGCGGCACCACTCTTTTGGTACTGTGATATCATTTATAAAGCCTATAAGGACTTCTCGGGTGCTGTATGGCTGCAGTATGACGAGGAGTTTTGTACGTGGACGGCTCTTAATCCTGCCATCCCTTGGGACCAGATCAATCAGCAGTTGTGGCTGCAGTTGATGTCCCCTGCCAAGCCCAATAGTGGAGACCAGTCCGACAGCGGCCATTTGGTGGCCAAGCAGGCTATTGCTTCTAGTTCCCGCGCAGTAGCGGGTCAGTCGGTTCAACCCCGGCTGCTGTGTTGGGAATATACTTCCTAGGGAGTCTACAATAAGAAGATCTGTAAGTACAAACATGAGTACCCGCTATGCGGAGGGTCCCATGCCTTCTCCACTTGTACGAAATCCAAGCCTAAAGCGGGTCTCAAGTGTTCTGGGAGCAGGATCCCTTCCCAGACACCTGGCAAAGGGCCCCAGCCCCATCAAGCTGACGGTACTTAGAGACCTTTTGGCTGGGTACCCCAACTTAGCAGATAAGGCATACTTATGGGAGGGCTTTAAGCATGGATTCTGTATTCCTTTTCAGGGTCCCAGGGGCCCTTTGTTGGCCAGAAATCTTTGATCAGTTGTGGGGGTGGAGCATATCGTAAGGGACAAGATTACCAAGGAGTGTAACGAGGGAAGAGTTCTTGGCCCCTTTGCCATTCCCCCCGTTGCTCATTTATGGGTGTCTCCTTCGGGAGTAGTTCCCAAAAAGGCTGCCAGTGAATTTAGCTTGATTCACCATCTTTCTTATCCCAAAAGTGGGTCGGTGAACGATGCCAGTCCCAAACAGCTGTGCTCCATCCGATATACCTCATTTGACCAGGCGGTCAAAGTGGTGCGTCAGTGTGGGATGAGAGCGGAAATGGCGAAATGCGACATTAAGACGCTCTTTCGCCTTCTCTCGGTTCACCCAAAAGACTTTGAGCTTTTGGGATGTGCGTTCGAGGGCAATTCCTATATGGATAGAGCCCTACCAATGGGGTGTTCCATATCGTGTTTGGCCTTTGAACAGTTCAGCATGTTTTTATAATGGGCCCTCAGGCGCCAGGCGGGTTCTACCAACACAGTTCATTACTTAGATGATTTTTTGATGGTGGGCCCTGTGGGGACGGGTCAGTGTGCATGGCTGTTGGAAGCCTTTATGGGGCTGGCAGGGGACTTAGCTGTCCCTTTGGCACAGGAGAAGATGGAGGGCCCAGCTTCCGTGCTGACCTTCCTGGGTATTGAACTGGATACCACACAGCATGCTTCACGGCTGCCTGCAGATAAGGTTCTTGGTCTAAGGATGAGGTTGGCGGCACTAAAGGGAAAGTGGAAGGTTTCCCTTTTGGAGCTGCAACAAATTGTGGGTCACCTTAACTTTGCGTGCAAGGTGGTGGCCCCAGGAAAAGCCTTCCTGCGATGGCTATGTGACACTATGAGGACTCTGCACCTCCCTCACCACAGTGTTTGGTTGAATCGCGGCATGCGGGGGGACTTGGAGGTCTGGGAGAGCTTCCTCACTTCCTTCAATGGCATCTCCTTCTGGAGGGACGTCATGTGGATCGAGGTGGACCTGCAGGTCACTTCTGATGCTCTTGGTTCAATCAACTTTGGGATTTTCTTCCATAGGCACTGGTCTGCGGAAGAGTGGCCTGTGGAGTGGCTCAATAGTGATCTCTGCTGTAACTTGACCTTTTTGGAATTTTTTCCAATAGTCATGGCTGTTCGGCTGTGGGGGGCTGAACTAGCCAATCATGTCATTCATTTTTGGTGCAACAACCAGGCAGTGGTTCACGAAATTAATAAACTGTCCTCAAAGTCCAAGCCAGTAATTAACCCAGTTCTCTTTGATACTCTGACAAGTTGAGATCTTCATCGAGTTCTTCCAAAGGTGCTCCCACGTATCCATTTGTATTTCTCTATTCACATTGATTGCCCTTTTGACCATTTGAGACTTTGCTACTTCTTCTTCTGTAGACCATTTCAATAATAATTTGTATACTTTCGATATCAATTTTTCATTATCTCCAAGCAGGACCCTTTCCAGTTCTGTTTGCTCACATCTAATTCCCTCCTGTTTAATATCGTTTTCCATCAAGCTTTTAATTTGTTGCATTTGAAACCAATCATACTTATTATTTAACTCTTCTGAGGATTTTAATTCAATTTTATCTCCTTGAATCTTGAGCAGTTGATTATATGACATCTCTCTTTCTTCATCGGATTCAGCTGTTATTTTTATTACTTCTGCTGGCACTATCCACAGCGGTTTTCTCTCGTCTCCATATTTCTTATATTTTATCCAAGTATTTAGTAAACTATTTCTGATATAATGGTGAGAGAAAAAACCGTCCATTTTATTCTTCCCATAATACAAATACGCGTGCCAGCCGAATTTATTCCCGTGAGCTTCTAACCATAAAGGTTTTTTATCTAACAGCATTATCTAATCTTTGATCCATGTCAAACAAACCGCATCATGATACAATCTTAAATCCGGGAGAACCTAGTGCATGCGCTTGAACATTTTGTTCCTTGCTAAGCATGTGCCAGGGGTTAGTAATAGTGTGGTGGACGCCCTGTTTTGCTGACATATGGAGCGGTTTCATCAACTCGCACCGGAAGCCGATCTTCGGCCGGCGCGGATACCCCCGGACATGTGGCAGCTTAGCAGCTTGGTGGGCTGAGGCTCTCAGGGCAATGCAGCTAGCTCTGGCCCTCAGTACTAGGAGAGCGTATGACCTCATGGTGCATCAGTTTCATTCCTTTAGATGCCAGGTGGGGCTATGCGACCGTTGGCCTATTCCAGCCACGCAACTTATGCAATTTTGCGTTCACCTGAAAGGTAAGGGCCTGGTAGTTAAGTCCATTAGGGCTCATTTGGCAGCTCTGACATTCACCAGTAACACGCGGGGCTTTACCAACACTTCTGGTGACTTTCGGATCAAGAAAATGCTGTAAGGGTGGGCACGCGAGCAGGGCCCCTGGGCTGATGTCAGGGAGCCCATATCGTCCTCTGTCCTTAAAGGGCTGCACTAGGTCTGGCCACTGGTCTGCACTTCCAGCTATGAGTTGGCGCTGTTTCATGCGGCGGCGTTAACCGCCTTTTTTGGGGCCCTGAGGGTCAGTGAATTGGTTCTACTGTCCCGCAGAGATAAGAACATAAGAGAAGCCATGTTAGATCAGGCCAATGGCCCATCCAGTCTGTGTCACACAGTGGCCAAATATATATATACACACACACACACACACACACACATATACACACTGTGGCTAATAGCCACTGATGGACCTCTGCTCCATATTTTTATCTAACCCCCTCTTGAAGGTAGTTATGCTTGTGGCCGCCACCACCTCCTATAGCAGTGAATTCCACATATTAATCACCCTTTATTTATTTATTTATGATTTATATCCCGCCCTTCCCACAAGTGGCTCAGGGCGGCTCACAACAAATAATTGAACATAATTTAAACTAACATTTAAAATATAAAGATTTAAAACATTCAAGAAATTGGGTGAAGAAGTACTTCCTTTTATCCGTTTTAACCTGTCTGCTCAGCAATTTCATCGAATGCCCACGAGTTCTTGTATTGTGAGAAAGGGAGAAAAGGACTTCTTTCTCTACTTTCTCCAGCCCATGCATTATCTTGTAAAGCTCTATCATGTCACCCCGCAGTCGACGTTTCTCCGAGCTAAAGAGTCCCAAGCGTTTCAACCTTTCTTCATAGGGAAAGTGTTCCAGCCCTTTAATCATTCTAGTTGCCCTTTTGTGGACTTTCTCCAATGCTATAATATCCTTTTTGAGGTGCGGCGACCAGAACTGCACACAATACTCCAAATGAGACCGCACCATCGATTTATACAGGGGCATTATGATACTGGCTGATTTGTTTTCAATTCCCTTCCTAATAATTCCCAGCATGGCGTTGGCCTTTTTTATTGCAAAAGCACACTGTCTTGACATTTTCAGTGAGTTATCTACCACGACCCCAAGATCTCTCTCTTGGTCAATCTCTGCCAGCCTGGATCAGTGAGGCTGCGCTTTGCAAGTGGGTGGCCTCACATTTTTGAAGAACCAGGTAGCGCTGCAGGTTAGATGGTCCAAGACTGATCAGAAACAGAGGGGACAATTATTACATTGGGCCCCTGCCAGGAAGCTGAATTGTGCCCAATCATGGCCCTTCGGCAATATACAGTAATCCAGGGAGAGGCCAAGGGCCCCTTGTTTTGTCACAAGGACCAGTCCCCGTTGACTAAATTTCAGGTCTGGGCCATCACCACCAGGGCTCTGGCGGCCCTTGGGTTGGGGGGGGTGTCAAATTTGGCATCCACTCCATCCATATCGGAGCTGCTATGGGATACCCAGGCCTGGCTATCCAGTGGGTTGGTAGGTGGCGATCTTCAGTGTATCGGGCCTACATTCGCCCTATGAAGGCCCCATGAGGCATAGTTCTATAAAGTTTGTTGCTCCATTGGTCCTGTTTATACTTTCTAAAACTCCTTGTTTCCTAGGTGCTGTTGCTTGGCGGAAAAGATGGAGGATCCTTGTCACCGGGCACGGCATGATATTTTGGGTGGCCCCTTCAAGCCCGGCGAATGCCAGTTGGGTCTCAGCTGGGGCTCTGAGTGGGCAGTGGTGGAATGGCAGGGGTGCCGGGGCCTTCGTTGGTCTGGGCTCCTCCGTCTGATTTTTCAGGGGAGGAACGGTCCTCCGCCTCACATCTTGGTGGTCCACTTGGGTGGCAATGATTTAGGCCTCATGAGAGGAAAGGCTCTTTCACTGCAGGCCGCTGAGGATCTTTGGATCATACGTGACAGGTGGCCCAGGACCCTGATTATCTGGTTGGCCATCCTCCTTCGTAGGGTGTGGTGGGTTGCATGGGACCCTGCTGGCGTAGAGAGAGCATGGCATAAGGCCAACAGGGCTCTCCAAAAGCCCTTGGGGGTAGGTTTGGGCATCTTTCTTCCGCACCCCGCCATTAGGATTGAGTGGGCCAACCTGTACAGGTCTGATGGGGTTCACCTGTCTGTCGTGGGTCACAGGGCCTTCTTAGAGGATCTTCAGCTGGGGCTGAGGGCAGCTTTGGGCCACCCAGTGGGCGTGAGTGCCTAAGCAGAGACTTGGCACTGGCGGTGGCTGGAGTTGGCTAGGGCTATTTATAAGCTTTGGTGAGCACCCCTGGTTTACCCGGTTTTCACAGGAAAGTGGTGGGCTGAAACTGCAGCTGGACTGTACGGCTCTCTGTGATGACAGCCTGCCACATGATACCCTCCTATGTGGCACTAGTTCTGTTAAGGTTGTGCATGCACTAGGAGGGCAGTTTAAACCAGGTCGACCTAGCAGTAGCCATAGTGCATGGCTCATGTTGGGGGCAGGGTGCTTTGCCAGCAGAGGACAGTTCTGTTTCCCCATGCCGGTTGATGCAAATTCATAAAGTGGCCCTGTTTATACCCAACTATGTTTGTCGCCTCGTTATTCCGACTGGGGGGGGGGGGCAAATGCCAGAATACCTGGAAATATGCCAGAACAATGACCTGCTGATGCTTTGCTGTTATAAACCAGCATGATCATGGCTTTGTTAGCATGGAAAGCACCAGTGGCCTTAGGCCATGCAGCACTGGGCTACACATCTTTTGCCTCACATAAACACTTAGAGCCTCTGGTGATAGGAACACCAGAGAAAATACTGTGCACATAAAGATGTATTTTGCATAAACATCCAACAATGAAAGCAAACATTGTTGCAGAATATTTCTGTCAGTACTGCTCAGAAACTGTACAAGTAGTCCATCTTAAGTTATAAACACCAGCCTAAAGTCCCTTCACCCCAGCAACTAGAGATGCAAGGCAATGCACTTCACACAGGGAAGGGCATCACTTGCCTCCAATTTTAGTTGCCACAGATTTCTCCTCCTACCACCTCCCACACATTGTACCTACTGTGTAGTGGTTAAGTGCGCGGACTCTTATCTGGGAGAACTAGGTTTGATTCACCACGGTCATTTTCGCACTCACCTTCCGCCGGCGCGACCCCCCTCTTCACCGCGCAGGATCTGCGCGGATTTCGCACTAAACACTGCGGAGCAGCCAGAAAAGCCGGAAGCTCCCGGCGCAAAAGCCGCTCAAACTGAAACCGCCAAAAAGCAGTTTGGCGTTTGCGCGGCTTTTGCGATGGGAGCTTCTGGCTTTTCTGGCTGCTCCGCACTGTTTAGTGCGAAATCCGTGCAGATCCTGCGCGGTGAAGAGGGGGGTCACGCTGGCAGAAGGTGAGTGCGAAAACGACCCACTCCTCCACTTGCACCTGCTGGAATGGCCTTGGGTCAGCCACAGTCTCGTAGAAGTTGTACTTGAAAAGGCAGAGATCTCTCAGCCCCACCTACTTCACAGGGTGTCTGTTGTGGGAAGGGGGGGGAAGATAAAGGAGATTGTGACCACTCTGAGACTCTGAGATTCAGAGTACAGGGTGGGATATAAATCCAATATCATCATCATCTTAATTTGATTGAATCTAGGTTGCAATGTCACATTTGGATTATTTGTCCTTTTCTCAGTTTGGAATCTTTAAATTGTTTTTATATCATATATTTTTAAAATACAGTTTTATTATATTTCCTGGGGGTGGGAATTACAAATGTGTAACAAAATTTCAACTAACAACGTTGTTCAACTTAACATGGACTACATACCATTAAAAACAGTACTAATAGTAATGCTATTTGGTTTCTAAGAAGGCACAATATTGTATGATTGAACTCTGTATATCATATTTTAAACACACAGACACACTCACAAGAAACAAATCCCAGTCAGTAATAAAAATCCAGCACATATTTAGATGTCCTTAAGCACATTAATTTCATCCTCTGTGTTGGATTGTGCCACCAAGCTGGGAACCTGATGCGTATCTGGAACCACTAAGGCATGCAGAGCTTCAAATTTGCCTGGGCTGTTTGTTTATGAGGCTTTCTGCTGCTCTGCATAGCAACACATTCAGTAATCAAGGCAGCAAAAGAGGACAACGGGCACTGTAATATTCTTATAGCACAGTTGGTTTTCTGTTTTATTCTGAACAGCTATAACACCTTTGCTAGAGGTCACTCCAAAAACAAATACAAAACATGACAGGTTGCAACAGAACACCTAAGAAAGTGAAGAAAAAATACCAGAGGCAGCAGACCATAGGTTGGACAAATTAGCTCTGAGGAAGGTTGACAGCTTGATAGCTTGTGATTTTAATGAGCAAACAAAACTCCAAATCACTTATCTTTTTCACTTCAGGTTTTTCCCAGCCGGTTTTAAAATATCCACTGAAAGTTACTTTGCAATATTCATTTTTAGTAAGTCATGTAAGGGATTCTGCTGATAGTTTGTGGCTGGTAAAAAAGGCTGATCTTTCCATCTGTACAAATTTGCATTTACTGATAACTGATGTCAAGCCACTTATGTTAATGTGATAGACCCACGAGGGACAAATCTGTACTGGCCTGTCGCCTGGAGTGTCCCTTCTTGCTGTTCCAAAAGAGATAAGTTACACACAGATTTCCAGACACTACCAGATGAGATACACAGAAAGATAAGAAATGAACATTCAACTGAGAAATGGCATCCTCTTTTACTTACCACATCACTATAGGAAAAAAAAAATCTGTATATCTAGATGAACAAGATCCTACTATCATTGCAGCTTGCATCATTCCAGTGTGGGTTTCAATGAGGGAAGGAGACATTGTTGAACATAAAAGAAAAGGATATATGAAACCAAACTACAATTACTTTTATTTAATGTTTTCTTTTTTCCCCTTTCTTGATTTTTCCCTGTCCTGCTCATTTAAAGCATTTTAACAGGTATGCCAACCCAATTTCATAAAATATGATATACATATTGCACATATGCTAGCATTTAAGTGTTCTACCTTTGTTCATTAAGAATGGCCTTATTAGCTCTTTTTAATTAGCACAATTTCAGAAAGCAGAAAGGAGGATAGAGAGAGCAAGAGTGGCCATGGCAGCTCTTGCCAGGGTGGGGGCAAAGGAGAACAAGGGAAGCTGGGGCCCACCCTGCTCACTGCCAGACCTATCAGGGAACTCAGGGAGGGCTGATGGGGCAGGGTGTTCTGCTTGCTATTTAGGATGCCTGCAACCCCAGCTTGCCCTCTCTTCAGCAACACATTGCTCTGAACTGCACCACATGGCCTTGAGGAGCTTGGGGCAGCACAGCCAGAGGCTGCATCAATGAAAAGAGGGATTCTTATGGGCTAGACAAGCAGAAGGTGAGCCAGCTGGAGCGCTTCCCAAATCCCACTTTCCTCATTTCTTTTGGGAAGTCACCATGGCAGCAACCCAAGAGTAAATTGGTGGGGACAGTAGGGGAATGGGCTGCGATAGCCAACACCAGAGCCTTCCCCCCTTTCCTCACTGTTCCTATTTCTCTTCCTAAAGGGCCACCACAGCAGCAACAAAAGAGCATGTTGGTTAGGCTAGTAGTGGACAGGCCGCAATAGCGGGGAGCAAGCACTGGAGCCTTCTCTCCCCCTTTTTTCTTCTTAGTTTTCCCTGAGCTGGCCTTGGTCCCCAGCTGTGGTCTCAGGCCTAGAGGGCCATATTATAAAGAGATTGGATGGGGGAGGGCACTGGGGGAAAAACCCCTTATAGAACATCGTAGTCACCAACTTGGTTGCCAGAGCACCTGGAGAAGTAGCTCACACACGTCTGGCCAGAGAGTGTGAGTGAACCTATCCAGGGGCAAAAGGGACTTAAGCAGTACTAGCAGTCATAACGCTACGAAGGCACTCAAGACCGGTACAAGAGTGCCCACCAGGAGAACAGAGGGCTTCCCGCTGTCCTGTATGACATCCATCTTGGCCGTGGAGCGGAGGAGACTGTGCCGCCAGGAGCTATCCAGGCGAACAGGTTTGAAGCACTGACCATGGAATCCACTGTGGGGGGCTAACACCACGTGCAGCCATCTTCCTACCAGGCCAGACTCCATTCCAGCGAAGCGAACGGCTCACGTACTCACCAGATGTCACCTGTGATTGCAGGCAATCGACCCACCCCAGGCGTGGCCAACTGTCCAACCGCCACTGTCTTTGTCCAGCGAAACCTTGGACAAAACACTGGTGACAATAGAAGATTGAAGAAGAGGAAGAACATCTTCACCCGGAGCCAGGTGTCTTTTTACCAACTGGGTGTTACCTTAGATAACAATTTGGCCATCTCTTGTCACCCTCTTAGATAAGTGTGATAAAATCAAGCACATCTCCACCCAGTGATTTCCCCCATTCTTCTCTGTACTGTCACCTTGGAGCACCCCCACCCTGGTCCATTTCAACCTGAAAATTCTCTCAGGTAACCAGGACTCAAGCCTGTTCATTGGTCAGTTATGGGCATCCAATTAGGTGCCATCAATGAACTTTCTATTGGCTATCGCAGTAGTCCAGCCCTTATGGTTACTGCAAAGCCTCCCCTTTTGGGAAGTCATGCATCAGCTGACCACCTTCCTCCTCCCTTGTACCTCCCATCCCCTAAGGCTCAAGATAGTCCTTATAATCTGTGGACTAGCTACCCACAGCTGTGCTTCTAGCAGTATCCCAATTCCACTGTTTAGATCCATCCCCGATTTTAAGGCCAAGCTTCGGGTCCCCTCTCCCACTTCCTCGCTCGTCGCCATTGGAGCCTTCCTTGAAGACTACGATTGGTAAATATCACCCTGTTCGTCTACCCATGTGTTTCTCTATATCTCTCTCTATTTTTCTTAGGACTGTATGTATGATTTTATGAGTATTTTATCTTGTATAGAAGCCTATATTTTTCTGGAATAAATTTTAATTGTTTTACTTAATTAGAGTCCCTAATATTTTTAAGCACTAATTTCTGGACATAGAATCCTGTCTAACCTAAGATGGCGGCCGCGGTGGAAGCCTAGACGCTAGGGCTCCCGCCGTTCAACAGCTATTAACAGCTAAAATCGCTAATAAACAACAATAACTGAAATTATAATAATAACTACCTTGAAATAACGAAGGAACAGCAGTAACGAAGGAACAGCGACGGAGCAACAAACAAAGGATAAATTTCACCGGCAAACGACGGGCCTGGTGCTGTGGTGGAGGTGAGGTGTGGCCACGGGTTACCGTGGAGAGGCTATCCGAGCGAGACAGCAGGGGTGCGGAGCGAGAACCAGCCGAGAACACCGCAAACGAGCTGCAAGCATCAGCCAGGGGGCCGGGGAGTGGTGGCAGAGCTGCGCGGAGTAAAGGAACTGAGGAGGAATTGAAAAACAAGCGAGCAGCAAGCCACCCCCAAGACGGAGGCTTGGTGGGCATCCCTCAGCCCCCGCCTCCTGCCCCCCTTCATCAATCCGCTCCTGCCCACCCACCCCCTCCCTTCCCCGGCCTACAAATGCCGCACAACACGGCCGGTTAGCAGCCTGGGTACTCCCCAACAGAGAAGCCCTGTACGGGGCTCAGGGGAGCCCAGGTCGCACGCTGAACCGAAAAGACCAGAAGCGACGTGGATGGAGGCTGAGCTTCTTGGCCGAAGTCAAGAGGAGTGATCAGCTGATTAACTGAGAGATCATAGGAGGGACTTTGCTTTTCCCTTTCCCCCGCCCTCCAGACTGCCAAGCCATAGACACTTCAAGTCATTGAATCGCACCCAAAGTTGTCATCACCTGCACTTGCACTTTAGTAACAACGGGGATTAATTTACAAATATTACAGCTATGAATAACACCTTATGGACAATGTGCAATACTGCCCTACAGAATATCTGGACTCACACCCCACCGATTGATCAACGGCTTGACCACTAATAGAATTTGCTATAATTATTGTTAATTAATTTTTTGGATAATTTTAATCAATCAATTGGTAATTGAATTATTATAATATATATATTAGAATATATATATATATATATATATATATATATATATATATATATATATATATATATATATATATATATATATATATATATATATATATATATATATATATATATATATTTATTTATTTATTTTATTTATTTATTTATAATCTTTTTAGCTTATTAATAAGGATGGGGCGGGAGGGATTATATTTTTTAATAATGCTAGGAATGAACAAACTTATAGAAATTTTTAACTAATTGATTGGAAAGTGGATAGGGAAGGGTAACTAAATTAATTAATTTAAGATATAAGTAGTGGGTCTGGCGGTTGGGAATCGGAGGGGCTGGTGAAGGGGGGGTAAGTTGGCACGGCAGGTGGAGACAAATCGGGGAGTGATACCGGTGAATTTTCTATCTTGGGCTGGTGCAGATGTTCGGCCAAGGGATTCCAGTGCTCCTGGGGAGGGGAAGATATGACGGTGGGAATAGACAGAAATATAAAGGAAGGAGACAGAGACAAATTGGGGCTCGGCCACCTTCCAGTCTACTTCCCATCCCAACGGTGGCAAATAGTGGGACCAAGAGAATTGCCTGCCTCTGTCATTGGTGTTATGCAACGCCAGGTCCATAAATAATAAGACCGCGACCCTTAGGGAGTTTCTGCTTCGACAGGACGTGGACCTGGCTTGCGTGACCGAGACCTGGGTGAGGGACGGGGAGACAGTAGCTCTCTCCCAGATGTCCCCCCCCCCCGGGATACTCGGTCTTCCACCAATCATGGATCAGCGGGTGGGGGGGAGGGGTAGCACTACTCATACAGGAGGGTTACTCCTTTCGGGCTCTCCCGGACCCAAAGATTGATGGTATCGAATGCACCGGTCTGGTGTGGGATGTTGGAGAGGGGTTGGCAGTTTGGCTGGTATACCGTCCGCCTAACGCACCAGCTAACGCCTTACCATCACTATTGGAGGCAGTGGCGGGCTGGGCGTTGGAGTTTCCGAGGCTTATGGTCCTGGGTGACTTCAACGTCCATGCTGACGACACGGCCTCCACTCAGGCGATGGACCTAGTGTCTTCCATGGTGACACTGGGGCTCTCTCAATTTGTCACGACTCCCACGCACCAGGCTGGGCACACATTAGATCTGATCTTTGCATCCAGGATTTTGGTGAACGATATCGCTGTAGAAGCGGTTCCATGGTCGGATCACATAGCCCTTAAGGCCCGTATGGGGACGCTGCCCCAACCCTGTATGGGCGGAGAGCCTATTTTGGCTCACCCTTGGTGCCTGATGGACCCGGAATGGTTCCAAATGGCCCTGAGGGATCCCTGGCCCACTAGAAATTCCTTCGATGACCTGGTGGAGACCTGGCAAGGCCGGCTATCCAGGGCCATCGACGAAATTGCACCTCAGCACCCTCTGCGCCCTCGTGTGAGGCTGGCTCCATGGTACACCTTGGAGTTGCGCCAGCTGAAGCAAGGGCTCAGACGACTAGAGAGGCAGTGGAGGCATACTCGGGACGAAGCAACGAGAACATCCTATAGAACGTTTATGAAGTCTTATGAGATGGCAGTCAAGGCTGCAAAGAAGAATTACTTTGCAACCAAGATTGCATCTGCAAATTCGCGCCCAGCACAATTGTTTAGAATAATTGGAGACCTTATAACACTGCCACAAGGCAAACCAAATGTTAGAGAATTAGAGATCGGCTGTGAGGCATTTGCGAAATACTTTGCAGATAAAATCTCATTGCTCCGCCAAGACCTGCCTACCACTTTGGAAACAGTGAGTGAAATTGAGGCTCCGTGCCTGTCTTCGGGTTTGGTGCTGGATCACTTCGACCCACTCAGCCTGGAGGAAGTCGATAGAATCCTCTCTGCTGCTCGCCCAACAACATGCGATCTGGACCCCTGCCCCTCTTGGCTGATTAAATCTTGCCAGAGGGAGCTTAGATGTCCTCTACGGGACATCATAAATAGATCCCTCACAGAGGGGCACTTTCCAACACCTCTGAAAGAGGCGTTGGTCCGCCCTCTCTTGAAAAAATGTACAGCAGACCCGGCCGAATTGGCGAATTACCGTCCGGTGTCTAATTTACCGTTTTTAGGTAAAATTATTGAGAGGGCAGTGGCATTGCAGCTACAGAGGTTTCTAGATGACGCTTCCGTTCTCGACCTGTGCCAGTCTGGTTTCCGACCGGGCCATGGGACGGAGACGGTGCTGGTCGCCTTGGTGGATGACCTCCAGCGGCAACTGGATCGAGGCAGCACTGCGGTACTGATGCTACTAGACCTGTCGGCTGCATTTGATACAGTCGACCACCAGCTGCTGACGCGCCAGCTCACCAACATTGGAGTTAGGGGGTTGGCCTTGCAATGGCTTTCCTCCTTCCTCTCTGGTCGGGGACAAAGGGTGGCGATTGGGGATGAGAGGTCCCAGAGACACACACTAGATTGTGGAGTGCCTCAGGGAGCAGTTCTTTCCCCAATGTTGTTCAACATCTATATGCACCCCCTTGCCCAGATTGCCCGGAGGTTTGGGCTGGGTTGCCATCAATATGCGGATGACACCCAGCTCTATCTACTAATGGACGGCCGGCCCGACTCCGCCCCAGGGAATCTGGACCAGGCCTTACAGGCTGTTGCGACGTGGTTCAGATTGAGTGGGCTGAAGCTGAACCCAGCGAAGACAGAGGTTCTTTGTGTAGGTCGTGGCACTCTGGGAGGGGAAATAGCTCTCCCGGCCACCATTGAAAGCAGCGCGCCAGATAAAGAGCCTGGGTGTTTTACTGGAGCCTTCACTATCAATGGAGGCCCAGATAGCAGCCACTGCCAAGTCAGCATTCTTCCATCTGAGGCGGGCAAGGCAGTTGGCCCCTTTCCTAGAGCGTCGGGACCTTGCAACAGTGATCCATGCAACGGTCACCTCAAGATTGGACTACTGTAATGCCCTCTACTTGGGGCTACCTTTGTGCCGGACCCGGAGGCTGCAGCTAGTGCAGAACGCGGCGGCCAGGCTGTTGTTAGGACTCCTGAGATGGGAGCACATACGGCCGGGGCTACGTGGACTGCACTGGCTGCCGGTCACATACCGGGTCCGGTACAAAGTGTTGGTCATTACTTTTAAAGCCTTGTATGGCCGAGGACCGGCCTACCTGAGGGACTGTCTCTCCCCATATGAACCCCAGAGGGCACTGAGGTCAGCCGGGAAAAATAAAATGACTATCCCTGGGCCGAAAGAGATCAAGCTTCAGAATACCCGAGCACGGGCCTTTTCAATCGCGGCCCCTGCCCTATGGAATCAGCTCCCTGAGGAGGTGCGGGCCCTGCGGAACCTTGATCAGTTCTGCAGGGCCTGCAAGACTACCCTCTTTAAACGAGCATATATCGACTGCTGAATTGTTGTTAATCCAGGATCCGCCAACACGGTCCTGTCTAAGGACCTATGTCATCACGTAATTATTCAAACTGGCAGAAACTAGCATCAGAACGCCACCATTGCTGCCAGATCAATTCAAATTATATGAACTTAAGTACATTAACTGGTTTTTAAATGATGTTAAATTTAAAGTTTTTATGGTTAAATTTAAAGTTTTATATTTATTATTGTATATGTATGAAATGCTGTTAGCCGCCCTGAACCTGCCTAGACGGGGAGGGCGGGATACAAATAAAAAAATTTACTTACTTACACAGGTAAAAGATCCTGATTAAGCCAGGTGCCCACCTGACAATTCCCCAATCTTGTTTTGAGGGCATTTTGGCTTACAGCACTGTCTCTTCCTTGATTCCTGCATGGACCTCTGCACCCACCCCCTCAGCCAGGGAGGGCCTGCCAGGTGTTATGGGGAGGGGAAGATCATCATCACCCCCTGTGTCTTTCTCATAAGAACATAAGAATATAAGAGAAGCCATGTTGGATCAGGCCAATGGCCCATCCAGTCCAACACTCTGTGTCACACAGTAGCCAAAAATTTATATACACACACACACACACACACACACACACACACACACTGTGGCTAATAGCCACTGATGGACCTCTGCTCCATATTTTTATCTAAACCCCTCTTGAAGGTGGCCGTGCTTGTGGCCGCCACCACCTCCTGTGGCAGTGAATTCCACATGTTAATCACCCTTTGGGTGAAGAAGTACTTCCTTTTATCCGTTTTAACCTGTCTGCTCAGCAATTTCATCGAATGCCCACGAGTTCTTGTATTGTACCTCTTTCTCTACTTTCTCAAATGTATCCAGGCCCTGAGGGAGCTTGCTGGGGTGCGGTGTTATGGCCATGGCCCAGCAGCAAGTAGATTGGCTGCCCCCCTCCTGGTTACATTGAGTTTGTCTTTGTTTTTTGTTTCTATCTTTGTTTTCTCTGCAGAACTCAGCCCACATCCTGGGCCATAGAATGCCTGCCAAGGGCAGGCAGGGGTGAGCCAGGTGTCCCCCACTGTAGATGAACCTCAGGATGGATCTGCATCAGTCAATCTCAATGTTGAGATGGGGAACCATGGTGGAGTTCAGGGTGGTTTTATTGCTGCCAAATCCCCCACCCCAAGGATAGGTGGATCTTGTAAGCTGGGCTGCTCAGCATTGCTCTGGGGAACCATTGCTCTGAGATACCAGAAAAAAAATACACATGTGCACATTTATTGCCTTGATAATGCTGTGATAGATGAGAGAGAGAGACATACAGACAGATAGACATCAGCAGGACTAGACTTCCTCCATGAGCCAAAGCAGGTCTCATGTAAGTGGCTGTGAGCCTACCACAAAGGGGAAGTGGAGGTGCAAGAGGGTAGAAATGGATTCTCATGTTGAGCTTCAGCCTCATGAGTCTTCTTCTGAGGTAGATGCCAGGTGGCCTGAAACTGATTACTGGAGTAAGGCAGCACATCTACTGGGCCTGCCAGCCTAGGTGATTCAGCACAGGTGGATGATGTCACAACACAAAGGGTCCAGGGGACATATAGAGTGGTCCCAATGCTTCAGATCTCTCCTTAGTGGAATCCACATTTGGGGATGAAGATCCTCTGGGTATTCACCTCATAGAAAAGGTCAAGGCAAAAATTCTGGACGGCTTCTACATTGTCATTTTTACTTTTCTCAAACCCAAAGGTAACAAGAGCTGCACCGGATGGGCAAAAAAGAGGGATGGAAAAAGCAGAAAGAGGGACGGAGCTGAGTGCTTCTTTGCCAATTGGATGATTGGGGGGGGGGGTGGCTGTGGCTTATTCAGACAGGAGGTGGCACCTCATTAATCACCTGGGCAATGTACCCAAGGCCAAGGTACTGGTTGGGGACACATCTGCAATGGAATATGATGAGGCTTTTTGCAAATATGCTTTACACAATGCCAAGACCAGGTGAGATTTGTTTGCTCTGTTAAATATGTGTCATTTCACCATGCCATGAGGCTAGTCAGATCCTGGGGCCCTCATGGCAAAATGCAATATTCAATCAACTTTTTGCCTGCTCCTGGTTCAGCCTGGAGTCTTCTGTCTAGTAGGTTTTAAGTTTCAGAGGTTTTGGTACATTTACAAGGCTATGCCCATGGGGTGTTCTGTGACATGCACAGCTTTTAAGATCCTGGCATGAGGGTCAAGAGGAATGCCTAGCCTAGGGGCACTGGAGGGGATTACCCTCATGTTCAGGTGGCAGGGGAGACCACTCCAATGCAGCTTCCCTTATGGGATCCGGCAACCTGTCATCCCTAGTTTTCCCATTACCCCATCTGGTGGCCTGGAGTAGGCAGAAGAATATTGACTGGCAGGCCGGCCAGTCATATGATGTGTTATTTTTCCCTTTCCTTGGAATCTACAAAGGTCCCTCTGTGGCGATACTAAGGACAGGCAAGACAGAGGTGACCCTAATACAAAGAGGCATTCATGTGATAGATATCCTTTATTCCCATTTATACTTTGAACTGAACCTGCAACATGGTTGTGATGGAATGGGACTAGTTAGGGGACTGTATAGACTTATCTCTAAGAAATATACAGTGCAATCCTGCACAGTTATTTCTTTCTATGCCTGCCTAAATCAGCTTGAGAATTCTACCTAGGACTGAACTTTAAGTCCTATCAAGTTAACTTGAGAATACTACTAAAACATAACCAATTTTTAAATAAAAATAACAGTTTTATAGTATTTCCAATCTCTTATTAGTCTATACTGAACGTAAACCATTGTGTTTTACTTTATTAAGCACGGTCCATTTTTCTTCCCCCAAAAAACTCAATTTTGTATCTGGACTCCGTTTTGTATCTGAGAAAATTTAAAACCAATGTAGCCAAACAGTATAGGCAATCTATATTGCTGAGTGGAAATGCTTAGAAGAAACTTCCCTATTATTCTATTGCTTCCAAGAAGCACACTGGTATAGTCGTGAATCAATCCTCCAGAAATTGACTTGTCAACAAGGATAGTATTCAGAACCTTATCGAAAGCCTTACTGAAATCAAGATTAGCTATGTCTACAGCATTCCCCTGATTCAGCAAGGTAGTAACTTTCACCAGAAAAGAGATAAGGTTAGTCTGACATGACATGATATTGTCAGATCTACAAACAGTGAAACTATGGTCAAGCCATAACTTCTCACCTGATGACTACTATAAAACCTTATTTGTTTATCTCATGCCATTTTACAGTCCTCACATGTCTTCCAACAGTTTTCATTGTCAAGTGACTGAAGGAAAGGAAAGGAAAGGATATACAAGGGGGCAGGAAAAGGATATAAAAGGGGGCAGGAAAGGGTAGGTTGGCTGGTGGTTGAGAAGGAATGAAGGAAGCAAACAAAGAGAGGGGCTATGGGAAAAGACAAAGGAAAGAGGAAATGCTGGAGAATGAAAAAGAGCTGCCCCCTACAAGTCCTTGCAGATTCTCCACTTATATGATGTTTCCTTTCCTTCCCTTTTCAAGGGAGATTTCTTGTTCAGGGCCTTAACCAACATGAACTCATACCACTTGAAATATAACAATAAACCATGAAGAGACAGCAAGGCTCAAGGCTTCAGAAAAGGTGATTTGTGCAAAGATTATTATGCTCATGAGGCAAACTATCATATGGAACTATTTTTCTTCTATCTACTCATTCAAGGCAATTGGATAGCTCTATCAAAACAATGGAGATGTGAAGTGGGGAATCTAACTAATCTATGAGGAATGTAAAAAGCTCCCTGAATTATTACTGAGGAATACGCATTTTGGGAAATAAGCTAGTAATGCCTTGGCTAACTGCCCAAAAGGCAGTTTAGCATATCTTAGTAATGGGAAATTTCCTCTAATTCTGCCCATGAGGAAGTAACCCTTTTAGTTGTATGAACCTTAATTTGAAAGTATTCTGAGCAGAGACTTAAGCATTCTCCTCTTCACAGAAATAATCATTGTTTCTAATACGTACTGCTTCTAATATGTAGTCTCTAAATGAGACTGAACATTGCTTTCTAATGGAAAATAGTGTACACTGAGAAATTTTCTACTATTTTAGGTATTATTCTGACACTTGCATTTATACCCAGTACTTACTGCTGGAATATATACTTTGGGACATGGGGTCTCCAATTTAATTTTTAAAAAAATACAGAGTATTTGTCAATAGGTTTAATCAGAAAGGTAGTGTCTAAAATCATGACAAAATTTGTGATCCTCTTTATTTCTCATAAAGAAAACCAGCATTCAAGGATTAAATCCATTTAGAGAGGCTTCTTTAATATAGTTTGGGAAACTGCCAAAATGTTATGAATGAAGGTAATCTTGTATATTATTTTGTGTTATGGTAACCCAATTTTTCTCTTCGTTGGCACTGAAAATCCACCCCTCCACACAGACAACCTTCATTGTTTCAATATTCCAGTACATGGACAGGAAACAGCATAGCAAACCGTATATGTTTTGACTATGGAAACTTAGACCAAATTCCTGCTGTCCTGCGTAGCTCACTGGGAACCCTGGCCTAATCACTTTTTTCACTTGAAACAATGAGATTCAAATGGAATGAGAACAGGATATAATTGTAAATGTATTACAGCATTTGATTCCATTTTCTGCCTGTTACCTTTTTAACTAGCATGTTAATGTATTTTAATGCATATAATTATTTGTTTTAGTTATTGCTGTAAATCACCTTGACTTTCTGTGAGATAGAAATAAATGTAAAAAAATAAAAATGTGTACATGTGTGTTCACAGTTGACAGTGAAAGAAGGGGATAAAGTAACATGATGAAGAGTGCAATGTGAAAATTAATGAGAATTTAAATGGGAATCACAGACACAGACCATAAATAAGGGCAGGGAGTTTTTCCTCTTCTTCATGGAAAGCTATTTTTATACAAAAAACTTACAGACTGTAGCCAGTGCGTGCAATGAGAACGTGATTATTTCCTGTATGTTGCTCACTTAACCTTTGCAATGAGAACATACTCTCTCTGAGATTTGGTTCTGCTTTCTTTGCTGAAAGAGGTATGAGTTATAGTATGCATTATTCACAAGTTGTGCATCACCAAAGATATTTCACTGCCCTCATTAACCATCACTTAAATCTAAATGAAACTTCTGAATTTCCAACTCAGTGAAAGGATTAGAAGATCAAATATAATTAAATCACTGAAAGTGTTTAAATGAACAGCACATGCTAGGTCTCTTGCAAAGTTTGGTTCAGCAGTTTATTTTGTCTTCCATTTAAAAGGCTTAATCATTATACTGAAACTAATAAGAAAGTAATAGATTTTAAAAGTCCTGCAAGCACTGAACATCTTACAGCAATGCATTAATCTTAATTACAAAATGTTCTGGTTGAGTTCCTTCCATGTGAGTCATTACAACATGGGCAGAACTTTTAAAATCTTGTAAATTCTTCAGCAAATAAACAAAAAAAAAGCTTGCACTGATATCAATAAATATTTAAATCAAATAAGTTAAATTTTAAAGTAGAAATTTTAGATCTTCATTTATAGAATCAAGTTGGAAGGGACCTCAAGGGTCATCTAGTCCAACCCCCTGAACAATGCAGGAAACTCACAAATACCTCCCACACACATTCCCAGTGACAGCTGCCAGTGACAGTTTGGTGTAGTGGTTAAGTGTGTGGACTCTTATCTGGGAGAACCAGGTTTGATTCCCCACTCCTCCACTTGTGCCTGCTGGAATGGCCTTGGGTTAGCCATAGCTATCGCAGGAGTTGTCCTTGAAAGGGCAGCTGCTGCGAGAGCCCTCTCAGACCCACCCACCTCACAGGGTGTCTGTTGTGGGGGGAGAAGATATAGAAGATGGTAAGCTACTCTGAGTCTCTGATTCAGAGAGGAGGGTGGGGTATAAATCTGCATTCTTCTTCTTCAAACCCAGAATATGGCAAAAACCCCCCCCCCCAAACAAATACCACCCTCCAGGATCCCTGGTGAAACTGGCCTTGAGAAAAACTGCTGCCTGATCCCAAAGTGGTGAACAGCATTTCCCTGGGTATGTAAGAAAGGGACATGAGAACTAAGCACTAATGCAATCCTTTCTTCCCTCCTTTTCAAGATCTCCCTAAGTTCACAGAATCAGCACTGCTGTCAGATGGCCATCTAGTATCTTTCAAAACCTCCAAAGAAGGAGAGCCCACTACCTCCTGAGAATTCCCATTCCATGGAGGAACTACTCTTACTGTCAGGAAGTTCTTCCTGATGTTTAGTCAAAAATTCTTCTGATTTAACTTCAACCTAGTGGGTCTGGCCCAACCTTCTGGGAGCAACAGAAGACAACTCTGCACCATCCTTTATATGACAGCCTTTCAAGTACTTGAAGATGGTGGTCCTACCACCTCTCAGTCATCTCCTCTCCAGGCTAAACATACCCAGCACCTTCATCCTTTTCTTGTAGGAGTTGGTTTCCAGACCCCTCACCATCTTTGTTGCCTGTCTCTGGACACTTTCCAGCTTGTCTATAGCCTTCTTAAATTGTGGTGCTCAAAACTGAACACAATTTTCTAGAACAAAGTAGGAGTCAATTATCACCTTTAAGATAAACAAAGTTTTATTCATAATGTAAGCTTTCAAATGCTTGCATACTACTTCAGACGAGAAAATGGGGTACAGTGAGCAGAACTTACATATAGCTGGTGGGTAGTGGTTAAGAATGTAAAGTGATACAAAGTCAGGATCCAATGGCAAAATAGTGTAATAAACAAATTGAAAGACCCTTTGGTCTGGATAGCATTTGCGTGGGAAACCAATAAAAGATAATAAAAGTTGCCTGTTATTTGCTCTTGCTACAAGTCTAGGTAAAACAACAGGACATGTCCCTCATCTCCCTGATGCCTGCCCTCCCATTTCCACTGGCCATCATGCATTAGCACAGGGGCACTATACAATGACATAATGCACAGCTTCTGTCATCTGGCAATGGTTACTTGTTAACCAGATAAGAGGCCTGGACAGGTTGGTACTGGTCCATGAGCTGGTCCATGGATCTGTGGTATAGAGTGTTGGAGTCTGATCTGAGAGACCCGGGATCAAATACTCAGTTTTTCATGGAAGGAAGAAGAGAAGAAAATTTATACCTTGCCCTTGACTATGAATCTCAGAGTTGCAGAGTGGCTCACAATCTCCTTTACCTTCCTCCCCCACAACAGATACCCTGTGATGTGGCTGGAGCTGAGGGAGCTCTCACAGAAGCTGCCCTTTCAAGGACAGCTCTGCAAGAGCTATGACTGACCCAAGGCCATTCCAGCAGCTGCAAGTGGAGGAGTGGGGAATCAAACCCAGTTCTCCCAGATAAGAGTCCATGTGGTTAACCACTACACCAAACTGGGTCTTGTTAGGTGACCTTGGGCCAGTTTTATACTCTCAGCCTTCCCTATCTGTCATGAGTCCTATCCAGGTCCCCATGATTTCCCTGCTTTAAAGTAAGCCTCGACAGCAGACTAGCTTGCAGTCAGAACTTCTAATCACAGCAGAAACAAATAGCAAATCATAAAGACCAAAAAATTAAAAGAAAGGGGTGGGGTTCACCTCAAAAACAAATTGATTGACAGAGCACCAGCTAAAGTGGAAAAGAACACCTATCTATTCAAGGGGGTATGGATATAACAAAACTTGGAGGTGAGAGATAATTTGCCTTTTCCAGGAATGAGAAGTCCCTTGTGGGATAGGCCCATGTCAGAATATATGAAAAACTAAGCCATTAAGTGAGGAAACCAGTTTAGCAAGGTTGCATTAACTTATTGCGTAAAATTGTGGTGTCATAGGAGAGTTCTATGTATATAATGGACTACCAAAAAGGGAAATAAGTGGGCTGCAGATCAAATCCAAGTCTGGAAGTTAACAAAACTAACCTGAACCTATAATGTTTCAGTCACATAATGAGAAGAGAAGAGTCACTGGAAAAGACAATAATGATAGGAAAAGTTAAAGGCAGCAGTAAAAGAGGAAGATCCAACAAGAGATGGATTAACTCCATCAAGGAAGTTGTTGGTTTGCAATACCGGAGCAAGGTTGCAAACAATAAGATGTTTTGGAGGTTATTAATTCATAGCGTTTCTATGACAGACCCCTGTCACTTTCCAACTCCCCAGCAGACTTTTCCTGCCAAAACTTAGTTCCCTTCTGTTTCTGAGCCACCCCTCAGTAATGTGTATTTCTTCTTTGTCATAAAAAGAGATTTAGTTTGGTTTTTGATCCCACATGGGAACTTGAGGGAAAACCAGGATCCATTTTGTCAAAAACCATTTGAAATGGCCCTTTAGACTATATAACTTTCAAAATAGAATAAAAGATTTTTATTTAATAGGCAGGAAAAATATAAGAGAAGTCAAGGTTTAGAAATGCTGAAGTAAAAATTATATTTTGCACAGGAATGAATCCAATAGGAGTGTGTTGTTGTAGCTTATTTTCAGAGATTTCTAAATCTTTTCAGGGGGAGGTATTTTACTTGGTATATTTCAACAGTTTAAATATTACTTCCCAGATTTTTCTGGAGATTTCTTAGCGTATGTAACATTCTCCCTTTTGAAATAACAGCTTTTCACTAAATCCTGAAGTGTCTAAAACTTATTCCCTTCACCACAGATCAGGGTTCTCTTCAGAGCTCAACCACTTTTAACTGGCAGGAATTTGGCCCCGCCCGGATGAGCAGCCATCGGCTGCTGAAGCCGGGGGCCATCCTTTGCCTCCCCAAAAAGGAGAGGAAGTGGAGAAAAGCTCTTCCCAGGCATCCAGGTGTGCAGGGGGCAAGGTGTGGACTTTATAGGGCCAGCCCCGCCCCCTGTGTCATGGTTTAGCACCGTTCTCGGCCCGCCTGCCCATCCATTTTATCAGAGCAGGCACAGCCTGGTCACCGAAGTGGAGGGGCTGGGTAGGAATTTTTTGCCCCCAACAAATTGGCTCAGTTGGGGGTGTTTTTGCCTACCTTGCACTGTTCAGGGGGTGCTGACAAATTGGCTGGGCGGTGCCATTAAATAGGTTGGTCATTGGCCATTGTTAGTTGGGCATTAGTTATGTGGATATGGTGAGCACCTTAGGCACCGCCCCATTAGTGGGGAAGGGCTGCTCTGGATCGACCATTGAGCTTTACGGCACAGGGCTGGAATCCAAGGTGCCTAGAATTCCCCCAATGGGAGTTCCCCACATCCCAGGCTGTACGGTTTGGGGGAGGGTGGAGCTCTGGTAGGGGGGAACTTTGGGCGTAGCCGGTCGGGTTGGAGCCAAGCTAATGGTCTCACACCCGGGGCTTAGGTGCTCGCCCAATTTTCAGGTCAGGGAGGTGGACTTGTGGTCCCCTGGTTTGTCCTGTTCCACCCATTGCCCTTGTCATTTGTATTAAGCTAAATAAAGTGACCCTTTACTCCCAAACCAGTGTCCGCCTCATTATTCCTGCTAGGGTGGCAATTAATCTTTTTTTCCTAAGAAGCAATAACCCCTTTCCTACTTGGCTTGAATGGAAGTTACAACCAAACAACCCAGTTATCCCTGCCAGATCTCACTTCCAGTGCTGATGTCTGTTGTAAGGCAGTTTTTAGCTCTCTACTTAAACCTTGACCACACATACACTAAACTCTCAATCTACTTTCAATGCACTTTCCAACTGTATTTTGTCAGTTCACACTGTAAAATCAAGTTGGAAAATGCATTGAAAGTAGATTGAAAGAGCATTGTTTAGTGTGTGCAATTTGAATCACAATTCTCCTTCAGAGTAATTCTTATTCAATTAGGGTAAAGGAGTCTCTTATCTTCTCTCAGAAGAAGAACCTGTCTGACTAATTCTGTCAGAACCACTGACTTCAGCATATTTCTCTGTCAAAAGCCAACTCACTGGCTTGCTGACTCCTGACAAAAAAAAAATATCCTCTCCAATACACAGTTGATTATATACTTTCAACTGATGCTAGCCCATCAGAGAGCATGTAGAGCAACCTGCCAAATGAGCTGTCCACTCCAGGGAAGATTAACTCCTTACCTCCCAGGCTCTCTGAACTAGCAGCATTTTAAAAGCTGCTTTTCATGTGCAATCCATCACAGTCACCATAAATTGGAAGGAACGATGACTCACATGTCTCTGTGTTGCATTCTCCCGTGTTTCTGAAATCCTTCCTTCTCTCCTGTTTTCACAAATAATTATAGGCAGCTTTCTTCCTTCCTCTGCTTTCCAAATAAAAGTATCCAGTTTTATTTCCACTTCTATTTAAGAAAATTTGCAATGTTCCCAGATATCTTGGGTGCAAAAGATCTGGGTTTTTGCATGTCAGTTTTCAGCTGAGTGAGGCTGTGTGTTTAGGTGGATGAAGAATATTCAAGTGCATGACAGAGGAAGGGTATGCAAGTGTATGGCAGAGAAAGGCAGAATTTAGCCTGTCATGTTCTGATTAAGATTTTAAAGCAGAAGTTCCCAACAAGTTACCCATGGGTTCCCTGACATGTTATGACTTTCCTAGCACCCACCAAGTGTTTTTAGAAAGTGATTAGGGCCAGATGAGGCCTTTGTCCACCAGGGCATCTGATTGGCTTGTGGGGATTGTTGCTTTTTAAGCAACTATCACCACAGCACAAGGATCTTCGCTGAGTGATTGTGTGCATGCAAAAGAAAACTTTAAATCTATATGGTCATTTGAAAATGGATCCTGTTAAACCGAGCTTCTGCCTTAAATGTTGAAGATTTGCTATTAGAGTTATGCATAACTTGAGGAGTGGGTAGCATATAAATACAAAGTAAATAAATAAATAAACTTCACTCACTCAGATTTTGCAATTATTTTCACCCTCTGTGACCAGCATGCGGTATCACTGCATTGTATCTGAATTCCCAAAACATCCATACACTCCAAACAGTTGAGGAGCTCTGCCTTAAAGAGGCAGGCTGGTGACATTTACCCATTGTGAGTGTCAAGGCAAACAATGACCAAATGGCTTCAGGGAGGCTGGGGAAGCATGGTCCTCTGTGGTTATCCAAATCTATATACATGTAGAATTGTGGCATCGTTTTGGGGTTAGAGAGCCCCATGGCGCAGAGTGGTAAAGCTGCAGTACTGCAGTCGGAGCCCTCTGCTCATGACCTGAGTTCCATCCCAGCAGAAGCTGGTTCAGGTAGCCAGCTCTAGGTTGACTCAGCCTTCCATCCTTCTGAGGTCGGTAAAATGAGTACCCAGCTTGCTGGGGGGAAAGTGTAGATGACTGGGGAAGGCAATGGCAAACCACCCCATAAAAAGTCTGCTGTGAAAACGTTGTGAAAGCAATGTCACCCCAGAGTCAAAAATGACTGGTGTTTGCACAGGGGACTACCTTTACCTTTTTTTTGCAGGGGGGGTCTAACAGTTTGGTGTTTATAAAGGTCCCAATTTGGCACAGCACTCCAGTTAAAAACCAAGAGTGAGACAGAGATAGAAAATCTCAAAAAGAAATACTCTTTACTCTCATAACAAATCTAAAATTGAAGCACAAGAAAGAGCAATAACTGACAATTTTGCAGTACAGTACATTTTGGAAATGCTACCCTTGATTGTTGCCTTGTTAGGGTAAATGGAGAATATAAGGGTGAAAAGAAAAACATACTTTGCCTTACTGTGAAGATAATAGTCTGTTGTTCTGTGAACCAGGGCAGAAGAGATGGAAAGCTGGTTTGGGGTGAAGGAAAAAAAACAAACTGAAGCCAACTAAGAAGCTAGGGATCCAAAGAAAAGGATTCAGGGATTCCGAAAAAGGGCAAAGGTCCAGGAAACAAGCTAGCTGTAAAATTGGGGAAGCAGGTTTGGGTACAGAACTAAACTATGGTTAAAGGGGCTTGAGGTTTTCCTTTTATAGGGTTTAGAGTGTAGGGATTAGGATCCATAGCAAGAGTACATAAAGAGTGCTGGGTACCTAACTCAGGACAATGCACGTGATTGACTAATTCAGTTACCAGGATGAGATGGAAGATTGGCTTGGACTGGTCTAACAAAGGCTAAGCAGTAGTTTAATTATATTTCCCTGGGTTCAGGATTGAATTACTGTAGGCAGAATTGAGAGGAGAATTTTATAGCCTTAAATTACCTGCAATTGGAGTAAGTCAGCCTCAGTTATTTGTTCATTCCTTTAAAAAAAAAACAAGCAAGGGGGAATCAAAACAAAGATAAATATAACATAAATTTCCAGCGTATTTTCTCAATAGTTTTTCAGCATCATGTGAGAGAATGGCAACTTAATTTGATCTCTTGCTATTTATAGCAATCTGATCAGGGACCAGCCTAAGATTATCATTGCTCAGGTTTTGGGATCACAGTGATACAGGTATCATATAATGATAATAACAATGAGCCAGACTGAGAAATCTCATTATAGAACTGCTAAAGTTTTGGAATCAGTCTCAGGTGTGAGGAAGTTTTTGAAAGTGGAGGACAAAAGACAGTGTAGTCTTGGATTAATCTAGCAGGTGGGCTACTTCTATATGACAGCATCCAGGGGAAATTCCTGCAAGCTGATATCAAATTAGATTGATTTATTTATGTCTCTAGCTGTTAAGTCAAATGAACTTTTTGGGGTGTGCATGTACAAATATAGGGATCTGAGGGGGGGCATCTTTCTCAAAACAGGTGTTTCTGGCAAAAATGGTAAGCATGAAGTTATATTAATTACTAAAGTCCACTGATGAGACTCCTTGATTAATGGTCTGATCACCACTGATTACTATTTTGTGAGTGAGGCAATGCTTCCTGGGCTCTTTCCAGGGGCTTTCTACTTAGGACTTCATTTTCTGGCTTTTAATTTTTTTTGCTTCATTTTTCATGAAAAAAAATCTGAAAAACTGATTAACCTTTGTTAGAGACAACGTGTCCACCTCTCCTGGCCCCTCCAGGAGATTCAAAGAAAAAGAGCTGTCAGTCGGGAGTCTCCTTTAAAATATACAACTTTATTGATATCAAGAAAGAGGGGAGTCGCTTTGCAACGAGCTTCCTGATCAGTTCCATACATGCCCTTTTATCCTCTACTCCTGACCGATGAGTCCCTTTTCCTTTCCCCATAGGCTGAGGTACTTGGAAGATGCAGCCTATCCGGATGCCTATTTCATAGTTCCTTTTTGATATGTACCCCTCCCATTACATACATTGCATGTGCATTTAAATGTACCTTTCTCCGAAGTAGGGTGCATCAGTTAATATTTATTACTTGATTACGCCTGCATACTTGCTACTTATTAGTCTCTATTGCTGCCGTTTCTATCAGCCAGCAGCAATGCTGCTAGGCTGTGGGAATGTATTAACCTCCCTAGAAGGAAAGGGAGGACTTTTGCAGCCCATTTGGGCACGCTCTGGAGGGGGCGGGGCTTTGCCGTACTAATGGCAGGACCACCTGCCCTCTATCTCAGTCCATGGCAGAAGTTCAGAGGAATAGGAGCGCTGTGTGCTGGCTCCTGTTGGGGGCATTTTAATAGAGGGCCAATTTGGTGTAATTTTTTGTAGTGCTATTTGCCCTTGGCATTGCAGAGATGTCTGGTAGAAAAGGGGCGGGTAAATCCAAGGGTAAGCAGCCTGCGCCAAAGGCTCCTAAGACCCTGCCTAAAAGGCCACCACCGCCTGTACCTTCTTCTGATGATGAGGGTGAGGATGAAGTTAATGCAGCTATTATGCAAAGGCTGTTGGCGCTGCAGCAAGCGCCTGGCATTCCTCCCTCACAAGGTGTAGGATCAGGAAAAATTTCTAAAATGGCACTTCAAGCAGATATGTTAACTCAGTTGTCTATTCTCGAGGGCAGGTCTGCTGAAAGCATCGCAGGAGGCGCCATTGGACTTGGCAGTTCAGATGAGGCACCAGTTCCATCTCTGGGGGCTGCTGGATCAGGGTCAGCGCTGGTGCCTATTGGAACCGTGGGTAAGGCTGGTGACACACCACAGTCATATACTGGGCTGGCTTGGCCTTGGGGTCCATGGGGCCTGCCACTCCTGCGGCACCTGGTGTTGCTGCAGGGAGTCCAGGCGTAGCTCCCTCCCCGGGTATGGGCTCTCAGCCAAATTGGTCTTGGCCACCTGGGCAGTTTGGCCTCTATGGAAATTGGCCAGCTGTTGGGCAACAGGGTTTTGCAGGTTCATTTTTTGGGGGTTGGGGCTTGCCTTCTCCCTACGGGGCGGTCCCCTTTACGGTCTTACCTTTTGGGGATGTAGCATTACCTTTGGGTGATCATTTGTTACCTGCAACAAAAGATAAGATCCAAAAGGGGGAGTATGTCGATATCTTCTCCCTCCTATTCTGGGAGTAGGGAAAAAAAGATAAGGAGGATTTAGATGACAAAGAAAAGAGGAATTGAAGAAGCGCAAAGTAGACTGGACTTGGGCCAATTGGCTGCCTAGGGTTTTTATATATGCTGGTGTGATTGCACATGCCCAGCCTTGGCGAGCGGTTGCTCTTATCCAGTATATGGATATCATTTATAAGGGGTACACCTGGATCGGGGCGGTGTGGCGGTGCTGATGTTGTTGGACCTGTCGGCTGCGTTTGACATGGTTGACCATCAGCTACTGACCCGCCGCCTCGCCGATGTAGGGGTGAGGGGGTCTGCCTTACAATGGCTTGCCTCCTTCCTCGAGGATCGGGGACAAAGGGTGGCAATTGGGGGCGAGCTGTCCCAGAGGCGCACACTGGACTGTGGAGTGCCTCAGGGGGCAGTTCTCTCACCAATGCTATTTAATATCTATATGCGCCCCCTTGCCCAGATTGCCAGGAGACATGGACTTGGGTGCCATCAATATGCGGATGACACCCAACTCTATCTGCTAATGGACGGCCGGCCTGACTGCGTCCCAGAGAATTTAGACCGGGCCCTGCAGGATTTGGCAACCTGGTTGAGGAAGAGCGGGCTGAAACTGAATCCAGCGAAGACAGAAGTCCTTTGTCTGGGTCGGGGCGCTCAGGGAGGGGAAATACCTCTCCCGGTCTTTGACGGGGCGCCGTTGAAAGCGGCGCACCGGGTTAAGAGCCTGGGAGTTTTACTGGAGCCTGCATTATCAATGGAGGCCCAGATTGCAGCCACTGCCAAGTCAGCCTTTTTCCATCTAAGGCGGGCAAAGCAGTTGGCTCCCTTCCTAGAGCGCCAAGATCTGGCAATGGTGCTTCATGCAACGGTCACCTCGAGACTGGATTACTGTAATGCCCTCTACATGGGGCTTCCTCTGTACCGAACCCGGAAGCTGCAGCTGGTGCAGAACACAGCAGCTAGACTGTTGCTGGGACTCCCTAAATGGGAGCACATACAGCCTGGGCTGCGCGAACTGCACTGGCTGCCAGTTACATACCGGCTTCGTTACAAAGTGCTGGTCATTACCTTTAAAGCCCTATATGGTCGAGGACCTGTCTACCTTAGGGACCGTCTCTCCCCATATGAACCCCAGAGAGCACTGAGGTCAGCCGGGAAAAACTTGCTGACTATCCCTGGACCGAGAGAGGTGAAGTTGCAAAGCACCCGTAACCGGGCCTTCTCCTCTATAGCCCCGAGCCTATGGAACCAACTTCCAGAGGAAATGCGGGCCCTGCGGGACCTAGAACAGTTCCGCAGGGCCTGCAAGACCTTCCTCTTCAGACTGGCTTTCGCTGATGAAAATGGAAATTGCGAAGGAAACCGCCATCAGAAAAAGTAAACATAGCATTAGCACTTTTAAAAATTAATCAATTTAATTTTAAAACTTAACCAGATTTTAATTAAATGCTTATAATGTTTAATGTAATTTTATTCATTTGTATAATTTAACCCTGAACTATGTTGTTAGCCGCCCTGAGCCTGCTCCTGCGGGGAGGGCGGGATACAAATAAAATTTGTTGTTGTTGTTGTTGTTGTACACAATGTTTAGTGTGCCTGCCTAGATTCAATATGATGAGGAATTCCAGATGAGGGATGCTTTGTACCTTTCCCTGCAGTGGGATCACATTCACCAGCAGCTGTGGCTCCAAGTCATGTCTTTTGCGTGACCGAATTTAGGCGACCGCTCGGACAGCGGTCATTTGGTGGCCAGAGCAGCAGTGACTCCTTCAGCTTCATCATTCTCTTCCCGCAGTTCTTCAGGGCAGGCAGTTCAACTCCGTCTGCTGTGCTGGGAGCTCAGCTCCCAAGTAGTATGCAGTAGAAAAACTTGTCAGTTCAAGCATGAATGCCCCACGTGTGGCAGCTCTCACTCCTTCAGTAACTGCCCCAAAGCACGGCCACGTAGGAACCAAAAGAAACAAGGCAGAGGTGGAAGTAATTTCCAAGCTGGAAAAGGGGCCCAGTCCAATAAAGGTGGGGCCTCCTGAGCACTGGCTGTCCAGGTATCCGCATAGGGTTGATACCGCTTACTTGTTAAAAGGTTTCAAGTTCGGTTTCAGGATTCCTTTTCAAGGTCCCCGGGTCGCTTTTCGGCCCGGGAATCTGGGTTCTGTTAAAGGTTTAGAGCACGTAGTTAGGGATAAGATTGCCAAGGAGTTGGCAGAGAGCAGGATTTTGGGCCCATTTTCCAATCCCCCGGTGCCTAACCTTAGGGTTTTGCCCTTGGGTGTGGTGCCAAAAAAGGCACCTGGTGAATTTTGGTTGTTTCACCATCTTTCCTTCCCCAAAGGGAAGTCAGTTAATGATGGGATTCCTGAGCACTTATGCTCAGTCAGGTATACCAGCTTTGATCAGGCTTGGGCATAGTACGATGCTGCGATAAGGGGGAAAAGTTGGCTAAATGCAATATTAAATCTGCGTTTCGCTTTCTGCCTGTCCATCTGGCTGATTTTGAGCTTTTGGGATTTTCTTTTGAGGGGCAATTTTACATGGGCAGAGTTTTGCCAATGGGCAGCTCTGTCTCATGTGTGGCTTTTGAGTGTTTCAGCATGTTCTTGGAATGGGCTGTTCGCGAAAAAGTTGACTTGTGGGATGTTGTTCATTATTTGGATGACTATCTCTTCGTGGGTCCTGCAGGGACTGGACGTTGCGCACAGCTGTTGTTTGGCTTCATCAAGCTGGCAGCAGAACTGGGGGTTCTGTTGTCACAGGATAAAACGGAAGGTCTGACCCAAAACCTTATCTTTTTAGGGATTGAGTTGAATACCCTGGTGCAATTGTCCAGAATACCTTTTCAAAAAGTGGCAGATTTGAGAAGTACGATTAATTCCTTTCTTCTTAAGCAAAAGGTCACATTGCTTGAGCTCCAGCAACTGGTTGGGCATCTTAACTTTGCTTGCAAAGTGGTTGCTCCTGGTCGAGCTTTTCTTCATAGGCTATGTGATGCTATGACAGGCCTCCGCCTGCCCCAACATAGAACACGGGTTACCAGCAGCATGAGGGAGGATTTAAGGGTATGGCAAGAATTTGTGGAGTCCTTTAATGGGATTTCTTTTTGGAGAGATGACATGAGGCTTGAGGTGGAGCTTCAGGTCATGTCTGATGCTGCTGGGTCTTTAGGTTTTGGGGTTTATTTCCATGGACATTGGTGCACGGATACATGGCCAGATTTATGGGTTCAGGCAGGTGTGAACTGAGATCTTACATTTCTCGAGTTCTTTCACATTCTTGTTGCAGTTTGGCTGTGGGGGAATTTTATTGCCAATCGCGCAATTCATTTCTGGTGCAATAATATGGCTGTGGTCCATGTCATTAATTCCCTTTCATCCAGATCTCAATGGGTTATGAGATTGGTGAGGGCCTTCACTCTGCATTGTCTGTGGCTGAACATACTGTTTTTCGCCAAGCATGTTCCTGGGGTAAACAACAGGGTGGCTGACGCTCTCTCTCATAAATAGATGGAGAGGTTTTGTCAGCTGGCCCCAGATGCCGATCGCAAGCTGGCGCCAATGCCCCAGGAGCTATGACTGATTGGAGAGCCGAGGCCTGCAGAGCGATAGGCCTTGCCATTGCACCTAGCACCAGGAAGTCTTACAAACATGCTGTGCGGCAGTTTGAGGACTTAGGTCAGAAGTAGGGTATCTCATCGTTTGGCCCCTCCTTGTGGAGCAGTTGCTCCACTACTGTGTTTCTCTAAAAGGTAAGGGATTGGTCGTGCGATCCATTAGGGGATGCCTGTCTGCTCTGGCTTTTGCTAGCAAGGCATTGGGATATGAGGAAGAAACAGCAGATTTTCAGCTTTGAAAGATGCTGGAGGGATGGGCCAGAGAGGATGGGACTAATCTCGATACTAAGGAAGTCTATTTCCCCTCTGATTCTTAAGGGCCTGAAGGGGGTTTGGGACATAGTGTATGTATCTTATTTTGAATCTGCACAGTCCCATGTTGCTTCCTTGGTTGCCTTTTTCAGGGCCCTTAGTGAGTTAGTGGCAGGCTCCAGAAATGATGTTTCTTGTAATGCTTTGTTGCTATGGGACCTGAGGTTAGTTGAGGGTAAGACAGTCATTACCATCCGATGCTCTAAGACTGACCAGCATCATAAAGGGACCGTGTTGGAGCTGGGCACGTACTCTGAGCTTCGGTTGTGCCCAGTTTCCACTTTGGCTGCAGTGCAGGGGACCAAAGATGGGTTTTTGTTTTGTCACCTCAACGGCAGCCCACTGACAAAGCATCAGTTTTGGGCTGCAACTTCTTTCTTGAGCCAGTTTGGCGTAGTGGTTAAGTGTGCGGACTCTTATCTGGGAGAACCGGGTTTGATCCCCCACTCCTCCACTTGCACCTGCTATCATGGCCTTGGGTCAGCCATAGCTCTGGCAGAGGTTGTCCTTGAAAGGGCAGCTGCTGTGAGAGCCCCCTCCAGCTCCACCCACCTCACAGGGTGTCGGTTGTGGGGGAGGAAGGTAAAGGAGATTGTGAGCCGCTCTGAGACTCTTCGGAGTGGAAGGCGGGATATAAATCCAATATCATCTTCTTTCTTGTGTTTGGTTAGCTAAGCTGGGGTTGTCCGTGGTGCGGTTTGGTACCCACTCCTTTAGAATTGGGGCAGCCTCTACAGCTGCGGCCCTGGGATATCCTTCTTCCTCCATTCAGCGCCTGGGCTGTTGGCGGTCATTGGCCTATAAATCTTATGTTCACCCCCTGCTCAGTTCCTAGCTTTGTTTGTTTGTAGTTGAAATGTTATGGTTCTTGTTTCTAGTTTGTTTTGTTTTCTCTTTAGATGCTGTTGTTCCTGGCCAGAGGAGCTGAGTTCTCGTCTGTGAACACAACTGTGTGTTTTGGGCCACACATCAGGCTTGGAGAACTTTGGCCAGCTCTCAGCTGGGACTCAGCCAATATGTTATTATCAAATGGCAGGGGCACCAGGGTCTTCAGTGGCCTGGCTTGCTGCCATTGTTATTCCATGGTAATGTGGGCCCTCCTCCGCAGGTTCTAACCATTCACCTGGGAGGGAATGATCTCGGGCTAGTGAAGGGCAAGGCTTTAGTCTTGCAGGCTCGAGAGGATTTTTGGTACATTAGGAAAAGATGGTCCAGGACCACTGTGATTTGGTCAGCCATGCTTCCCCGCCTTGTTTGGCGCCATGCTTGGGATCCTGCAGGTATTGAGAGGGCCCATTACAAAGCTAATAAAGAAATCCAGAAGGCATTGGAAGGGGGGTTGAGCCACTGTCTGCCCCACCTGGATATTTCTACAAAATTTCCTGACCTCTACAGAGGGGATGGGGTGCATCTCTCTGAAAAAGGTAACATGCTTTTTTTGAGAGATCCCCGGCAAGGGCTGTGGGCGGCCTTGGGCCTCCTGGTGGACGCTAAGGCCTAAGTAGAGACTTGGCCTTAGTAGTGGCAGGTTTTACTGGGTTTATGGTACTATGTGGCTAGGGGAGGACCTTTGGGGAATTTAGGGGTCTGGCAGGATCAGCCCTTGGGTTTGATGACCCTGGGTGGGAGAATGCAGACTGTCCTGGAGGCTCAGCTAGAGGGTGCCTTCCATTGAGATGTGTGTCTGGTGGTTGGGCCCTCTGGGGCTTGCCTCCTTGCTGGGCCGGCCTGGCGGGAGCTGTGCCACACAGCTCTGGCTGGAGGGCTGGGTCTCTCGCCCGCTAATGGCAGGGGAGTGATCTGTTGAGACCCCTGGCCCTGACCAGGCTGCAGTTCTGGTTGCCCTTGCCATTTATTATTATATGTAATAAAGTGGCCCTTAGTTATACCAATACCTTGTGTCCAGCTCTTCATTCTGTCTTGGGGGATAAGCCATTTCTAGCAGCCAGCAGCAATGCTGCTAGGCTATGGGAACATATTTGCCTCTCTGGAAAGGAAGGGAGGACTTTTGCGGCTTGTTTGGGCATGCTCTGGAGGGGGCGGGGCTTTGCTTTACTAATGGCAGGACCATCTGCCCTCTATCTCAGTCCACAGTAGAAGCTCGGTCCTCCCGCCCGCCCTGTTTGTTATGTAGGCAACTGCAGGTCGCCTCATCGTTTGGGGGGCAGGTAGAAATTTCTTGCTCTCCAGCTGATTGGCTGTTGCTGGGGTGTTTTTTTACCTACCCTACATAGCAGGTCAGTGGATTATGGATTTGGCAATCAGGAGGTGCTGTTAAATAGGTTGGTCACTTTAGTTTGGCAGGTTTTACTGGGTTTGTGGTACTATGTGGCTAGGGGAGGACCAGAAAGCATCCCCCTTTTGGAGATTTAGGGGTCTGGCAGGATCAGCCCTTGGGTTTGATGACCCTGGGTGGGAGAATGCAGACTGTCCTGGAGGCTTGGCTAGAGGGTGCCTTCCATTGAGATGTGCGTCTGGTGGTTGGGCCCTCTGGGGCTTGCCTCCTTGCTGGGCCGGCCTGGCGGGAGCTGTGAGATACAGCTCCAGCTGGGGGCTGGGTCTCTCACCTGCTAATGGCAGGGGAGCAGTCTGTTGAGACCCCTGGCCCTGACCAGGCCACAGTTCTGGTTGCCCTTGCCGTTTATAATTATACTTAATAAAGTGGCCCTTAGTTATACCAATACCTTGTGTCCGGCTCTTCATTCCGACTTGGAAGGCAAATTAATCCTACTGTTGTCATGGCCTGTTCAACCATATCATTTCTTTTACTACAGTAGTTCTGCTTCTGCATTTTAACAATGGCTAATACACCTGTTCTGTGGTTACTAAGTGTTTGTGCTTTGCATACCTGGTTCTGCTTCTTGTGTTTTTACAGTCACTAAGACATTACACTTGGTTCTTTCTTTGGAAAGTACCTTCTGTTTGTTTCAGCTCATTTCATTATTTCACTCCTCTCAATCCCTACTCTTTTATTTTTACCTGAGCTGAAACATTTTCAAACTTTGCAGCTATCAACTGAGCTTGTCGCTTCTTGGAATGCTTTTTTATTGCTGACTTGCAAGCACTGGTGCATACAGGTAAGCAGTGTAGACAACAAGAACAGATGATGCTGATTACTACTACGATTATACCAATTTGTAATATTCTCTTAAGCCATCCCCAGCCTGGCAACCAGGAGGTTAGCCAGTCCTAGGGACTTTGTATTCCTTCATAGTTTTCCTTTAAAGTAGTTTGCATTTCTTGTAGGTGCATTTCTATGCTTTTATTTAAAACATGAAACTGCACATGATATTGTGTTCCTATCACCTTACAAAATCCTCCTTGTTGTGCTAACAAATAGTCTAGGGAAATCTGATGTTGTAGCTGGACCTGACTTAATTCTTCTATCTCAGTTTGCAATTCTCTGATGACCTATCTGTTGCATTCACTGTTTTCTCTAGTCTACAGGTCAGGTCTATTATGCTTTTATGATTTTCTTGTGCCACTAATCCTGAGTAGGCCCCTAATGTTAAAAGACCTGTTATTAATCTTCCCCCTATGCAGCTGCCTTCATCATCCGAGAGCTGACGGCCAACAATTACTTAATCTTTACAATTTGTACCTAACTGTCCCACTCGGGGACCAAGATGATCTTTTCTTTTTATCCGGGAATGTTTGAGCAATACCTGCACTGGGAAGGTCAGGAATCCTATCCCAACACATGCCCCTCTCTTGTACCCAGGATGATAAGTAGTGGCCCACTTATAAAAAAACCCCACAGGTTGGGGTCTTTTATTTTTATCCCTGAACATATACTACCTTTACCTGAATAATCAGCCTGGAACATTGGTATGTCAGGGAAAATATATCTCAAAGTTGTCTTGCCCCACAGGAGAGTTTTATTCCCCAATGTATGATTTCCTGGTTTTGACAACCAGAAGTAGTCTGTGCAAGCACTGTAGTTACTCAGCTTGCTCATTCTTTCTTGTGTTCGGTTAAAGCCTGGCACTTTAGACTTCCATACTCCGCTATGAGTGCAACAAAAACATAAGCCTGGGATCTTTTTGCTGTATTTAAACCATCTTAATCTAGTTTTTCTTATATTTCAGAGAGAAACAAACACTAATTCTTGTTCTGATCATTGGGATAATGCTTGTAAGGACCCTACCACTGATGGGGGTTCATTTATTAATCCAGGTAGCAGACTCAGCGTTGCCACTGACATGAGATGCTCATAGACTAATCTAGAGCTTTTCCCATGCTGCTGAACATATAATGAGCATGGCGTTTCCTCCACTTCTGGGGCATTGGACCTTAGAGATCAGTATTATTAGCAGCAGCTTTTGTAAAACCAGATACAATCTTCGACATCAAGAGGGTCCAACCCCTTTCATTCTGGTAAACCTGAACCTTATACGTGTTACACCATCTCCCTTTTGCAACCTACTCCTACTCCAAAGTTCTAATAATATATCAAATATGTATTATATAAAGCAATATTTTTAGAGTCCATTTAATGCTTATTTGTTTGTGATTTTGTGCTACCATTCAAAAATTTTATTTATCAGCAATGTCATCCACTGCTGCTGGGGCCTCTTTCACTGTATGTAATACATCCAGCCACTCTCTGCTGTGCCAACTGCTGTTTACGTTGTTAGTGTCACCTGGCAAGGTTCTAACCACTGCTAAGACAATAGCCTTTCCTTCCCAGTCTTGACTAAAACCCAGTCACCTGGTCCATGCTGGTGTAGGGACAGCATTCGCATCAGCAAGGCTTTTCTGTTGAAGAAAGAAAACAGCACGGACAGTAGCTGATCCAAATAACACATAACTCAGTCAGTTATTCCTGACTGAGGCAATATTAGCAGTATTTTGATAAATAGAAGTAGGCATATAGAGGTAGAGTAACTGATCCCTTAGCACTACACAATATATTAGCCTTCCTCCTCAAGGCATTTCAGTACAATCCACTTTTATACACCATACACACATGATATAGGTTTTATTTCAAAATTTCCTAAACACACAAATTTCCTATAAAAACATATTCATCTTGGCTTGAGCTCCTTGATACTTTCCTTTAACACTTATTTAATTAATGGCTTGGAGAGTCACTGTTTTTCCTTTTATAGTTTCTTACACAAATTATACTTTAAGTTTAACTAAACTTTATAATGCCACTTTTCCCAAAACTCTGTTATTGTTTCTTCTTTAGCTTTTTTTTTTAACTGCCACATTAGTTAGCTTATTCTCTATGACCTTATCCAAAAATTAAATCTGATACCCGCACACATATAATAACTAACTGTTCTGTTCCCTTTGCTTTGCCAATCCTTAATATTTCTGATATTAGTTTTATCAGGGGTCATTTTGTAAAAAAAAAAAAAGTTGGTGTTGCACCTATTTTTCAATGGACAAGGTAGGTAGATGGGGAGGAAGAGGTGGTGCCATCAGAAAAGTTCAGGAGCTGCTCTCCTGTGAGCTCCTGCTAAATTCAAGACCTGATTTTTTTTTTTTTACCCTTACTGGTCAGCATTTCCTTTTTCCCTTCAAAATGTTTAAGAGTTTTATTAACCTAAATACATCACCCTTTTTCTTTAATAGAGTTTACATTTGAAAACATAAGGTACAGGTTTGGCCAGACCATCCCAAATTAATTATTCTTGCCTTCTGTTCCCCCTTGTTCCCCTTACAACATGGCACCTTTTCTCCTCTACCTCTTGGAAAGAACCATTTATAAACAGCACTTCCCTGGAGTAGAGGAACATCTTTTACATTTGGTTAACTTTTTGACCTGGAGGTTTTGTAAATTTTACACTATCATGTTCCTCCTTTCCTTGCCCTTTAAAAGTCTCCAATTCCAAATATAAAGTTAAATTCAATGTTTATTCTATGGTTTTAACAATATAGCTTTACATTTTAGCAATCTGGAATTCGTCATAACTAGCATTATTCTGTTTTATTGTTTATAAACTACTATTAAAAGTATTTCTCAACAAAAGTTATTTCTCTAGGCAGCACACAAGTTTGCCATTCTCACGCCACTGCATCTAGAAGACTGGAGAGATCTGTCCTGCCTACCATTGGATTAGAAATCTCTAAATTCATAATTAAAACTTTGAGTCTGCTTAAAAGAATGTTATTTCCTCTGGGGGCTCAATTCAGATATTTCACTTTTTATTTCACAACTTCTGATATAATAGTGTATTTTTTAAAATAGTGCATAATTTTCAAATCACAATTTTTTTCAACATCCACAAAAACTTAAAAATCCTTTTTAACTCATGTTATTTGGAGGTATTGTCATGTTACCAGTTACCACTATCAATGTTCCTTTTAAGCTGCCGAGTCTTGTATAAAAAGTGTGAACTACTGGCAGTTATGCTCTGGGACTACTTTTACAAAAAGTGTGAGCTGGACGCTAGAAATCTGTGAGCCAGCCCATACCAACTCACCTTAAAGGGAACACTGGCCCCCACCCTTTTAGAGTTAAAGCATTATGCTCATAACCAATGACATATACATGGCACTTTTTTTCTCCCACTAATTGGGTCAGCCATAGCTCTGGCAGAGGTTGTCCTTGAAAGGGCAGCTGCTGTGAGAGCCCTCTCCAGCCCCACCCACCTCACAAGGTGACTGTTGTGGGGGAGGAAGGTAAAGGAGATTGTGAGCCGCTCTGAGACTCTTCAGAGTGGAGGGCGGGATATAAATCCAATATCTTCTTCTTCATCTTCTACTAATTGTGCTTCAATAACTTCCTTGTTTATTTACAGAATATTAATTAAAAACCAGGTTTAAGAGCCATAAATGTTTAAAATTAAAAACTTAACAAAACTGGAAACAACTGGCTTCTGAAAGAGTAACATTAAAAAAAAAATTTATCTACAACTATCCTTTTACTTTATAAAACTTTTAAAAACTCTGATCTTACATTCATTCTGAATAACATTACATTCATTCTGAATACTTAACTCTGCTTTGTTTTAAGGCAAACCTCTGTTCAGCAAGAAAAAAAATCCTCAGAGAAAGAGCCTGCTTTCTCCCTCTTAGCTACATATTGTATTGTTTCCTAACATTCCAAAAGGAGGGGCTAGGGCTTGGAGGATGCCAGTCTCCTGGCAGAAGAAAGCCTCAAAGTTTGGTCTATAAATGGTTTTGCCAAACAATTTACAAGGAAAGCAATTGAATCCATTTTAGCTACTCAAAATATGTACACCAAAATAAACTCTTAACACCACTTTAAAAGAAAGAAATCATTCCCAACATTTTCAGCTATTTTAACCTTCTATGCCACAATCATCCTGCTAAGCTCCAACCATGAAAGCACACTTTATTTTAACACTTTACTACCTTCCAAACACTTCTAATCTCTGACTATATAGACAACATTTTCTGTATTTCTTTATAATGTTCCAACAACATTTCCAAATTAGTTTATTTATGCAAGACAGAACTTACATTTTTCACTAAGTGTGAAGACATGCTACTTCTTCACAAATACCAAATGTTAACAAGAACAAAAGAAGGGAAAAGAAAGGAAAAGAAAAGAAAAAAAAATATTCCAACAGAGTGGGGGGGGGGGGGTTGACCAGTTCTCTCCTCTCTGTTTCCCAACACTCATTACTATAAATACTTTCTTTACTATGAGAGGATTATCTGACAATGATCACCCAGTAACCACGTCCAGGTTGAAGTTCCTGAAATACTTTAAGAATGCAGGATGTCTCCTGGCTACACCTGGAGACTGGTATCCAGACTTTAGCCAAGAGAGTTCCCTTTGGTGTGGCCACACAAAAAGCAACCATTTCTTTTTATTTTCCCTTTTAAATTTTATCATGCAGACCAGTGATCCTGGTTGAGGCATCCATACCCCCACATAACTTAATTCCTCACTTTAAGGCCTCCTTTCATTAATAAAAATGTTTAACAGCTGTCTCACTGTTTCATCAAAGCTACCAAAGGGAAGCCAAATATATCCCAGCAACCTATACTTTGGCCACACAAAAACAGATAAGTTCATCATCTTCTCCTTATTCAAATAGTCAAAAGACTATCCTTCCAGCTTTTTAGAATCAGTGCTAAATGATTGTCTGTCTATATCTGGGGATTTCCTAAGCCTTCCCAGATCTGTTATCCTCTTTAAACTGAGAACGTCTATTCCCCATTTGCTGAGATCTTACCTTAACTAGACAGAACATCCTGATTTCCAAGTTTGTGCAAGCTCATCTTTCTGGCAGGCCCCTCCAGCCTGGAGCGTCACAATCTATAGTGTCTCGGGTCTCAAGTTGTCCCCAATCCCAGCCAACGGAGATCCAATGGGTCGGGAAATACTCATGAGGTGCACCTTCCCAGTTGGAGTTCGCTGAGTGGGCTGGCAACAGGTCACATGATCCCGGACGAGAGCTCCCAATTGTCAGAGACAACGTGTCTGCCTCTCCTGGCCCCTCCAGGAGATTCAAAGAAAAAGAGCTGTCAGTCGGGAGTCTCTTTTAAAATATACAACTTTATTGATATCAAGAAAGAGGGAAGTCACTTTACAATGAGCTTCCTGATCAGTTCCATACATGCCCTTTTATCCTCTACTCCTGGCCGATGAGTCCCTCCTCCTTTCCCCATAGGCTGAGGTACTAGGAAGGTAAAGCCTACCCAGTCACCTACTTCATACTTCCTCCTTGATATGTACCCCTCCCATTACATACATTGCATGTGCATTTAAATGTACCTTTCTCCGAAGTAGGGTGTGTCAGTTAATATTTATTACTTGATTACGCCTGCGTATTTGCTACTTATTAGTCTCTATTGCTATTAATCTCTACTGTTGCCATGGCCTGTTCAACCGTGTCATTTCTTTTACTACAGTAGTTCTGCTTCTGCATTTTAACAATGGCTAATACACCTGTTCTATGGTTACTAAGCATTTGTGCTTTGCATACGTGGTTCTGCTTCTTGTGTTTTTTACAATCTCTAAGACATTACACTTGGTTCTTTCTTTGGAAAGTACCTTCTGTTTCTTTCAGCTCATTTCATTACTGCACTCCTCTCACCTTCACCAGACCCAGGAAATATACTAATAAAAACTCCTCCTATGAGAAGTTGGATCTATAGCATGCCATTTTGATTGCATTACCTACAACCAAGTGAATTTATTAGTGTATACTGAAAAAAATCTGTCTGTTTAACTCTATGGTTCTTATGTCAAGCTTTGAAAACTTGCTTTATTTTCAGTAAATATCACACAGAAAACTTAGCTGATAATTTTAAAGTGGTTTTATGTGCTCTTTTTTCCATTCAGGTGAGCCTAGTGCTTTTTCACAATGAAGAAGCTGGCATACTTCCTCATTCTTGTCCAATATCACTATTTATTTATTTAATTAATTTGCTAAGCATTTATCAACAAGAGATATGATGCTTTCATTAAGAAAACAACTTCAGCTATACTTTTTAGCTTGGACATTATTTTAGGGCAGTTCTTTGAAGCAAGTGAGCCAATTTCACACCAGAGTAGTATTATCTCTCAAATGAAAATCAATGAAGAGGGACCATAAAGGAAGATATAAATTAAAACCACTCTGTTGGTTCAAGGAGAATAAGCTGATTAGCAAAGGTAGAAGCCCTTTCTGTGTGCATCAGTAATCCTTCCGGTCACTGCTTTATCCTTTCATTGCAAGATTAAAGAACTGGGACACTACCAAAAGGACTAAATAGTGTAAGAAAAAGGCCTTACTATAGGTTTGAGCTACTCCTTTGAGAAGCCCCATCACCCATTGTAATCATTATAGTAAATGTAAGTGTGTGAATATTCATCAGAATGATTACATCACCTGGAGACCAGCAGCTAGTTTAGGATCCAGTTAAGCCAAAGTACTTGAAAGTATCTTATTACTTCCAGTGGGGCCATTATTCTTGCTTAATTGGTTATGAAGTATAACCTAAAGGCTTGATCTTCCAAATTCCCCTGCATAAGTATTAGAAGTATAAGGGGAAAGAGTATGAGGAGGTGGTTCCTACAAAATGGAAGTGGCAGTTGTTGGTTTCATAGAAAAGTTGAAAACAACCCAGTAAATTGTGGAACACATATATTTGCAGAGACAGCAATTATCTGGAGTTTATTTATTTACTTATTTTACTGCATTTATACACCACTCTTATCAATAGAGACCCAAAGTGGCTTACAAAATTTCCTTGTCTCTATTTTATCCTCCCAACAACCCAGTGAGGTTAGGGTTGCCAATCCCCTGGTTTGAAGTCTCTCCCCCCACTTATCAGAAGGACACACACTATGGAGACTGGTTCTCATAGGGTATAAGGGAGAATCAATCCATAAGTACCTGGGGCTCTGAGAGGGCTGTTTTTTAGAGAAACCACATTTTCAGCATAGCATATGATGCCTCTTCTCAAAAACTGCCCCAAGTTTCAAAAAGATTGGATCAGGAAGTCCAATTCTATGAGCCCCAAAAGAAGATACCCTCATCCTCCATTATTTCCAATGAAGGAAAGGCATTTAGAAGGAGTGCAGTCCCTTTAAATGTGATTTCCAGAACTCCCTTCAGAGTTCAATTGTGTTTTACACAACCTTGCTCCAGCTACACTGCCAAAGTCCCCAGATACTTACTGAATAGGACCTGGCAACCTATGTGAGGTCAGTTAGATTGAAAGTGTATGGCTGGCTCAAGGTTCCATGAAAGAGTGAAGAGTCAAATCTAGGTCTTCCAGATCTTAATGTAATCATTACAAACTAGATGCAGATGTGTGTCTCCCTGCATGGATAGGTACTTGTCCAGAGAGAGTCTGAGGCAAGATACAAAGAATATCTGGAAAGCATGCCATATGGCTCCAGCTTTTCTCTCTCTATCTGACCGATTCCTCACTGGTATTTGCTCTGCTCCCGCGCTTCTCCTTGCATCGCCTCAAGCCATCGATTCCCCACTAGTCACTTCGTGGTGCCTCTTGCTTCGGGGCTCCTTCCCATTCCCATCATGGCAACCAGAACTCCAAAAACCAGCATCCTGTTGCTGTGATGGTAATGGGAAGGAGCCACAATGCAAGAAGCACCCACAGAGCAACTAGTACGGAATCCATTGCTTGATCCAGTGCAGGGAGAAGCATGGGGGCAGAGCAAATGTCAGTGAGGGATCAGTCTCTCTCTCTCTGATCACACACTCCAGACACTGAAGAAGCACACAGGAACTTCCAAGGCAGGAATGAGCATGATAAGGTGCTACAAGAGCAGATCAGAGTACCCCACAATCCAATCATGAATCCAGTTTCAGGACCAGCTCTGTCCACAATCACAGTTGGTAGAAACTTGAAAAAGGTCAAAAATTCCATTACCTAGGCTTGGAAAATGGTGAGGAGAGATCAATTGAGCTAACAGTATGTTCACTGAACAGTCAAAGGTAATAAAATGGATAGAAAAGCTGTTACATAGGCAGACTTAGTTACCTCATTTAGCTGGGTGATGTCCAGATTTCATAGTTCAAATTATCTCAAGTTTAAATGAATAAATGTACAGTGGGAAATGTCAGTGTTTTAGTTCTTTCTAAGGATTGAATGCTGAGGCAGCCATATCCTTAGTGCAATTTTCTTGATTAATTTCTGAGAAGTACTAATTAATGGGCTATGGGCCCAGAGAAGAACAAGGTTCATTTCTCTCTTCGGCTGCCTTTATTTCAAGTAAGTATTTTGAGATTACGCCCCCCCCTTTCCCTTCAGCTTTATATTGCATTGTTTGGTAGATGGTCCAGCATTCTTTTTTCAGTCTTCATGCGACTGGCAAAGATAAGCTAGTTGAAGTCACAAAAAAAAAATTGGGGGGGGGGGGGAGGTTTGAGAGAAAATGGGAATTTGATGTCAAATCTACCATTATCAAGGATGTTGATGGTTATGGCACAAGGAACAACATGTACATGCACATAAAACCCTTGGGCACTTATTCATCTTCATACTGACACATATTATTCTGAAGAACCAATATAAGTAGCTTCCTAATATGCTTAGTGTGAGAGGGAGAGACCTAAAGCAACTCTCCTCTTTTATTCCTTACTTCCTTTTATTCTTACTGCTCAGCAGGCTGATTCACATACAATGTGGAAAGGTAAGGAACTCTTGATGCATCCCTGGAACTCCTTTTCTGTTCAGATAATATGCTTAGTTTCCCTAACTTAATTGGAGAAAGGGCCCAGATGAACAGCTAAGTCCAGGTAGTCCTACTTGGTGATCTTCACAGATGGACCAAAAAAACTAGGACATGATGTAGCACAAGTGAAGCACATATATATTCCACTGTTTTCAATGGGAGAATTATACAAATTTATATCCCTCCCATTGAAAGAAAAAACCCTTAATGTTGCTTAACTCTAGCTGAATTATTTGTACATTTTTAGTGCATTATTAATGCTAGTCTCTATCCTGTTTGTATGCAATTTATGGGGAGGAGTTAGCCTTTATTTAGTGGAGATATCCATGCAATGGGGAAAGCTAGCCTGCTGTAAAATTACAGTTTGGTGTAGTGGTTAAGTGCAAAGTCTCTAATCTGGAAGGACCAGGTTTGATTCCCCACTCCTCCACATGCAGCTGCTGGGTGACCTTGGGTCAACCACAGTTCTTGCAGAGCTGTTCTCTCAAGAGCAGTTCTCTGAGAGTTCTCTCAGCCCCACCTACCTCACAGGGTGCATCTTGTGGGGAGAGGAAGGGAAAGATATTGTAAACCTCTCTGAGTGAAGGGTGGGAGTATAATCCAGTCTCCTTCTTTTAAATTAAACATAATAAAATGTGTCCTGTTGTCCTGGGGAGAGGAAGTGCACTGAACTCAAAACAAATTAATGCCTCATCCATGCTTACTTAGTTTCTTTTTCAATAGCTTTATGAAAGGTTCCAGTTTTTAGTTCTATGAGGGAGTGCTCAGGCTCTAGAGATTGTGGAAAAAATTACCCACAGAACTGTAGCCCAGTGCCGCTCACATCCCACATGGCTAGATTGTCCCTGGAGTCTATCTGGGAAGGAATCTCCATGTATAGCAAGAGGTGAAAGTCATTTCCAAAAGAATCTCCTAATATGCAGTGACTAATAAGCTGAGAAATTAATAATTTATAGAAATAAAAAGCTGAGATACATGAAAGGAAAATTAACCTCCGTTTAGGTAACATGTTTTCAACTTTCTGTGACCTTAATTAGAATGCAGAGAAAAAGTAGGTCTGCCCTTTCAAATCTGTATCAGGAGTCTCTAATATGCATATTAAAATAGAACTTTGTGAACAGCCTAGTCAGATCTGATCAGAATCAACATTTGCTTAGAAAGGAAGGAAGGAAGGAAGGAAGGAAGGAAGGAAGGAAGGAAGGAAGGAAGGAAGGAAGGAAGGAAGGAAGGAAGGAAGGAAGGAAGGAAGGAAGGAAGGAAGGATCTGATGGCTGAATTTCTTGGGTAGTATCTTACAGTCTGGATATACACAGCCTCACAAGAAAGAAAATAGATCTAAGAACATAAGAACATAAGAGAAGCCATGTTAGATCAGGCCAATGGCCCATCCAGTCCAACACTCTGTGTCACACAGTGCCAAAAAAATTATATATATATATATATATATATATATATATATATATATATATATATATATATATATATATATATATATATATATATATATATATATACACACACACGCACGCACTGTGGCTAATAGCCACTGATGGACCTCTGCTCCATATTTTTATCTAAACCCTTCTTGAAGGTGGCTATACTTGTGGCCGCCACCACCTCCTGTGGCAGTGAATTCCACATGTTAATCACCCTTTGGGTGAAGAAGTACTTCCTTTTATCCGTTTTAACCTGTCTGCACAGCAATTTCATCGAATGCCCACAAGTTCTTGTATTGTGAGAAAGGGAGAAAAGTACTTCTTTCTCTACTTTCTCCATCCCATGCATTATCTTGTAAACCTCTATCATGTCACCCCGCAGTCGACGTTTCTCCAAGCTAAAGAGTCCCAAGCATTTCAACCTTCCTTCATAGGGAAAGTGTTCCAGCCCTTTAATCATTCTAGTTGCCCTTTTGTGGACTTTCTCCAATGCTATAATATCCTTTTTGAGGTGCGGCGACCAGAACTACACACAGTACTCCAAATGAGACCGCACCATCGATTTATACAGGGGCATTATGATACTGGCTGATTTGTTTTCAGTTCCCTTCCTAATAATTCCCAGCATGGCGTTGGCCTTTTTTATTGCAAACGCACACTGTCTTGACATTTTCAGTGAGTTATCTACCACGACCCCAAGATCTCTTTCTTGGTCAGTCTCTGCCAGTTCACACCCCATCAACTTGTAGTATCAATCTAGTACACAGAAGGAAGACAGGCAAATCTCCCAACCAAGCAAGAAT